>NC_090371.1:227769723-228075223 GCF_036365525.1 Heterodontus francisci
TGGTTTTGTCCTGCCGGTGGGACAGGACATACCCAGGGATAGTGATGGCAGTGTCTGGGAGATTAATATTTATATATATATATATGTATACACTTACATATGTTGATTCCTGTTCCATGCTGAATTAGCTGATCTCACCTGCACAGTATGCTCTCATGCCCTAGCTGAATGCTACTATTCATCATCAAGCCTCACAATGAATAATGGCCACCTCATTGAGATAATGAAAGATGCTTGGTGCCTGTGAAATCATGGCCTGGAACTTCCACAAAATATGTGTCAAAAAAGGACATAATTCTGATCTTCGGCACAAAACGGTGAGGGAATTCAGGAGTAAGTGACTTAATCCCATGTATGTGCTACGCCTGGATTTGATGGAACTTCTGTACAGATTTAGTGACTACCTCTGATGTGTATTAACATAGCTCCTCCCCTCTATGTAACATGTCGATTCCGCCTGTTTCGCAAAATTTGAGTTGTGCCATTCACAATCCGTGCTGAAGTGTCACAGGACCTGAAACGACTGGAAACAGGCGGTATCATTGAGCAAATCAACTCATCCCCATGGATATCGATGCAAAAATGGAGAACTTCGTCTATGTGTTGACCTTAAGTCATTCAACAAGTAATCATTCTGGTCAAATACCCTTTTCCTATGATCCAAGAACTATCAGTATCATTTCATTACTCCACAGGCCTCACAAAGCTTGACATGCGACAGAGCTATCTTCAGATACCACTAGCGGAGTGAAGCCGACATCTCACAGCCTTTGTTACAACTAATGGCATGTTTCAGTACCACAGAATGCCCTGTGGATTAAGTTCAGCACCTAGTGCATTTCAGAAGATTGTCTCTTCAGTCTTGTCTGATGTCGAGGAGACGCTCAGCCTTCTCGATTACTTTGTTGCCTATGGAAGGGACAACGCGCAATACAATCAATGGTTATCCACGGTGGTCATTCGACTTGCACTATCCAATTTGACGCTCAAGAAGGACAAATGCACATTCGCACCGTCCGAGATTGACTTTCTTGGGTACAAAGTGACAACAGCTGGAGTAAAGCCTATGCACGACAATGCCAAAACCATTCATGTGGCTTCCCACCCATTCTAATGCAAAAGAGTTCGCATCATTCCTCGGCACGACCAACCTTTATCACAAATTTGTGCCCCAGTACACAGAGATCGCAGAGCCTCTTTGAAAGCTACTGCGCAAAGATACACAATGGGAAAGGACATTTGCACAGCAAACAGTGTTTGACATGTTAAAGGCGAA
The DNA here is from genome assembly GCF_036365525.1 of Heterodontus francisci. NCBI lineage: Eukaryota > Metazoa > Chordata > Chondrichthyes > Heterodontiformes > Heterodontidae > Heterodontus > Heterodontus francisci. The sequence goes on from NC_090371.1 coordinate 227,771,000, forward strand.
GATAGCATCTCTGCCAGTCCTCGCGCATTTCAACCCACATGTTGAAAACTTACGTCACAACAGATGCGTCAGGAAATGTGATAGGAGTCGTACTCTTGTGGTACATTGCAGGAAGTGAACGACTGATCACGTACACTTCCTACCTGTTGTTGGAAACTGAACGCAAATACTCCACTAGAGAGCGGGCAGCACTAGCCCGCATCTACACTTGTGAACATTGGCACACATATCTCTACATTAGGAAGTTGACCCTCCACACCGATCACCAAGCGCTGACTACATTGCTAGCCATGTCAGGATCTGATCATCGACCTCTATGCATCTACTTCATCGTCTTCACCAGTACAACTTTGAGGTCAAGTATTTTGCAGGTTCATGCAACCGAGTCGCTGACGTACTTAGACGCACTACTATCGCAGTCAGTGTTAGCGATAGTGATGACTTGCGACATCGAATACTACATAGTCATGGTGATTTCACATGCGACTCTGAATCTTCTGATACGAGAGGAGTTGCAGGCACAGTCGGAGGCAAACAACGTACTGCATAAAGCAAACCAGTACTAAAAACTGATTGGCCTCATGAATTGAGGAAGAACTGGCCCTGTACTATAGTGTTGGCATCATCGTCGTCAGTCCCTCAAAATGAGGATGATGTCTGCCAGGATTCATGATTTGTGTGTTCTCAGGCCAGGGTCCTGCTCTCCTTCTGCTTTCGCGCTTCTCCGCAGCAGAGTTTATGCAGTCAGTTTCCGACTGTTTTGTGGATTGTTGGATCAGGCATTGCCACAAGGCACGGTTAGCGGCAAGTCCCATGCACCGATGTCAACTTTTCCCCTTTTCAATGAGGCCTTCAAAGTGTCCTTCAAATGTTTTCACTGTCCTCTTTGAAATCGGGTGCCATCGTTAAGTTGTGAAACGAGGATCTGCGTCAGAAGCCGATTATTTGTCAATGGAAATCAGGGGAAAACTCTCTGCTGGTTGGAGTCATACCTAGCACAAAGGAAGATGGTTGTGGTTGTTGGAGGTCAATCATTTCAGTCCCAGGACATCACTGCAGAAGGTCCTCAAGGTAGTGTCCTAGGCCCAACCATCTTCAGCTGCTTCATCAATGACTTTCCCTCCCTCATAAGGTCAGAAATGGGGTCATTCATTGATGATTGCACAGTGTTCAATACCATTCGTAACTCTTCAGATTCTGAAGCAGTGCGTGCCTGCGTGCAACAAGACTTGGACAACATCCAGGATTGGGCTGATAAGTGGCAAGTAACATTTGTACCACACAAGTGCCAGGCAATGACCATCTCCAACAAGAGAGAATACAATCATCTCTGCTTGATGTTCAGTGGTATTGCCACCGCTGAATCCCTCACCATCAGCAAAATGGGGCTTACCATTGACAAGAAACTGGAGCAGCCATATAAATACTGTGGCTACAAGAGTAGGTCAAAGTCTTCTCCTGACTCCCCAATGCTTGTCCACCATCTACAAGGCACAAGTCAGGATTATGATGGAATACTCTCCACTTGCTTGTATGGGTGCAGCTCCAACAACACTCAAGAAGCACAACACCATCCAGGACAGAGCAGCCCCCTTGACGGGCACCCTATCCACTACTTTGAATATTCACTTCCTCTATCACTGACACACAATGATATCAGTGTGTTCCATGTGTAAGATACACTGCAGCAACTCACCAAGGCTCCTTCGACAGCAACTTCCAATCCCATAACCTCTACCATCTAGAAGGTCAAGAGGAGCAAATGCATGGGAACACCAGTTCCCCTCTAAGCCACACACTATCCTGACTTGGAACTATACTGTTGTTCCTTCACTGTCGTTGAGTCAAAAACCTGTAACTCGCTTCCTAACAGCCCTGTGGTGTATCTACACCATGTGGACTCCAGTGGTTCAAGAGGTTGGCTCACTTCCACCTCGTCAAGGGCAATTAGGAATGGGCAATAAATGCTGGCCTTGCCAGTGATGCCTGCATCCTATGAACATATATTTTAAAAAATGTGGCGCATAATCACAAGCAAAGGGCTGAATCGTTTATTTTGGTGTTCTAAATTCTATGTAATTTTACGTGAATATGATTCTTAGCGCAGTACATCACAATTTTTGAACAGTATCCTTACCACTCTGATATTAAGGTCATCATAATTCATGAATGCCATCAAATACATGTGGTATATAACAGAATGAATTCACATCACTGACTTAAATCTCATGTTATTTGAGTGACAATTTTTTTCCCTTTACAAAATATATATTCTGTATAATGAAGATAATGCTAGTAGTAAATACTTGGATGGGTATTGTGCGTTTAATTGTAATGTTTTTAATAAACTCCAAATGTTGAAATTTCTCACAATTTCCAAACCAAACAGCTTATTTTATTGCTTAGTATCATTAAAGTTTAACCTGTTCAATATCAAGCATCACGCTTAGTCCTCTTCCTGAAATGTTTGCTCTCCTTTGAGCATCATCATGGTTGAAAGTGTAACAATTGCCATATGCAGTAAAAACATGTTGAAAATCCTGGAAAGCAAATGCAGAAGTTAGTCAAATTAGGTATGCTAATTTTCTGCATTTTTTATACAAACTTCAAAGATACAAAAATGCATAAATGTACAGTGGCAATTAAAACATATATAGCAGGCAGCAATCACCATCAGATCACAGCAATAGCTGGCAGGAAATTTACTTGTGAAGACTGTTTAACATGCCAAAAAAATATTTTCAGTTGCTTTCATCCTTGACAGACTAACTTGTGATTTCAGTTTTAAAATTAATTGAACAAGGTAGTTTTTAAAAAATAATTTCTAAATATTGGACTCAATGACAGCAAACATCTGGAACTGTTTATTCGTTGGTCTGATCACTGAAGGTTAACCAGTTAATTGATTTATTTAATGTGATTGTAAAAGAAACGTACACTGTATAGGGATTCTCATAATAAACTGTAATTGCACTCTGTATAGTAACACAGGAATTGCTAGATGAAAAAAGACCAAGGTCGATCTCATTCATTATCTACCATCCTGGTAGTCGTATGGTATGACTGATCATAGCAATCAATCTCTATAAATTAGGCCTTGACAGACTCAGATGTGAGGTGAAGAAAACTCTGAGTGATAGAAAACTTTGGTAACCAAGAAAAATCATCAACCTGAAATCTCTTTCCACAGATACTGTCAGACCTGCTGAGTATTTCGACTATTTCCTGTTTTTAGTCCACCTGTTTCATGCAAGCATACTAAACTTACCTCATGTAATATTTCAAATTATTCATATGTTGTGTTGTACTTTGGGTTGTTTCATTTAACACATACAATAATATCCATCGTGAACTTTTCGAACAAAATTTCTTTAGTCCGGAAATTGTGTGATTTATTTCAGGGAATTCAGCAGTAATTCTGGCAGGGGGAAGAAAGCAGGGTGCAACTTGCACCAACGAGATTTCGACACCTCTGAAGTGCGCTGGAAATTCCAATCAAGAGTGGATTGGGTACTTCTGCTTCTCAGCCCCATCCATGTTTCAGCGGCAGTTTGGCAGCAGTTTAAGGGCCTTCCAGGGATTGTCTGGAATCGTGCCAAACAATCATGGTTTGGCTAGTAGCCTTAAATATATCTCTCAATCAGCAAAGCAAAGGAATCGATTGCTGATGCTTATGGAGATGGATGCTGTGGGAACAATTTTAAAACAAATTCTGCTGTCTTTCCATCTTCAGCCTTTGATTCTGAGAGTGTCAGGGTGCTGCCCCAAGTAGCCACTGCCTCCCCTGGTTGGGCACCCCTGTTGTACCATTACAGGTGTGGGTGCCTGCTCTAGCTTTTTATATTAACTTGTCCCTGAAATTTTGGCAAAGGAGCACCAGCAGGCCAAAGTGATAGGTGGAGGCTGTGTCCTGATGCTGCTATAGGTGTAAAGGCGCTGTGGAATTTGTACCTCCTATGTCTGCTGCAACTGCCATCTACATTATGACTGTTGAGTCTGTCTGCCAATTTCCTTCTTCCTCACTTTTCAGATTCTGACTTGGTTATTTTCTACTTTCTACCGTTCACCAATCATATCAGAGAACCCTTTCTTCCCAATTTATATTTTACCAATCATATTCCACCAAAATAAATTTCACCCAGTCACAAAATTTTCTCTCAGGGTAAGCGACCATGACAATTCCTCACCTAGTCATAAAAATAGCATTTCTCATATAACAAATACAAAAGCCCCGATTACATAGGAGCATTAGAAAAAGTCTATTCAGCCTCCTGAGCATGTTATGCCACTCAATTAGATTTTGTCTGATACGTACCTTGATACGTTTTACCTGCCTTTGATCCATATCCCCTGATACCCTTGCCTATTAAAAATCTGTCAACCTCAATCTTGAAAATTTCAATTGACCCAGTATCCACAACCTTTAAAGGTATTTGTTTAGCAAATGCAAATCCCTGGAACCAAGTGATAGCCCCCTCATTTACTGAGTTTAAGATGATTAGTCCGCCACTTAGTCTGTAGAGGGGACATTCCTCGGTAATGTGCAGCATTGTTTGTGTCTCTCCACAATTGCATAAGGGGTTTGTACAGAGACTCCAGCAGTGAAGGTTGGCTGCGCAGGGGCCCTGGCTTGTCCTGAACCTGTTTAGCAAGGACAACTCTCACTGTGGTAGTTCAAAGCCTGCCGTTCAACAGATAGGGTTTGTCACAGGAACTTGTTAGTGACTTCCCGTGTTTCCAATTCCTTGATCCATAGGATGTCTGCTCCTAGATCTTGCTCAGGAAGATTGCTCCATATGGGACGCAGAGATGGAAGGTGGGCAGTAGGTGGATTGAACATGTCATTATGGAGTGGTAAGTGAGGTGCAGCATGGATGGTTTCAACCAGCTTGTCGGTTTTCGGCAGTTGGCAGGTGTGTTGGGGGAGTGATGTTTACGAGGACTTGAAACCAGAGGGGGGGGGGTTGCTGAGCGGAGGGTTGCGGTTATGATGCGCATTGTTGCATTCAATTGAGTATCAACAAGATGTGTGTGTGATGACCTATGCCAGACAGGTATACAGTACTCTGCTGCTGAGTATGATAGGGCAAGTGCTGAGGTCCAGAGTGTTGTAGCAGCAGCGCCCAACGTAGATCCAGCAAGTTTCGTTCATACGTTGTTTCTTGCTTTGATTTTGCTGTTTTCTTCAGATGCTCTTGGAAGACAAAGTCCCATCCAGAGTCATTCCCAAATATGTTGGGTTGGAATCATGCTTTAGTCTCTGATCATCCATGTAGATACGCAATTCCTTTTTGGCACTGGCATTGTGGACATGGAATACATTGGATATGGTTTTAGAGGGATTCACTGTGAGACTCCATGTGCTGCAGTAATTTGTCAGCTTTGTAACGTCTTCATTCAGGATCTGGTCCAGGGTGCAGAAGGATGGAACTTGGATGGCACAATAGATGTCATCAGCATAGATGAACTTGTAAGACGTGGTTGTTGGCAGGTCATTTGTATATATTCTAAACAACGTTAGGGCTAGCACTGAGCCCTGTGATAGTCCATTGGCCAGTCTTCTCCGTGCACTTCTCCCTTGTCCAAGGTGGGCTCTAAATTGTCTGTTGCGAAGGAGTGTGTTAACAACGATCCCGAACCAGGTTAGAAGCACTCTGGACAGCTTTAGGAGCAGGCTACTGTATCATAGGCAGCTGTAAGATACAATAGCACTATGTCTGCCTTCAGACTCTTTTGGAAGCCATTTTCAATGTAGGTGGTGAGTACCAGAACATGATCACACGCTGCACCCCTTACAGATACCAGCTTGGTCAACATTAAGGATGGTCTCTACTTCTGGAGATATGCGTTGCAGGATAAGATGCCCAAAGATCTTAAAGCACGCAGAAAGTAGTGAAATCGGTCACTAGCTAGTCGCCAGTGTGATATCTTTTCTGGATTTTGGAATGGCAATGATTTTTGCCATATGCCACACCTTCGGGAGTGAGTTTGAGCTGATGATTCTTTTGTAGAACTGAGTCAGCCAGACATGAGCACGGGCGCCAAGTTGTTTCAAGAATTCTGGTGCAACGTTGTCATATCTCACTGCTTTGCCACATTTCAGGTCCCTTAATGCTTTCTCCAGTTCTGTGATCTTGAAGGCATGAGGACTGCCCTGTTTAAAGGCACTTTCAGATTCCCACTGCCCAATATCTGAAAAAATGTTTCAGTATTTGCCAGGGAGTCTGACAAGGTGTACATGACTTTAGAAGAAGAGGTCAAAGAGATAGCAGAGGCACTATTACATATATAGAAAAAAAATTTTGGGAGAGGGAATAGTACCAGAGAGCTAGTGGGACTAGGGGGATTGGGGGTGGGGATGAGTGAGGGTGTTAATGTGATTCCTATATTTAAAAAGAGAGATAGAATAAGTTCAGGGAACTATAGAGCAGTTAGCTTAATGTTGGTGGTAGGAAAGATAATGGGCCAGATTTTGCAGTCAGAGGCAAAGAAACATTCAATACACTGACAGTTGCCCACAGACATTTTGCAGGCTTTTGGATGACATCTTACTGCGATTGGGCATCTGATCCAGCACACCCTGTACAAGGGATTAGTGGCATGTGTGAGTGCGGCAAGCAACAGCGTGGCTCTTCAACCAATCAGATTGAAGAATCCTCACTGAGACTTGCAGGACTGAGTTTTAACAATCCCACCTACCCACAGTGCGGGAACATGGCAGCGTGACGGGAACCCTGAAATTTCAGCAGTGTGGCTGTCAGCGGCTTTTAACCTAGCTACTACATTTGTATCTGACTTCCCAGCTTCCTGACCAATTAGCATGAGCAGGCGTGATGACAAATTGCCTGAGTCTATTTCAGCTCAACTGCTTAAAGAGGCCCTGTGAGGATCAGACTTGTAGCATTGTAAAGGACTTTAGTTAGAACGAGAAGCTGGAGCCATAGAGACACAACGTAGGAAGGCAGCGCCATTCTTCAATGATGCCTCTCTGGAGACGATGCTGTGGGCTGCAAGGACCTGCAGAGAGATTCTGTTCACTGCTGACAGAAGGAACAAGCCTGTCTCAGAAAACAGAAAACTGAGAAAGTCAGCAGCAAGAGTATGGTGCCAAGCTCCTGGATACATTGCTGGAAGAAGTTTAATGAACTCATCAGTGCAGGAAAGTTGAGTGGCATGGCACATTCAAGTATATCCTCATGAGTAAATTACCCTAACCTCCCTCACTCTGTCTTCCTAAGCCTTCTCCAGCACGTCAACCTCATACCAAAACACCTTGCAGCTGCACTCATCTGTTCATCTCCTCACATTCCCATCTGACCATGCACCACTGACACTCACCCATATCTTAATGCAATGGCACACCTATTCTTCACAGTGGTCTTTCACAACTGTTGTCTTTCCATTCTCTCAGCACTTTCCATTTCTCAGACTCATAGGTCTCTTCTTTCCCTCCTTGCAGGAGAAGGGAGCACCGAGCACTAGGCAGAGAACCAGAGGTGGCCCTCCAGTCATCCCCAATTTGACAGCTGCAGAGTAGGAGGCACTGGAGCTAAGCTGAGTTTCAGCATGCCTGGCCATTCAAGATGGAGAGATGAGGGCGCTCCCAGCTACTAGTGACAGAATTAAAGCCACATGGCATACAGCACTCACTCATGTTGTCTAGATGTCAGCAGCCACTTAAAGATGATGTGCACAATGATGATTTAGCACCTTCTTAACTTGACACTTCTAGTTAGAAACATAAGAACATTGGAGCAAGAGTAGGCCATTCAGCTCATTGAACCTGCCCCATCATTCAATATGATCTTCCATTTCAATGCCTTTTTCCCATAATATCTTTTTTCTCTCATAGGTTCTACAAGTGTCCCACACGAAGGTGGTATAGGAGGATGGCAAAGACTCCTCGGGGGAGGTCACTCACTTTGAGGATGCACTGTCACAGGACTCACATCTACCATCCAGCAGCTTAAATGCACACACCTCAGTGGGATTGCCAAGACAGAAATTGGGTTATAAAACCAAAAAAGTGCTGGAAATACTCAGCAGGTCTGGCAGCATCTGTGGAGAGAGAAGCAAAGTTAATGTTTCAGGTCAGTGACCTTTCATCATAAGGAGTCCCTTATCCTGAGAGTGTGCCCCCGTGTTTTAGATTCCCAATCAGTGGAAATAATCTTTCAAGTGTCTACCTTATCCAACCCCTTTAGAATCTTATATGTTTCAATGAGATCACCTCTCTTTCTTCTAACTCCAGAGAATATAGGCCCAATTTACTTAGCCTCTCATCATAGGACAACCCACTCATCCCAGGGACCAGTCTATGGCAAAATACCCTTCAAGGGAGACGAAAACTGTCTACAATACTCCAAATGCAGTCTCACCAAGGCTCTATACAATTGCAGCAAAATTTCTTTACTCCTGTTCGCAAATCCTCTTGCAATGAAGGCCAACTTACCATTTGCCTTCCTAACTGCTTGCTACACCTGCACAGTAGCTTTTGGTGACTTACGAACAAGGACACCCAGGTCACTTTGGACATTAACACTTCCCAATGTCTCACCATTTTTCCTACCAAAGTGGATAACTTCACACTTTTCCGCATTATATTCCATCTGCCATGTGCTTACCCACTCACTTAGCCTGTCTATATCCCCTTGAAGCCTCTTTGCATCCTCTTCACAACTCTCATTCCCATCTAGTTTTGTATCATCAGCAAACTTGAGAAATATCATATTTGGTCTTCACATCCAAATAATTGATACAGATTGTGAATAGCTAGGGCTCAAGCACTGATGCTTGTGGTACCCCACTAGTCACAGTCTGCCAATCAGAGAATGACCCATTTATTCCTTCTCTCTGTTTTCTATCCATTGACCAATTCTCAATGCATGCCATAATATTACCCCCAAACCCATGTGCTCTAATTTTGTTTATTAACCTCTTGTTTCTTATTGAAAGCCTTCTGAAAATCCCAATACACCACATCCAATGGTTCCCCCTTATTTTTTCTGCTAGTTACATCCTCAAAAAACCAAAACAGATTTTTCAAACATGCTTTCCCTTTCTTGCTTTCCCTTTCTGCCCAATCCTACCATTATTTTCTAAGTGTCCAGTTATCACATGCTTTACTGTAGATTTGAGCATTTTCCCTACTACTGATGTCAGGCTAAAAGATCTGTAGTTCTCCATTTTCTCTCTCCCTTCTTTCTTAAATGCCACCTTCCAATCTGCAGGAACTGCTCCAGAATCTATAGAGTTTTGGAAGATGATCACCAATGTATCCACTACCTCTACAGCCATCTCTTTCAACCCTCTGGGATGTAGATCATCAGGTCCAGGGGATTTATCAACTTTCAGTCCCATTAATTTCTCCAGTACTACTTTTTTACTAGTACTAATTTCTTTCAGTTCCTCATTTTTGCTAATTGTCTTGGCTCTCGTATTTCTGGGAGGTTTTTGTATCTTCCCGTGTGAAGACAGACACAAAGTATTTGTTTAGTTTCTCTGCCATTTGCTTATCCCTCATTATAAATTCCCCTGTCTCTGCCTATAATGGGCCCACCTTTGTCTTCGCTAATCTTTTCCTTTTTCCATACCTATAGAAGCTTTTACAATCCGTTTTTATGTTTCTCGCTAGTTTACTTTCAAATTCTATTTTCTCTTTCTTTATGAGTTTCTTGGACCTCCTTTGGTGAATTCTAAATAGCTCACAATCCTCAGGCTTACTAATTTGTTGGCAACTTTATAAGCCTCTTCCTTTGATCGAATGAAATCTTTAACTTCTCTTGTTAGCCATGGTTGGATCACCTTTCCTGCTGGGTTTTTGTAACTCAAAGGAAGGTAAATTTGTTGTAAACCAGGTATTAATTCTTTAAATGTTAGCCATTTCCTGTCTACCATCATACCTATTAATGTAGTTTCCCAATCTACTACAGCCAACTTAATGTAAAATTCTATCACATTATGGTCACTCTTCCCTAGAGGCTCCTTTACTTAATTAAAGATTGTTAATTAGCCTTTTCTCACTGCACAATACTAGATCTAAAATAGACCATTCTCTAGTTGGTTCCTCCACATACTGTTTTGGAAAACCAACTTGTATTCCAGGAATTCATCCTCCACAACATTAGTGCTAATTATATTATCCAGTCTATACATGGATTGAAGTCCCCTGTAATTACTGTATTACCTTGTTACATGCTCTTCTACTTTCCTGATTTAAACCATACTCTACATTATCACTACTGTTTGGTGGCCTATAAACAATTCCTACCAATGTTTGCTGTCCTTTTCTGTTTCTTAGTTTTAGCCAACTGATTCTACATCTTAATCCTTCAATCTAAGCTCCTCTCTCACTAATGTACTGATCTCATCCTTTATTGACAGTGCTACCCCACCTCCTTTTCCTTTTTGCCTATCCTTCCTAAATGCCAAATACCCTGGAACATTCAGTTCCCAGCCTTGCTCACCTTGCAGCCATGTCTCTATAATGGCCATTAGATCATACCTGTTTATTTCTATTTATGCGTCAATTCATCTACCATTTGTGAATGCTTTGTGCATTCAGATGGAGTGTAATTCTGTCTTTTTATTATTTTCACAAGATCTAGCCTTTTCTGCTGGTTCACTCTTAGGTGTGTATGCCACACTCAGATTTTCAATACCCTTACTGCTACCTTGCTCTCTTGCCTTTTCCTCTTTCTTTAAATTATAACATCTTCCCTCACATGATCCCTTGCTCCCACTATTTTAATCAGAAGAGCTTGTCTTTGTCTACCTTATCTAAACCTGTCAGAATCTTGTACACCTCTATCAAATCTCCCCTCAATCACCTAACCTTGTAGCTAAAATCCTTCATCCCTAAAATCATTCTGGCAAATCTCCTTTGCACCCTCTCAAGGACCCTCACTTCCTTCGTAAAGTGAGGTGAACAGAACTGGGTGGAATAGTCTAGTTGTGGACTAACCAGGGTTTTATTAAAGTTCTGCATAGTGTCCCTGCTTTTGTACTCAATACCTCTATTTATGAAGCCGAAGATCCCATATGCTTTGCTACCTACCCTCTCAATATGTCCTGCCACCTTTAAAGATCTATGCACATGAATCCCCAAGTCTCTCTATCCCTGTTAATTCTTTGGAACTGTACCATTTAGTCTATATTGCCTCTTCCTATCCCTTTTGCCAAAATTCATCACCTCACATTTCTCTGTATTAAATTCCATCTGCCACTTGTCCGTCCATTCTGATAACCTATCTATGTCCTGTTCCAGTTGATTGGTATCATCCTCACAGCCTGTCACACCTCCAAGTTTGAAATCATCGGCATATTTTAAAATTTCACTCTGTCTCCAATATCTTACACTTTTATGTTCAAGTCTCAAGAATGTGCTTAGAACCCACAATCTTTTGACTTAAAGGCAAAAAAAAGCAACCAACTAAACCACAGTTGACACAGTGGCAAAAGCCTTTCTTTCTGTGGTCTGGATTTTGCATTGAGAATAATGGTGAGACTAACAGTATTCACCAATATTATGACGTAAATCAGACAGCAACTTCCCAAGTCTGCACATGTGTAGTTAAATGCAGATATCTGGAAGTTTATGTCTAAGTTACCATGGTGCTCCATAGATGGTGCTATAACAGCATCTAGCCAATAGATCAACAGTTCAATCCATATAAGGGCATGATGTTACTGTACTTGGCCAGTGGTTTCCCACTAAACATGGTGGAAAAGTTAGTACTGATACATACACATGTAAGTGAACTTTAATGGTGTGGTTAGTCATAATTTCTGCCAAACAATCTCTCTGTCCCTGAAAATGTAGCTTTATTTATGTGGTGTCTCATTCCTTCAGAATTCAGTTATATTTGGAGATTTAAAAAAAAATTAAAATAACTTTTTATTTACTTTTTCTTTCTGTCTCTTTTATCTCTCTTTAGCCCGTCTTTCTTTCTCTGCCTTCATTTTGCTTTCTGTGCATGAATTAAATCTAATTTATACTTTCTGGTTCATACTTCCTAGTTTAGATTCTGCAGGGAGATTTTGAACTTGACAAAGTTGGCAGTAGGTGGCAGGTTAAAAAGATTGAAATTTCCAGCATGGCAGGAAGCTGGCAGCAACCCGCTGACTTCCACCTTTAACCTCAGCGCGATCTGCAGTCTTCAGGCAATGCCCATGGGGCAGGCAGGTTGGCAAATTCAATATGTTAAGTGCTCTTCATCAGCTGCTTTAACTAGAATTTCTGAATTTAACTGCATGCATGAGTTTCCTGGGCTTTGTGGAACTCGCCAGGGAAATCAGGGAAAGGGAGCAGTGGGATTTGAGGGGGCTGAACAAGTGGCAGGCAACAAATGACTTAAATACTGACATCTCACACCTGCTTCCTTAGTTAAGTGAAAGGCTTTTGCTCACAGGACTGTTCTGAGAGTATGCTTTCACTGTTTTGGAGGTGATTCAATTACTTTGGAGGTCATTTCTCCTATTATGAAGCTTACCAAATTTAATGTAGAGTTTGCAGCTGGCAACATTTAGTTCAACATGAAAGCTGTTTATGCAGCTCTACCTTGGATCTCAGATGAGGAACCAGATGAACAACAGCAGCAGCAACACCACCAGCAGCAGGAGCAGCACCAAGGGCAGCATTCTCCTCAACCACCTGCTACTCCACAGGAGAAAGGGGAGCAGTATAGAGGCCCAGCTTGCAAGAGGAAAAACCCCCAGCAAAGGATTTATAGGCAGGTATAAGCTTTCTGGACATCACCAAGCATCAGGAGACTCAGGGTTTTATGTCAGGTGGTTGCTGACATTTGGCGCCTCCTGGGCGGCACAGTGGCGCAGTGGCTAGCACTGCAGCTTCACGGCTCCAGGGACCCGGGTTAGGTTCTGGGTACTACCTGTGCGAAGTTTGCAAGTTCTCCCTGTGACCGCGTGGGTTTCCTTCGGGTGCTCTGGTTTCTTCCCACATACCAAAGACTTGCGGGTTGATAGGTAAATTGGCCATTGTAAAAATTGCCCCTAGTGCAGGTAGGTGGTAGGAGAATTGAGGGAAGGTGGGGATGTGAGAGGGGAAAAATGGGATTAATGTAGGATTAGTATGAATGGGTGGTTGATGGTCGGTGCGGACTCGGTGGGCCAAAGGGCCTGTTTCGGTGCTGTATCTCTCTATGACTCGATGACTCTAAAACCTACTGCCACATGGACCAGGTGGACACGCATTGCCAATGGCTGTCAAAGTCACCAAAGCCCTCGATTTCTTAACCTCTGGCTCCTTCCAGGGATCTGCAGGTGATAATTGCAGAATTCCAAAATCTGCTGCCCACGAGCGCATCTCACAGGTGACTGATGCCATATTTGCCAGGGCTGAGATCTATGTGCACTTCTTAAGTGATGAAGCCAGTAAGAATGAGCGGTCCTTGGATTTGAGGTGCTGACTGGCTTCCCACAGGTCCAGGGAATGATTAACTGCACACTTGTGGCAATCAAGGGATCCCCCCTCCCCATGCCGCCCCCCCCCCAGATTAACCTGGAGGTTAATTTAGAATTCACCTGCCTCCCACCAGTAAACCCCCCACCCCGCCAACCCTCAACACAATGAAGTCTCACAAACAACAAATCATCCCTTTGGCACACAAATAAACAACAGCCATGTTGCCACATGAAAGATGGTATAGCAGATCATTGGGGAGCTAAAGCAATGTTTCCATTGCTTGGTCCATTCTGGGGGAGCCCTGCAGTGCTTGCCAGAGCAAGTGTCACGATATACCATGGTGTGCTGTAGCCTAGACAACCTCATCATCATGAGGACACAGCCTCTGCCATTAGGCATGGAGCAAGCAATGAGGAGGTGGAGGAGAAAGAGGAGAACAAGGAGGAGGAGGAAGGGAGGGGGCACGCAACACATACCCTTTCTAGCTGGGTTGTTTGTGATCAGTCACCCCGGTGAGGTAAAAGTGAGTCCCATTCCCCCTTCACCAACAGTTCCACACCTTCCTTTTCTGTGTTACTGACCATTACTGTGTCCTCTTGACCACAATGCTACAATAAGGGCCAACATGAAACAAACATTACAACCAACTTTATATTCAACCATTCAATATTCCATACAAAATATGACACTAATCACCCTGGCATTCCTTTAGTGCCTATCTTTCATGCGTGTTTCTTGTGGGTTCTGATGAAAGGTTACTGACCTGAAAGGTTAACTCTGCTTCTCTCTCCACAAATGCTGTCAGACCTGCTGAGTATTTCCAGCACTTTTTGTTTTTATTTCAGATTTCCAGCATCTGCAATATTTTGCTTTTATTTTCATGTGTGTTTGCCTGTCCTTGTGCTCCTATGCAGCACTCCTGTGGTTGCAGTCTGGCTGGCTGGCTTTTAGAGGGGGAGACTGCAGGTGGCCTTGCATGACGACTTCGAGCAACTCTGGGCCTAGAAGACCCAACTTTAAAATGTACCAATTCAGCATGGACAGCAGTGGCAGACTGGCAGTGGTGGGAGCACAAATGCTATCATCCTGAGAGAGGACAGCAGGTCCCTTCTCTATGGAGTCACAGCCACTCCCCCAGGGTAGCACCTCAGCATTCCTAGTAATCTGTTGGAGGACAGATTGCTGAACTGCATTGCGACCCTGCAATCCTCTTTGAGTACTGGTATGCATGATGGCGCAGCATCTGAGTTTTCATGGCTTGCATGACTTCAGTCTGAGCTTCCATTGCAGCACTCAGATGTTGGGTGGCTTTTGCTTGTGCTGAAATGGAAGTTGACACGTCGGCCCTCAGATGCTACATCATTAGTATGGCCACGAGTGTATTAATGGAACAGGCCACCACTTCCATGTTGGAAAGGATGGGCTCCAAGCTTTGTGCTAAGCCCTGTGTAAGGTTGGTTTGGACTCCTCTATTTTCCTTGATAGTGACATCAGGCTTCCGCCAGGACTACCAATGCATCAAGATTTTCGGTGTGCATACCCATCAGTCTTTTCCTGTACGCCACCCAATCAAAGTCCTCATCTGAGCTCTCTACAGCAGAACTCATGTTTGAATTTGCCCTGCAGTGAGCTGCCAACTGCACTATCCTTTCCCTCTACCCTGGTTGCAGGCCACTCATGCCTAATATCCCACCATGTGCAGATCCTGCCTCTAAGCTACCTTCCAAAGTACAAGCAGTGCCAGTATTTGAGCTGATGGCCTCGAGTGTGAGAGCAAGTGATGCTGTTTTCTGTTCATCAGTCTTTTCTTCCACTTCCACTTCTTGATCCTGCACTTGATCCTGGCCTGTTTACACTTCTTGGGTACCTAAAAAGAGAAAGGCACAAAGGTAGGATTATGCTGAGGGGAGAAGGGGAAAACAAGAGATGCAACATTAAACCATGTGCAGCTTGTAAATCAGAAAGATTGTGGGATGAGGGGGAAGTGGCACATGTGAAGGAGTATGTATGGGCATACTGTCATCTTCAATGATTTCAGCCCCACCACTGGCTATGGCCTCACTCATAGTCCCTCCAATGATGGTGACCTCTGACTCATCCATCAGGATACAGCCATGCTTGTCCCCTATCATTTCGGTGCTGCCGCTTGTGGTTGTGCACCATCTTGTCCTACAAGAGAGAAGGAAGTATGTCAATGAGTGTAGTGCAATCTGTCTGGGTGATGTGACGGTCATGGTTGAATATCTGGCAGTGTGTGCAAGCTGTGAGTTGTGGGTGTGAGGGTGAGGTGAAGCTATGACTGTGAGGTATGAGTTACAGTTGCAAGATATTGTTGGCAGGTATGCGAAGGGGGCTGGTGGTGAATTGAAATAAAAACAGAAAGTGCTGGAAATACTCAGCATCTGTGGAGAGAGAAGCAGAGTTAAAGTTACAGGATTGTGGTATTACCAGCACTTTCTGTTTTTATTTCAGATTTCCAGCATCTGCAGTATTTTTCTTTTATTTTGGTGTGAATTGAGCTGTGTGAGAGGCTGGTCATTCATTTGTAAGATTCATTCCATGACCTCGATCACTCATGTGAGATCATTGAATGTTCTGTGGAATTGTATCCTGGTCCTCGGGGCTTCACTGCTGGCGTTGACCACAATGGCTATCTGATCCCACTGCTTTCACAATATCTGTCTGGAGAGCTTCCTGGTGTCCTGTGGACAGAGGAGCTCTCTCCTCCAGCGCCAAGGCTGCCAGTGCTGAGTCAGAGAACCTTGGAGCATGCTCTCTGCCTTTTTTCAGTGTTCTTCTTGTTCAGACACTCTTCCTCAGCCACTTCTAACATCTGCTGCAGCCAGAATGCACCTTCCTTTTAAGAGGTGCTGGCTGGCTTTAAGTACAGCAAATAAGTTTTAAATGGTTAAGTTCAATTCTCCACTCCACCCCCACTTTGTCCTCGGCCTCCTATAATGTTCCAATGGAGCTTGACGCAAGCTTGAGGAACAGACCACATTTTGCGTAGATGTACAGTCAGAGTCATAACAGGAGGAGGCCATTCAGCCCATCGAGTCCATATTGACTCTCTGCAGAACAATCCATCAGCCCAATTCCCTGGCTCTAGCTC
Organism: Heterodontus francisci; assembly: GCF_036365525.1. Lineage (NCBI taxonomy): Eukaryota > Metazoa > Chordata > Chondrichthyes > Heterodontiformes > Heterodontidae > Heterodontus > Heterodontus francisci. Next base: position 227,787,535 of record NC_090371.1, read on the forward strand.
TGTAGCCCTTTAAGTTTATTTCCTTCAAATCCCATCCAATTTCCTTTGAAATCATTCAATGTCTCCACTTCCACCACAATCGTAGGCAGCGAGTTTCCAGTCATTAACACCTGCTGTGTCAAAAAGTTCTTCCTCACGTTCCCCTGCATCTCTTGACAAAAACCTTAAATCTTTGTCCCCTAGTCCTTGTACCATCAGCTAATGGGAACAGCTTTTCTTTATCTACCTTATCCAAACCTGTCATAATCATGTACAATTCTATAAAATCTCCTATCAATCTCCTTTGCTTCAGAGAGAGCAACCCCAGCTTCTCCAACCTAACCTTGTACATTCAGGTTGGAACATGTGACATAGTTAACATCTCCCAGTTCTCTGGCCTTCACCATAGCGCAGGTTGCCAGCGACTGCACACATGTAGGGCTGGATTTTATGCACCTGCCACTGGGAGCGGCGGTGGGTGAAAAAATGGTGGACCGCATACGCAGGCCACACGTCGCCATGCCGCTGCAATCTTCCTCGCGGTGGCCCACGATAATGTGCCGGTCAGATCATCCCTCCAATCACATGGAGGAGGCGGGCTCTCCGACGCCAGCAATGGCGTCAGACGCCTATGCGCTGGTGTTGGCGCCATTTTTAAAGTGCAGGCAGCCCTGACGTATAATTTACATTTTTAAATTTATACTGCCCCCCAACTGTACCAATCAAAAATCTGTCGCCCCCTTCCCACTACCCAAATTACAATGAAATTCAATATTTGTCCTATTCCACCGCCCCCCAAACACTTACCTTCAACACTTGACCTTTCCCCCCCAAGTCAACCAAGTGCAGAGGTCATCCCTTCCCGCCATCCCCTACACTGGTACTGTAAATCTGACCCGGTTAACCCTCAGCACTAAAATTCACAATTTCCACCTTCTCACAACTGTGGTGCCTGCTTTCCCCAGACGGAAAAGTGAAGACAAGTGAGTGCCGGCTGCCATTCAGAAGATCATGGCCTGACGGTAAGAATGGAGTAAATTTTATTTAAATCTATTCATGTGCTTAATTTGAATATTTTTAATCCGGGTCCTGTTGCCCAGTGGCGGGGGGGCCGTCACGAAGCCTCGCCGCCGCCAGGAAGATTGGGCTCGGCCCTCCTGGTATTGAGCTCTGTGGCGGACTGCTGGAGGAACTATCGCCCAGCTCCCCCACCCCTGCCACGGAACCCGACGTCGGGAGCTCAGTAAAATACTTGCCGTAGCTTTTCAGATGCTGCAAACTAAAGTGCTGAGATGGAATGCAACTGCAAAGGTTACCACTCTCTGAATGTGCAGTCAGTACGAAACCATGCCCAGCATCATGTTGATGAATGTCTATTATCCGAGCAACAGTCATGATGCTTTTATTGCCCACCTGCTACTGCCTGTTCGCTCGGTATTTAAGTCAGCACATCAAACCAGAGAGTGGCTGCTGGGCTATCTGCTTAACATCTGCCAACGACTCCACTCTGCAACCCAACAAAATGTTGGCAACATGTGTGCAGTGAGACCCCGATTGCCACACAAACCATCATAGAGCAGACCATTGGGGTGCTGACGCAAACGTTCTGCTGCCTTGATCATTTTGGAGCAGCCCTGCAGTACTCGCCGAAGCGTGTATTCTGATTGGCAGTGGTCTGCAATATCTTTCCCAAATTGGTTATAATAAGGGCAGAGCCCTTTCCACCAGGAATAAGGTGAGCAATTCAAGAACAAAAGGAGGAGGATAAGGAGGAGGAAGATAAAGAGCAGGAGGAAAGGAGGAGGCGACCAGCCAGGCTGTATGTGATTGCCTCACTCAAATGCAGTTCCACTTGCAGGGCTACAGGGATCAAGCGTTTGAGTGGGATTGACTGAGTAGCTCCTTGGAGAGCTGGCATGGACTCGATGGACTGAATGGCCTCCTTCTGTGCCGTACATGACTCTAAGAATACAGCCCAAAATTCCATTGTAAAACAGTCACACAACCTAACTTCTCTCTGTTGTGGACCGTCACAGTATACTTTTGGCCACAATGCTGAAGTAAAAGCCATTACAAAATAACCATTCCAAACCAACTGCACCCAAAAAATCATTCAATATTCTGCACAAAAGTCAGCTAATCACTCATGCATCCCCTTAGTGCCTGTCTTCTGTGTGACTTTGCCTGGCCTAGTGCTCCTACACAATGCTACTTCAGTGGCTGCAGCGTGGCTGGTGGAAGGCTGCTAATTTTCAGATGGGGGAGTCTACAGATGGCCTTGGAGGATGCCCCCGAACAGCTCTGAGCCTAGAAAGCCTGTCTTCAGATGGCACCACCTCATCATGGGCAGTTGCAGCCTGAGCTGGCTTGCTGATAGCCACAGCAAGGGCACTGGCTGAGTGACTGTGGTGGGAGTCTGAATGTTGTCATCCTGAGAGAGGACAGCAGGTTCATGCTCCACGGAGGCACTGCCACTTTCCCCATGTTCCTCTCCAGCATGTCAGCAATCCTAGTAATTTGCACAGATAGCTGGACTGCTGTGAGAGTCTAAGACTCCTATCAGCTCTGGTATCCTCAGCCATGCTGGCAGCAGTCTGAGCCTGCATGGTAGCAAGCTTGAGCTTACATGGCAGCAAACTAAAATTTCATGATCTCAGTCTAAGCTTCCGCTGCAGCACTCAGACATGGCTACTGCTTGTGATGTAATGGAAGCTGAGACATCAGCTATCAGACTTTGTATCCTGGTCAGGTCCACAAATATTCTCATAGAGTTTACCACCAGTTCCATGTTCCCCTCAATTTTTCCAGTCTCCGTGGACTGTTCTGGACCCTCTGAGTACAATACTGTGCTTTCTGCCTAGCAATAGCAATAGGTCTATCTCCTGCATGGGTAAGCTTGGAATCCTATTGTCACTATCCCAGTGACCACCTTACTCTCTAGGTAACTAAGGGAACCTTAAAGCATTTGCCAGTAAGCCCTTTTACTAATACTGTGGTATTTGTTCTGCTTTCCAGTGGCATTTCTGTCAGTTTGGCTGCCAGTATGGTTTGAAAACAACCGGTATCCCTGCGGATGGTTATCGTCTGGTGCCTGGGACACAAAAGAAGTCATTTTTCCTTTGTGTAAAAAGAAACCAGTTCAGGTTTCTTTGCTTTTTGCCTGAAAGTGATTCCCACGTCTGTAGCTAAGCTTTTTAAATCTTCAACACTTAATTTGTTTAACTTATCATGAGATATCTCTTCCTGCTCTACAAACTCCTTGGCATTAAAAATAGCCATCTCTTTTGTTTCTAGCACCGTAGATAAAAAAAACAGAAGAATACAAGTAAAATTGTTTGTTTATTTTTCTACAATTTTTGACGTCAATTTTCCTCCCTTTTTCCAAATCTCTCATTTATCTGGTGGTTCAGATCTTGGTGTCAAGCCCAAAATTTGTTGCAGCCATGTGGTGTGATGTGGGTGGTTCCACTGTTCAATTCCCCACCTGACCGCGGCAAGTGTATTTGTATTAAGAGTTTAACCCCTTTGGTGATTTATTTTTCAAATAAAGAAACAGTGACAGGTTTTCTTGTAGATTTAAAAAACAGAAAATCAATTGTTAGTTGATCAATATGCCTTATCCCAAAATTGTCACAACCGCATCCACTCACGCATTCGCTTGCACACATACACAAGAAGAGACAGAGAGGGAAAAGGATTGCGATTTTTAGTAGTGGGGGGCGGGGAGGAGGTCACAATAAACCTGTTGAATTCTCTTGGAAATCAAGTTCACAGGTGTAGGCCTGAGATGATTATAGATTTCTCTCTTGATTGGAAGTTCAGGTGAAGATGGTGGATCATTTCTAATTCACTGTTATCTAGTGTAGATGTAGGATTCCACAGCAGGCCATGTGCCTTCTGGTTTGCTGGAAAACAAGCTGCAGGATGTTGCTCTTTCTAGGCTGTCTGTTTTATGGTAAAGCTGTGTTACTTCTCATCTCCTGGTAGAGATGCTTGGGACTTTTCCCTGTGGTGATCACACAATGGCTCAGGATGTGGCTACTTCACACCTTCTTTGTTTCAGAAGAAGACATTCATAGAGTCATAGAGGGATACAGCACCGAAACAGGCCCTTCAGCCCACCAAGTTCATGCCAACCATCAACCACCCATTTATACTAATCCTATATTAATCTCATTTTTCCCTCTCACATCCCCACCTTCCCACAATTTTCCTACCACCTACCTACACTAGGGACATTTTTTTTTACAATGGCCAATTTACTTATCAACTTGTAAGTCTTTGGCATGTGGGAGGAATCCAGAGCACCCAGAGAAAACTCACAGTCACAGGGAGAACGCGCAAACTCCACACAGGCAGTACCCAGAACCAAACCCGGGTTGCTGGAGCTGTGAGGCTGCAGTGCTAGCCACTACGCCACTGTGCCGCCCTTAATTCTGGAATGTTTTAGGATGAGTGTAGGATGGATTCAATTGACAACTCTTAGCTTTGAAGGTTTGTCCTTTGGCCTTGTCAGACAGTTTGAATACACAAAGACCAAGCTTTTTTCTTCGGTGGCCATTTTGGATGGCTTGTTCACTTTTTGAAATAAAGGTTCATGTTTTAAAAGACAAAGTCAGTTTTTAAAGCTCCAGAGTTTAGTCCATGATTGTTGTATCATTGCACTTCTGGTGTGCATGACAGCAGACTGGAAGGGTCGGGGTGATTCAAATGGTTAGGGAGATGTTCACTCATGGGAGGGTGTGTGAAGCAGATAGACTGGATCCAACAGGTAAGTGGAAAGGCACTTACCACCTGGATTTAGCAGTCCTTGCCTCCCTTTAGCTGTCAAGCCCTGTAAACTTGATCAGCCAGGATTAAATTTAAAATGGGGGTTAAATGTGAGCCACACAGCCTCAATTGAATATTTAAGTGGGCAATCTGTCTCCTGGGAGAAGTTTGGTTGCCGGTCCCCTGTCCCGCCTCCATTAAAGCTAGAAGACGGCTGGTTGGAGGCAGATTGTGGTCATAAATCAGATTTTTAACATTTTTATATTACAGTTAATCCAAACTCAGCAGTATTGGGGGGTTAGAATTCCCCTCTATTTCTTTTAAATGCCTTTAAATAGAATGTCATATGAGCATATAACATACATAGTTATTTCTAAGCTTATAAGTAGATATTTAATTTCAAAGAAAATGCTAGAATTTTTATAGCTATTTAACTACGTAGTTCCAAAACATAACTGTGAAGTAAGAGTCAACAAACACTCTAATCTATAAATTTTAAAGTGCCAATATTTAACTCTGGAATTTCTGTGGGAGTTCTCTTGATCTCTGCTGTAAATTTGGTGGAAGATCAGCATAAACCCTGGAGAAATGGCATAAATGGTTATTTACTTTGTTTTTCCAAGGTTTCAGCCAATCCTCCATTGAATAGACACAGAGAGATAAGAAGAACCTGTGAGAATTCTCTCCTCAGAAGTTTAACCCCGAGATAAGGTAAATAAATTTAATTTACCTTTGGATAGCAGGGTTCCCCAAAGAAGTCACATTTTAAGAGAGTCGAGTTATCAAATTGGTAACCATATGTTTTAGTGAAATTTTTGATGCTGAAAGTTGGATTTCCGTGAAGAAAGTCTACGATTTCTTGAGAAATGCTGCTATTTCCATCACTTTGACCAAAGTTCAGAACGGCACACACAATAGACCACAATATATATATGATGTTCAAGTTGGTCACTGCTTGGGCTTGGTATCTATAGCGAACAGAACAAAATGACATTTTCATATTGGCATGAAACACAAATACAGTGGGAAAATGAAATTGACCATTGAGGGTACTGCTGGTATTTATAAAAATATGGAGCCAAGAGATAAACCTGAAAACATTCCATGGAGTATTGGAACTTGTCAGAAACAGCAACCTGGCATTTCTTCAATAAAAACAAGAAATGCTGGAAATACTCAGCAGGTCCGGCAGCATCTGTGGAGAGAGAAGCAGAGCTAACGTTTCAGGTCAGTGACCTTTCATCGGAACTTTTCTTCAGGCTGTTTGTTGGATTGCCCTTCTTACAATTCCCCACTTAACTAAGCAAATGATCAATCATCAGCTCAAGGTCTGTGCCATTTTTCAGTGTTACATTGATCAATTGTTTTCTTTACGAAAGGAACATAGGAGCATAAGAAGAGGAATTAGCGATTTATCCCCTCAAGCCTGTTATGCCATTCAATGAGATCATGGTTGATCTGTGACCTAACTGTATGTACCTGCCTTTGTTCCAGATACTTTAAGTTATCAGTGTTAATTTTAAAATTAACAACTGATCTCGCATCAATTGCCATTTACAGAAGAGTGTTCCAAACATCCACCATCCTTTGTGTGCAGAAATGTTTCCTAATTCACTCCTGAACAACCTGGGTCTAATTTTTAGACTATGCCTCCTAGTCCCAGAATTCCCAACCAGCAGAAATAGCTTCTCTATATCTACCCAATCTGTTCCCCGTAATATCTCGAAAACATCAAACAAATTAACCTTCAACCTTCTAAATTCTAGGGACTACAACCCACTTTTGTGTAACCTTTCCTCATAATTTAACCCTTGGAGGCCAGGCATTATTCTGTTAAATTTACACTGTATTCCCTCCAAGGCCAATATATCATTCCTAAAGTGTGGTGCCAAGAACTGCTCACACTACTCCAGATGTGGTCTAACAAGGGCTTTGTATAGCTGAAGCATGACTTCTACTTATTTTATTTTATCCTTTTATTTTAGTCCACTAGATATCAAAACCAGCATTCCATTAGCTTTTTTGATTATTTTCTGTACTTGTTCATGACATTTTAATCATGTATGTACCTGGAAACCTAAGTCTCTTTGGATCGCCCATGCTTCTAACTTTTCACCATTTAGAAAGTACCCTGTTCCCTGTTCTATCCATCAGTCCAAACTGGATGATCTTACATTTGGCTACTTTGAAATTCATTTGCCACAGTTTTACCCGTTTACTTAACCTACCAATATCTCTTTGTAATGTTATGTTTTTCTTTACACTACTTATAATGTCACTTCTCTCAAAGAGTCATAGAGTAACATTTATGGCACTGAAGGGGGCCATTCAGCCCCCATAGCCCTGCAAGTCTATTTATCTCTGGTGGCCATCCAACTTCCTCTTGACGTCATTGATTGTCTTCACTTCCACCACCCTTGTGAGCAGCGAATTCCAGGTCATTACAAAAATGTTTCCTCATATTCCCTCTGCATCTTTTGCCTAAAACTTTCAGTCTGTGTCTCCTAGTTCCTGTACCATTTGTTAATCATAGAATCATAGAATTGTTATAGCACAGAAGGGGGCTGGCCGGCCCATCGTGTCTTCACTGGCTCTTCGAGTGATCAATTCACTTATGACCATTCCCCAGCCTTTGCCTCATAACCATGTACTTTCTTCCTTTTCAGGTAACTATCTAATTCCCTTTTGAATGCCTCGATTGAACCTACCTCCACCACAGTCTCTGGCAGTGCATTCCAGATCCTAACCTTTTGCCAATTACCTTAAATCTGTGCCCTCTTGTTCTTGATCCTTTCACGAGTGGAACAGTTTCTCCCTATCTACTCTGTCCAGACCCCTCATGATTTTGAATACCTCAATCAAATCTCCTCTCTGCCTTCTCCTCCAAGGAAATCAGTCCCAACTTCTCCAATCTATCTTCATAACTGAAGTTCCTCAGCCCTGCAACCATTCTCAAGAATCTTTTCTGCACCCTCTCCAATGCCTTCACATCTTTCCCTAAATGTGGTGCCCAGAACTGGATATAATTTACTCAGCTGAGGCTGAAATTGTGTCTTATACAAGATCAACATAACCTCCTTGCTCTTGTACTCTATGCTCCTATTAATAAAGCCTAGGATACTGTATGATTTATTGACCTTGCTCTGAACCTGTCCTGCCACCTTCAGTGACTTTTGCACATATATACCCAGGTGCCTCTGTTCCTGCACCTACTTTAGAGTTGTACCCTTTATTTTATATAGTCTCTGCATGTTCTTCCTACCAAGATGAATCAATTCACAATTCTCCGCATTGAACTTCATCTGCCACTTGTCCGCCCATTCCACCCGCTTAAAGTTCTAACTATCCTCCACACCCTTAACAGTGCTTCTAAGTTTGGTATCATCAGCAAATTTTGAAATTGTGCTCTGTACACCAAGGACTAGGTCATTAATATATATCAGGAAGAGCAAGGCTCCCAAAACCGAGCCTTGGGGAACTCCACAACAAGCCTGAAAAACATCCATTAACCACTATTTTTTGTTTTTTTTAATATTCATTCATGGGATATGGGCATTGCTGGCCAGGACAGCATTTATTGCTCATCCCTAATTGCCCTGGAGAAGGTGGTGGTGAGCTGCCTTCTTGAACCGCTGCAGTCCATGTGGGGTAGGTACACCCACAGTGTTGTTAAGAAGGGAGTTTCAGGATTTTGACCCAGTGACAGTGAAGGAACGGCGATATAGTTCCAAGTCAGGATGGTGTGTGGCTTGGAGGGGAACTTGCAGGTGGTGGTGTTCCCATGCAACTGCTGCCCTTGTTCTTCTAGGTGGTAGAGGTCGCGGGTTTGGAGGGTGCTGTCTTAGGAGTCTTGGTGCATTGCTGCAGTGCATCTTGTAGAGGTACACACTGCTGCCACTGTGCGTCGGTGATGGAGGGAGTGAATGTTGAAGGTGGTGGGTGACAATCAAGCTGTCTGCTTTGTCCTGAATGGTGTCGAGCTTCTTGAATATGGTTGGAGCTGCATCCATCTAGGCAAGTGGAGAGTATTCCATCACACACCTGAGTTGTGCCTTGTAGATGGTGGGCAGGCTCTGGGGAGTCAGGAAGTGAGTTACTCGCCGCAGGATTCCTAGCCTCTGACCTGCTCTTGTAGCCACTGTATTTATATGGCTACTCCAGTTCACTTTCTGGTCAATGGTAACCCCCAGGATGTTGATAGTGGGGGATTCAGCAATCATCATGCCAGTGACTGTCAAGGGGAGATGGTTAGATTCTCTCTTGTTGGCGATGGTCATTGCCTGGCACTTGTGTGGCGCGAATGTTACTTGCCACTTATCAGCCCAAGCCTGGATATTGTCCAGGTCTTGCTGCATTTCTACATGGACTGCTTCAGTATGTGAGGAGTCGCGAATGGTGCTGAACATTGTGCAATCATCAGCGAACATCCCCACTTCTGACCTTATGATGGAGGGAAGGTCATTGATGAAGCAGCTGAAGATGATTGGGCCTCGGACACTACCCTGAGGAACTCCTGCAGTAATGTCCCAGAGCTGAGATGATTGACCTCCAACAACCATAACCACCTTCCTTTGCGCTAGGTATGACTCCAACCAGTGGAGAGTTTTCTCCCTAATTCTCATTGACTCCAGTTTTGCTAGCTCTCTTTGATGCCATACTGGGTCAAATACTGCCTTGATGTCAATGGCAGTCACTCTCACTTCACCTCTTGAATTCAGCTGTTTTGTCCATATTTGAATCAAGGCTATAATGAGGTCAGGAGCTGAGTGGCCCTGGTGGATCCCAAACTGAGCATCACTGAGCAGGTTATTGCTTAGCAAGTGCTGCTTGATAGCACTGTCGATGCCTTCCATCAGTTTACTGATGATCAAGAGTAGACTGATGTGGTGGTAATTGGCCAGGTTGGATTTGTCCTGCTTTTTGTGGATCAGACATACCTGGGGAATTTTCCATATTGCCAGGTGGATGCCAATGTTGTAGCTGTACTGGAACAGGGGCGCGACAAGTTCTGGAGCACAGGTCTTCAGTACTATTGCTGGAATGTTGTCAGGGTCCATATCCAGTGCCTTCAGTATTTTCTTGATATTACATGGAGTGAATCGAATTGGCTGAAGACTGGCATCTGTGATGCTGGGGACTTCAGGAGGAGGCCGAGATGGATCATCCACTTGGCACTTAACATAGAAACATAGAAAATAGGAGCAGGAGTAGGCCATTCGGCCCTTGAGCCTGCTCCACCATTCATCATGATCATGGCTGATCATCCAACTCAGTAACCTGTTCCCGCTTTCGCCCCATATCCTTTGATCCCTTTAAACCCAAGAGCTATATCTAACTCCTTCTTGAAAACATACAATGTTTTGGCCTCAACTGTTTTCTGTGGTAGCGAATTGCACAGGTTCACCACTCGCTGGCTGAAGTAATTTCTCCTCATCTCTGTCCTGAATGGTTTACCCTATATCCTTAGACTATGACCCCTGGTTCTGGACTCCCCCACCATCTGGAACATCCTTCCTGCATCTAGCCTGTCAAGTCCTGTTAGAATTTTATAGGTATCTATGAGGTCCCCCCTCACTCTTCTGAACTCCAGCGAATATAATCCTAACCAACTCAATCTTTCCTCATACGTCAGTCACGTCATCCCAGGAATCAGTCTGGTGAACCTTCGCTGCACTCCCTCTGTAGCAAGAACATCCTTCCTCAGATAAGGAGACCAAAACTGCACACAATATTCCAGGTGTGGCCTCACCAAGGCCCTGTATAATTGCAGCAAGACATCCGTGCTCCTGTACTCGAATCCTCTCGCAATGAAGGCCAACCTAGCTTTGTCTTTTTTACTGCCTGTTGGACCTGCATGCTTACCTTCGGTGGCTGGTGTACGAGAACACCCAGATCTCATTGCATATTCCCCTCTCTCAGTTTATAGCCGTTCAGATAATAATCTGCCTTCCTGTTTTTGCTACCAAAGTGGATAACCTCACATTTATCCACATTGTACTGCATCTACCATGCATTTGCCCACTCATTCAACTTATCCAAATCACCCTGAAGCCTCACTGCATCCTCCTCATAACTCATCCTCCCACCCAGTTTTGTGTCATCTGCAAATTTGAAGATGTTACATTTAGTTGCCTCATCAAAATCATTGATATATTTTGTGAATAGCTGGGGTCCGAGCACCGATCCCTGCGGTACCCCACTAGTCATTGCCTGCCATTCGGAAAAAGACCCATTTATCCCTACTCTTTGTTTCCTGTCTGCCAACCAATTTTCTATCCATTGCAATACACTACCCCCAATCCCATGTGCTTTAATTTTACACGCTAATCTCTTATGTGGGACTTTGTCAAAAGCCTTCTGAAAGTCCAAATAAACCACATCCACTGGCTCCCCCTCATCCACTCTACTTGTTACATCCTCGAAGACTTCTAGTAGATTTGTCAAGCATGATTTCCCTTTTGTAAATCCATGCTGACTCTGTCCGATTCTAGCACTGTTCTCCAAGTGCTGCGCTATACTTCTGGCTGAAGAGTGTTGCAAGTGCTTCAGTCTTATCTTTTGTACTGATTTGCTGGGCTCCCCCATCATTGAGGATGTGGATATTTGTGGATCCGCCTCTTCCTGTTAGTTGTATAATTGTCCACCACCATTCATGGCAGGACTGCATAGCTTAGATCTGTTCCGTTGGTTGTAGGATCGCTTTGCTCTGTCTAATGTATGCAGGTTATGCTGTTTGACACACAAGTAGTCCTCGGTTGTAGCTTCACCAGGTTGATACCTCATTTTGAGGTATGCCTGGTGCTGCTCCTGGCATGCCCTCCTGCAATCTTCAATGAACCAGGGTTGATCCCCTGGCTTGCTGGTAATGGTAGAGTGGGGGATATGCCGGGCCTTCAGATTGTTTCCTGTCATTCAGCCAATTCCATATCCATGTTGCTACCGTCCCTTTTATTCCATGAGCTATAAATTTTCACACAAGAATGTTTTGTGACACTGTATCAAACGCCTTTTGAAAGTCCTTCCCTTCAAAAAACTCCAGTAAGTTCATTAAACACGATTTTCCCTTAAGAAATCCATGCTGGCTTTCCTGAACTAACCTGCATTTGTCCATGTGACTATTAATTTGGTACCAAAGTTTCCACACCACCAAAGTTATACTATCTGGCCTATAGTTGCTGGGCTGATCTTTACATCAGTTTTGAACAACGGTACAACATTTGCAATTCTCCAGTCCTCTGGCACCATGCTTACGTCTAAAGAAGACTGGAAAATTATGGCCAGTGCCTCCGCAATTTCCACTCTCACTTCTCTCAGTATCTTTGGATGCATTTTATCTAGTCCTGGTGCTTTATCAACTTTAAGTATAGGCAGCCTAGCTAATACCGCCTCCTTATAGAGTCATAGAGTCATACAGCACAAAAACAGGCCCTTCAGCCCATTGTGTCCGTGCCGGCCATTTTATCATTTTAAATCCTATCTAGTGTATTAATTACCTCCTCCATTACTGTCGCCTGGATACCATCTTCTTCCTTGGTAAAGACAGATGCAAGGTATTCCATTTGATACCTCAGCCATTCCCCCTACCTCCATGTGTAAATACCCTTTCTGGTCCCTAATCGGCCCTACTCCAACTTTTATCACGCTTTTACTATTTATATGCCTATAGAAGACTTTGGGATTCCCTTTTATGTTAGCTGCCAGTCTCTTTTCATACCCTTAAATGGGAACACTTTTTCTTTTTTTAGCTTATCTAAGCCTGTCATGATTTTGTACACTTCTATAAAATCTCCCCTCAATCACCTTTGTTCTAAGGAGAACAAACACAAATTTTCCAACTTAACCTTGTAGCTAAAATCCTCCATCACTGGAACCATTTTGGTAAATCTCCTTTTCACCCCCTCAAGGACCCTCACATCCTTCCTGAAGTGTGGTGACCAGAACTGGACACAGTACTCCAGTTGGGGCCTAACCAGAGCTTTATAAAGGTTCAGCATAACTTCCCTGCTTTTGTACTCAATGTTTCTATTTATGAAGCCCATATGCTTTACTAACCACTCTCTCAATATGTCCTGCCATCTTTAAATATCTATGCACATGCACCCATGAGCCCCTCTGTTTCTGCACACGCTTTACAGCATTAAGTATATATTGCCTCTCCCTATTCCTTCTGCCAAAATGCATCACCTCACACTTGTCAATATTAAATTCCATCTGCCACATCTCTGCCCATTCTGCAATCCTACCTATGTCCTGTTGCAGGTGGTTCATATTATCCTCACTGTTGATCACACCTTCAAGTTTAGTATCATCAGCAAATTTTGAGGTTCTGCTCTGTATTCCAAGATCCAAGTCATTTATATAGAGCAAACAAATCACTGGCCCCAGCACTGACTCTTCTGAAACATGACTGTCTACCATCCTCCAGTCTGAAAAGCAATCATTTACCATGACTCACTGTTTTCTGTCCTAAGCCAAATTTTTTTTATCCAATTGGACTCTGACCACCCCCCACCATTCCATGAGCTACAATTTTGTTAACCAGCCTTTTATAGAGTCATAGAGCAATACAGCACTGAAACAGGCCCTTTGGCCCACCAAGTCTGTGCCAACCAACAACCACCCATTTATGCTAATCCTACATTAATCCCATATTCCCTACCACATCCCCACAATTCTCCTACCTACACTAGGGGCAATTTACCTATCAACCTGCAAGTCTTTGGCTGTGGGAGGAAACCAGAGCACCTGGCAGAAACCTACATGGTCACAGGGAGAACTTGCAAACTCCACACAGGCAGTACACAGAACTGAACCTGGGTTGCTGGAGCAATGAGACTGCAGTACTAACCACTGCACCACTGTGCTGCCCCAATGTGGTAGTGAAGTGATTTATGACTTTAACCCCTTATAGGGACTAAACCAAATCAGGCATACGTCCTTATCAATCTCCCTTAATTAAGTTCAAACCAGACAAATTCTTATCGACGCTCATTTGGGTCCAAAGAAATTAACTAGTTTTCCCTCAAAGAAAGAAAACTAGCAGAGAATATTACCATCTTTCGGATGGCCTATTTTAAAATAATTATGGCTAAGTCATAAATATCCCAGATATTATAAGGGTCAATACGTATATCTCCACTTAGAGATGCAGAGAAGGGGCTCCTGTAGTTGTATACAGAATGCCACATGAGATGATTTATTAACTAATATATACTTTAAAGAATTGAACACGCAATACACTTTTAAGTGGATGAGTATATCACAATATCAAATATTACTGAGAGATGTAACACATAATCTTATTTCTAAAATAGAATCCAAAAGTTTAACCCTGCTAATGTTACAGCAAAATATTTTAGAAGATCCAGCAAAATTTAAAGTAAACCTTTACCTTAAATTCCTCGAGTAAACCATAGCATGAGCAGGATTGATGAGGAATTCAACACTTCTAATTTTTGCTTCAGAAACTCTCATGTTTATACTGTTTTTAGGTATCATATGACCTTTTAGCATATAGGTGTTACCTTTCTGTGTGTGTTTTTCCTGCTCTTGAAACCCATATATGGTAGTACCATTAACTAACATCTCAACTTAATGTTTTGCTGGAATTCCCCTGCTCTTGAAGTTGTGAGCATTTATCTGGTCAAAATTTGTATAATTATGTTTATTTGGCATCTATGTTTGTAAGTACTATTCCATCTATTATTTTATTATCTATAATTATGTTTATTGTGGTACCTTGAAGCAACCTTTTGAGTCGATCTGTCTACATTTTACCAACACTATCAATTAAGTTTATTGATAACTCTTACTGATATCACACAGGATGTTTCAATGTGTGTTTATCCTCCAAATCCCTGGCAACAGAAATGTTGAAATGGATTTTCCAACTTAAAAAGGTATTTCTGCTTCACATTCTATTGTAACAAGGACCATGAAAGACCTTGACATTTTTAACTCGACTTTCTTAAAGGGGAATGTCAGTGAGTCTTGAAAACTGACCATTTATTCAATCTTTAATTCTAAAAGGTATAATATGTTAACTATATCTAAATTCTACTTAGTTGAGCCTATTATACCATGTTTCATACTGTGCCTTATCTAATGCTTTCTTAAAATCCATGTAAACAACACTCACCACATTCCCTTCATCAATCTTCTCTGTTACTTCATCAAAAAATTCAATTAGATTAGTCAAGCATGATCTGCCTTTTACAAATCCATGCTAGCTATCCGCAATTAACTTGACCCTCTCTAAGTGGCCTTTGATATTTTCCCTGATTATTGTTTCTTAAACCTGACCCACCACTGATGTTAAACTAACTGGCTTGTAGTTGCTAGGACTGTCCTTCCACCCTTTCTTAAATGAGGGTGTCACATTTGCCACTCTCTAATCCTCTGGCACCTTCCGCATATCCAGGGAAGATTGGAAGATTATGGGGAGCCCTTATGCTACCTCCATCCCCACTTACTTTAGCAACCTGGGATGCAAGCCATCTGGACCAGATGACTTATCTACCCTAAGGATAGCCAGCTTTTTTAGAACCTCCTCCCTCTCAATTTTTGTCCTATCCATTGCCTGTACTCTCTCTGCTTCTACTGATATTTTGTTAGCCTCCATTTTCTTAGTGAACACTGATACAAAGTACTCATTAAGTATATTAGGCTTGTCCTGCGCCTCGAAGCATATATCACCCTTTATGTCCCTAATAGATCCAGCTCCACCTTTTACTACTCGTTTACTATTTACATGCTGGTAGAAAATGCTTGGGTTCTCTTTAATGTTGACTGCCATTCTATTTTCATATTCTCTCTTTGCCAGTCTTACTTTTCTCTTCACCTTCCCTCTCAACTTATCGTATGTGGCTTGGTTCAAACTTGATGAGTTCACCCGACATGCATCATCCACCCTCTTTTTCTGTTTTATCATTATCTCTATCTCTCTCATCAACCAAGGAGGCCTGTTTTTGTTCCCCTACCTTTCGCCCTTGTTGCACTGTACCTAAAGCATCTCTTCCTTAAAGATAACCCATTGTTCTGATACAGCTTTTTCTGCCAGTCTTTGATTCCATTCTACTCTGCTTAGACCCCTTCTCATTGCATTGAAATTATCCCTCTTCCAATCTAGACATTCTACTTTATTTTGTTCCTTGCTTTTCTGCATTATTAGTCTAAACCTTATGATACGATGACCACTGTTACTCAAGTGCACCCCTACACACACTTGGTCCACTTGGCCCACCTCATTTCCCAGCACCAGAGCCAGCAATGCCTTTTTTCTATTTGACTGAGAACATACTGATCAAGGAAATTCTACTGAACATATTTTAGAAATTCTTCCCCCTCCTTAGCCTTTACTCTAAAATTAGCCCCATCGATACTTGGGTAATTAAAGTCCCCCAATATCGCCACTCTATAGTTCTTGCACATCTCTGTGATTTCCCTGCAGATTTACTCCTCTAGCTCTCTCTCACTATTTACAGGCCCATAGAATGCCCCTAGTAGCGTGATCATATCCTTTTTGCTCCTCCATTCTAATCAAATGGATTTTGTCCTTGCCCCTTCTAGGACATCCTCCCTTTCCAACACTGCAATGTTTTCCTTAATCAGGACAGCCACCCCATTTCTCTTTTATCCTTCTTTATCTTTTCTGAACACTTTATATAATTGTATATTAAGCACTCAGTTCTCGCCATTTTTAAGCCACGTTTCCATTATTGCCACTACATCAAATTCCAATAAAGCTATTTTAGCTTGTAGCTCATCAACCTTATTCATCATATTTTGTGCGTTTACATACATGCATTATAATCCTGTCTTTGCATTCCTCATAGTCCTTTGTGTCTTCGGCACTTTTGGATATGGATTTCCATCCAATCATCTAAGGCATTAATAAATACAAGTAGTTGAGTTCCCAACAGACATCCTTGCTGGACACCACTACTCATATTCTGCCAATTACAAGACCTGCCCATTATTCCTATTCTCTGTCAACTACTGCACAGCCAATTTCTTAACTAGGTGTAATAATTTGCCTTCAAACCCATAAGCTTCAATTTTAGCTATCAGTCTCTTATGAGGGCCTTTATCAATTGCTTCTGGAAGTCCTGTCCACTACTTCAATCGCTCCTTCAAAAAATTCAGTCAAAATTTTCAGGCATGACCTAAACTTAATAAATTCACGCTGGCTATTTCTGATTAACTGTAAATTATCAAGGTGTTCAAGCACCCTATCCTTAATTATCGACGCCAGTAATTTTCCCACAACAGATGTTAGGCCAACTGGTTTATAACTCCTGGTTTCCCTCTGTCACCTTTCATAAATAGCAGAGTGGCATGCACAATTTTCCAATTTAGAGGAATAATTCCTCAATCGAAAAAACTTTGTAAGATTACAGCTCGGCAGCTGCAATGTTCTCACCTTATGGGGATTTGTAACACTTTAGTGTGATTCTTTTCTTTATTAATTGTTATGATCCTCATGGAGACCACCAATAAACAAAAAGAATCAAATCCACCGGTTGACCCCAATTTAGGAAACTAAACCAAATGGACAAGATTTCACTTATATAAATTTTACTTCAACACTCAAACCAAACCAACATAAATTAAACATGAAGCAACAGTTAGATCATGGTCTATATATCCAAATTACACCTTAACTATCAGATACAACAGCGATGGGTCTCACAGTTTCACTGGGTCTACCAAGTATAAATTGCACCAAATTACATTTACACAGTTCGTCACAACTCTGAAGTTCCTCAGGTAGATTTTCAGCTCCTGTCTTCAAGGATTTAGCGTCTGTTCTTCTTCCAACAGCAGTTGCCTTTCAATCTGAACTCCATGGGTGCGCTCTTCATCATGAGGCACACTTCTCCAGAACCTCCTCAGCTCTGCTCACAACAGTCTTGATGGCATCTTCCATTTATCTGAGTCCTTCAGTGACCGCCTGTGCACTGTATGGCCGGGTCTGGTTAGTCGGCTATTTTAAGTAATGGAAACAGCTCCTGGATTCAGTCATCACTTTCTTCTGCTTGCCGGTGCTCCACTCCTGCCTGATCTGACTCGTCTGCCTGATCTGGGGAGGACTCTGTCTCCTTTTAACTTTTATGTTTTTTTCAGCTTCTCTTTCAGTTTTGTTTTCCATTTCTATTTCAGTTTTTAGCTTCTGTTTCTGTTTCAATTCTAGTTTCCATTTTTGTTAGTGTCTGTCTCAAGAAAAAACATGCTTTTGCAACCATGGATTCCAACACATAATGTTATTTTGCTTACGTTAATCTTGATGGGTCCCTGTCCCTGATTCAATATTAGTTTCCTTTGGAGGTCTAGCATGCTGACTTCATTAACTATTGATGCAAAGTCTGCCATTTCCTTATTTTTATTGACAATATCACCATTACCAGTTTTTAAGGGGCTCAAATTTCTCCTGACCGCTGAAGACTGAGGATTGGAATGTTTTAGAAACCAGCACAGGGCCACCAAAAAGTTGATGAAAAAAATGAATATGAGAGTAAAGCAGCCAGTAATATATAAACAGATTGTAAGAGCTTTTATAGATATATAAAAAGGAAGAGTAAATGTTGGTCCCTTAGAAGCAGAGACAGGAGCAATTATCATGTGGAACGAGGAAATGGCAAATATTTGCATTTGTCTTCACAGTAGAAGACCAGAAATAGATGGCAACCTAGGGAGAAAAGAGTGAGGAAATTAAGGAAATTAATATCAGCAGAGAAAAAGTATTGGAGAAACTTAAAGGACTAAAATCCGACAAATCCCCAGGACCTGATGGCCTACATCCAAGGATTCTAAAAGAGATAGTTGCAGAGATAGTGAGTGCACCAGCTATGATTTTCCAAAATTCCTTAGATTCCGGAATGGTCCCATCAGATTGGAAGTTGGCAAATGTTACACCGCTTTTCAAGAAAGGAGGGAGAAAGAAAACAGTGAACTTCAGGCTAGTTAGCTGAACATCAGTCATTGGGAAAATGCTGGAATCTATTATTAAAGAAGTCTTAACAATGCACTTAGAAAAGCACAGTGTGATTAGACCAAGTTAACATGTCTTTACTAAAGGGAAATGCTATTTGACAAATTTATTAGAGTTTTTGAGGATGTAACTAGTAGGGTAGATAAAGGGGATCCAGTAGACATAGTATACCTGTATTTCCAAAAGACATTCGATAAGGTGCCACACAATAGGCAATATGGAGTTCATAATAATTCGCAATAGGTTCATGGAGTTGGGATAGAGGATTGGTTAATAGACAAGAAGCAAAGAGTGAGTATAAACAGGGCATTTTCAAGTTGGCAGGCAGTGAATAGTGGAGTGCTGCAAGAATCAGTGCTTGGGCCTCAGCTATTTGCAATCGATATTAATGACTTAGATGAAGAGACAGAGAGTAATGTATCTAAGTTTGGTGATGATACAAATGTAGGTGGAAAGGTAAGCTGTGGGGAGTTCACAGAGAGGCTGCAAAGAGATATAGAGAGGTTAAGTGAGTGGACAACAAGATGGCAGATGGAGTATCATGTAGGGAAGTGTGAAGAATAGAAAACCAGAATTTTGTTTTTAAAAGGCATAAAACTTGTCAGTGTCGATGTTCAAAGATTCTTGGGTGTGCTTGTACAAGGAATGCAGAAAGTTGGCATGCAGGTACAGCCATCAATTAAAAAGGCAAATGGCATGTTGGCCTTTATTACAAGGGAATTGGAGTACAGGAATGAAGAAGTCTTGCTACAATTGTACAGAGTTTTGCTGAGACCACATCTGGAATACTGTGTGCAGTTTTGGTCTCCACATTTAAGAAAGGATATATTTGCATTGAAGGCAGTCCAGGGAAGATTCACTAAATTGGTCCCTGGGATGAGGAGGTTGTCCTATGATGAAAGGCTGAGTAAATTGGGCCTATAGTCTCTGGCATTTAGAAGAATGAGATTTGAAACATACAAGATCCTGAACAGGCTGGATAGGACAGGCACTGAGAGATTGGCCAGAATTTTATGGTCCCTCACATGAGCAGGTTGGTGGAAGGGGGGCCATTTCCGATGCCTTCCCGCCCCTGCTGCAATTTTACCCAGGGCGGCGGCGGCGAGAAATGGCCTGCCTGCCCTAGGCCAATCAAGGCCTTTAAGTGGCCAATAAACTGCCACTTAAGGGCCTTATCTGCCACTGCTGTAATTTTTACCAGCAGTGGCTGCATGGCAAAGGTTCCAAGAATGCTGCCAGCTAAACCCTGGTGGCCTTCTTGCGGGCTGGGAGGGGCCCTCCTGATTGGGCACCCTGTGTCTCACGGAGATTCCTCCCCACCCCGCCCATCCCAACAAACTCCACTGAACAACACTCCCCCCGCAACTCCTAAGCAACCCCACTTACCTCGCCGGGGCCTGGCCAACTGTTTCCGGTAAGGCCCCAAAAACTTACCTTGTTTCCCAGGCTGGCGCCCATCTTGCTGCTGTTGGCTGGCTGGGTGCAGTCCCAGCAGCGGCCAATTCAGGGCCTGGGGAGCGAAAAATCCCAGTGTGGCTGTGCAGGCCTGGCGGAGGTGGGCTCGCCTGGACTTTTTGGAAGGTGGGCGGGGCCTCCCGCCCAACGTAAAACTCCAGCCATTGTTTCTGTTGGTGTGGAATCCAAAACATGGGGGCACTGTCTCAGGATAAGGAGACAATCATTTAGGACTGAAATGAGGAGAAATTATTTCACTCAGAGGGTTGTGAATCTTTGGAATTATCCACCCCAGAGGGTGAGGACGCTCCATCGGTGATTACATTTAAGGCTGGGATAGACAGAGTTTCGGTCTCTCAGGGAGTCAAGGGATATGGCGAACAGAGGGGAAAGTCGAGTTGAAGCCTAAGATCAGCCATGATCTTATTGAATGGTGGAGTTGAAATTGAAAGTTCGATGGGCCATATGGTCTACTCCTGCTCCTATTTCTTGTACTTTTGTATTCCTTTTCCTAACGTAACTAAACTTTTTTGTGCTGATTTTGATATTCCTTGCAAGTTTCTTTTCATATTCCCTTTTTGTGGCTCTTACGATCTGTTTCTTCATCCTTTGCTGTTCTTTATATCTTTCCCATTTGCTCGGGTCTGTACTATGTTTTGAATTTTTGCTTTTTCTTTTAATTTTATGTTGTCTCTTACCTCTTTAGTTGTCCATGGCTGTCCTTTCTGGCAAGTAGAGCTTTTACTAATTAAGGACATAAACTGGTTCTATATCAGATTAAATTCTTTTTCAGTTTCCGTCTCATCCCATTGAAGTCAGCTTTATGTAAATCTAAAATCTTGGTATCTGCTTCATGTTTCTCCCTTTCCAACACTAAGTTTAACTCGATCATATTATGATCATTAATAGATAAATGTTCACGCACCATTAGCTAAATCTGGATCATTACTCAATACTAAATCTATTATGCTATGCCCCTTGTCAGCTCTTGACATATCGCTGCAGTAAACAATCCCAGAAACACTCAAGAAATTCACTACCTTTCTGACATGTGCTAGTCTTCTTATCCAGCCTATATGAAAGTTAAAATCCCCCATTAATACTGCTCTGCCTTTTTTACATGCTTGTCTAATCTCTATACTTATACGATGTACAACTTCACAGCTAATAGTGGACCTATAGGCAATTCCTATTAAAATGTTAAATCCTTTTCTATGACTATAAATTTACAGTGCTATGGTGATAGCTGTGGAATGGGATTGATTGGATTACTATACAGAGAGCTGGCATGGACTCGATGGGCCAAATGGTCTCCTTCTGTGCCATTATGACTTTATGACACTATGGGCTGGATTTTGTGCTGGAGACAGGGTTCCCGGCGTTGGTCCAAAAAGGTGGGGGAAACCCCACCTCTGCCTTCGTGCCTTCTTTCGTGCCCCCCACCCCCCACCCCTCCTGAACGATCCTCCAGTCTTTTTAAACCAAAGTTTCAGGAGGCAGGATCCCCATCCCTTTAAAAATGGGATCCCGCCTCCATGAGCTGTTGGCAAATCAGAGGGCCGGCAGCTCATCAGTTTTGGCAGCGGCACCGGGAGTGGTAGCCACTGCCAATACCACACAGGCCTCAGATCCAGGCCCAGCACTGGATTCCTGGAGAAGAGGTAGGTGAGGCAGGGTTTCTGGGGCTAGTCTGGAAGGGAGTCCCGGGGGTGTATTGGTTCACGATGGGGGTCTTCCATGGGCCACAAATTGCCTATGGAGGAGGGACCCCTCCCCAAGCCCACAGGGAGAGTGCCTCATGTTACAAGACGATCTCCCTGCATGGCAGAGGCCCCACCCCCCCTCCCTCCGCTTTAGGTAAGATCCCAGTGGTGGAGGGAAGAGGCCCTTAATTAATCATTAATAGGCCACTTAAGTGCCTCAACTGGCCTTTGGATGGGAAGGCCATCGTCGGCCTATCCCGACCCCGGGAAGATCGCTGGGCGACGGACCCTCTGCCCCACCACCATCACCCCCCCACCACCCGTCGAAATACTCCATGCCCCCCTCCGCCTCCGGTCTCGCCTCATGGGGCCACTCAAAATCCAGCTCTATATCTCTCTAAATATTTCTGTTTCTGAATTTGATTCATAAAGTCTTCACTGCCTGCTTATCTCTTGTTATATCTTCTCTTATCATTGAAGTGATTCCATCCTTAGTCCTCCTCCCACTCTACCATTTTACCTATCTTTTCTGTCACGATGCAGGCTGCATAACCTGGAATATTTAGTTCCCTGTCCTGACCAGTTTGCAGCCAGGTCTCAATAATAGCTACCATGCCATACACTCCAACTTGAATTTGTGCTTGCAAATCATTCACTTTTTTCCTTACAGTCCATGTGTTTGCATTAAGAATGCTTTTTTGAGCCAAACTCTCTAACCTGTGCTTCTGTTCTAATGTTACTCACACATTTCTTATTTCTCTCACCTGGTTTAATCACTTTACATCTTTTAGTTTCCCCTTTACCTGATGTTTCTCTACTCTCTTCCTTTTCTTTTTTTTTGAACTATTATTAATATTTCCACCTGAACTCTAAAGATATTGTGACTGAGTTATGTTTAAGTGTGTTTTAACATGAAGTAAATGCACACAGGATTTTTTAAAACAATAGGCTGCAAGTATTGAAGATGTATTTTAAAACTTGGCTCGGCCAATCTGTGGACTATCACAGCTCACAGTGGCGCAGTGGTTAGCACCGCAGCCTCACAGCTCCAGTGACCCGGGTTCAATTCTGGGTACTGCCTGTACGGAGTTTGCAAGTTCTCCCTGTGTCTGCGTGGGTTTTCTCCCACAGCCAAAAGACTTGCAGGTTAGTAGGTAAATTGGCCATTATAAATTGCCCCTAGTATAGGTAGGTGGTAGGGGAATATAGGGACAGGTGGAGATGTGGTAGGAATATAGGATTAGTATAAATGGGTGGTTGATGGTCGGCACAGACTTGGTGGGCCGAAGGGCCTGTTTCAGTGCTGTATCTCTAAAACTAAAACTATTTCAAACTGGTACAATGAAGGTCCATTGTTGCACACATTAGCTGGAGTGATTGTGGGTGTTAAGCAATTTGTCAGCTCATCTCAGATGGTCAATAAATAATCGCACCTACTTTGATGATGAGGACAATTCATAAGAGGACTGGTTATCTATGGGGATTCACCTAATCATCTGCCATAACTTCAGGAAAATCCCTGTGAAATAGCATAAACACTGCTTACATGGCACACAGAAGTCTCTGTGTGACTTAGCTTTATGATAGTTAGGCCAGATATTACAAATGCTTGTACCTGGGAGTGTGTCTAGTCTGACTACCTTGTATCTGTTTCATGCCTTCACACAAATGATTGAATGCTTCATGCAATCTTACTCTCATTTAGAATTGATGTAAATTGTATCATGTTTACCTTTACAGAACATCACATGTTGTCATAGCTCATTTGTGTTTGTCAACCAGACCTTTTAGTGTTTTGCACTTTTCTTCATATGAATTTTTATTAAAAAGTCATAGAGAAACACACAAAGTGTATATTAAAAATATAGCAAGTCATACCTATTTAAATTGCAGAAGGTAACAGCAGGAAATTCAATTTGCTCGACATACTTTATAGTGACAGATGTAGATGTTGGGAAGCTGAAGTAACGAATGAAACACTGGGTGATCTGACAAAAAACCACGATTACACAGCCAAGGACGACAACCATCCAGAAAACCCTACGAGTTCTAGGTTTGCTTTGCAGTGCATTTTTTAAACCATGGAAAGAGGTTGATGCAGCAAACTCACGGTCAAAGTGTCGTATATTCTCCATGGATCGCAATATTTTCCCATATAAAAAAGACCAAGCCTTTTTTAATGTGCCTATAAAAATGTAAACAAGAGAAAACAGTCATTGATTTTTAACTTTCAATAACACATTAATTTTGTTGATACAAGTGAAGGGAAGCATTCCAAATATGAAACAATTATGCAGTTTGCATTGAGCTACTATCTTACTTTATGCGGCATAATAAATAGCCCAAGTGCCTTTAATAATGGAGATGCAAATATTTAGATATATATTTTGGAAGTAGCTATTTCTCAGCTTTGCTTATTTAACTTTTTACTACACCTTCCAATCAAAAGAATAGGGTTGATCTTTGACTTGAGTCCGAAATTGATGAAGTAGCCATGGTGCTCGCCCATTGCTGGCTTCAGGAGGCCAGAACCATTTTCCGTTCAGGCCTCATTTGACATCTGTCAGAAAGTTGTGGGTGCCAAACAGGCTAGATAGTTGTAGCAGGGTAGGAAATCAGTTCGCGATTGCACTAAAGTCCGCTGGCTGGTCAGTCAGATGTGGAGTAGGGAAGGGTGAAATGATCCCAGGAGGAATACTTGTGTCAGCTGACAGTAGGCCTGTGTATTCCTGCATCTCCTGGCTCCATTGAAATAAAAAATAATTCCTGGGCTACTTTCTGAGTGACCTCCAGTGGTTCCATCAAGGTAGGTATACCTGGTATAAATTGGCATTGCATGTATGCTGCACCTATTTGTTGCCTGAAAAGTAAAATAAGGATTCCGCAACAGTGCAGGACCCTGATTTACATATTTACGTGGGAGCCTGATTTACATATTTAAACATCCGGTCTTCTGTTTTAGGTTGGCAACTGCTAAAGCATTCACATGCCAGCCTTAACATTGCATAATGCAAGTGTTATGCCAATGTGTTTTGTTGAATAATAATTTTCTTTAATCCACTGACTGGAGGTCTGAATTTATATATTTTTAAAAGACATTTTAAAAAGACAAACTGCTAGCAAAGTCATCCTTTCAGCTGAAGATTTGCAACACCTAATTTGCAACATTGTATCCTACACTGCAATGCTTATGAGGGGAGAGACAAAATGTCTTCTAAGTCCCCAGCAAGAACCAAGACGCAGGATGTTTAAATGAACTACCTGTTCTCTCAGCAAGAAGAAGAAATACTGTTAAATGTTATGTTTGAATCACTGAGTGAGTGTCATGTGACAAGCCCCTCCCCATCTGTGGTTTTAAACTGGTGTTTACTCTGCAGCAGAGGAGAAGTGACTGGACTCTGACATGAGCAGACCCAAAGTGTCCGCCCCCCACCCTCTCTCTCTGCATTCCAACTTGAAAGCTTCTTGATGACTGAGGACCTTTGCATAATCCAGCTACAATCAGAAACCCCTATGGAGGGAATCATCTGCATCACTAGCGCCAAGAGAGTCTCTGAACCAGTCATCTACTTCTTCAAACTAAAAGCCTCAGGACCCCTGAATTCAGCTAGAAATTAACTGAATTACCAAAAATCACAAACTGTATACCTTTTTTATGGACTATAACTCAACTACATTTCCCCGCTCTGTAACTTTGGCACGTTGTTTATTATTTTATTAGTTCGGTTTAGGTACAATAAAGTTAAACTCTTTCTTCGTTAACTCAAGAAAACCTGTCCAATTGATTCTTGTTATGATCATAGCAAGTAAGTAATCAAACACTGACAGAATTAGCAAGTACATCCACTTTAAGAAAGAATTAAACCTGTTGTGGTCTTGACCATAACAGAAATTTTGAGGGCTCATGTCTGGGATCAAACCCAAAGACAAATGGGAAATTGGAAATGGGAAACTAAATTCATCCCTAGCAATAATTTAATAGCTTCAATACAGGCTTTCTTGTAGTTTTCAGTGCTAGAGTATAAAAATGTCCACATTCGAGGCTAGTACCTTCCTAGAACAGAGTGAAGTAACTTGGACCAGGTTAAAAGCCCTATCTGTTGGAGAGTTGAGGAATGTAGCTGGGCAGTTAGAGATTACTATCCGTCCAAAAGCAAGGAAGCCTGAAATCCTAAAACTTGCAGCAACCATTTTAAAATTGACACTGAAGAACCAGAGACAGGCGAACTCTCCTAAAGCAGCTGGAACAAACTTACATTGTATTCAAAAGGGTTAACCAACTCACTTTTGATTGATTGATATGGCCACTTAAGGTAGAGTCCACCTACGAAAACCTTAGACAGGTGATCCTCCTGGAGAAGTTCAAAAACTCGCTTCCCCTTCCCATAAGAAACCATGTGGATGAACAAAAGGTTCCAAGAACCAGGCAGGCAGCAATCCTGGCTGATGATTATACACTTATTCACAAGCCCTTTCCCCAAGTGAAACCCTTCCTGGATAGAAGGTGGGAGGGTGATAGGAGGATGAATAGCCATGAGCGAGAAGGGAGAGCTGGAAACACAGGGGGCCCTCCTCAAGCCAAAAAGGAAGCTGCTGAGAACAGGACTGATGCCCGAAAAACTCTATGTTTCCATTGGAACAAGGCAGGTCACCTTCAAGCTGACTGCTGGAAGTTACAAGGAAAACCCCATAGGTGTGGTCAGGGTACACCGGACCAGTGCAGAAAAAGGGGCCCTGATGGAAAGCACAGCAGACCAGGCTGTGGTTTTAACTGTGGCAGTAAAACCCAGTAAACCTACCACTGAGAGTGTGGGAAAACATCACAAAATTCCTGAGAATTCCCAGAATTTTGTGTCCAGAGGAAAAGTGACCCCATACCCATCGAGTGAGGTGAGTAAGCCCATAGTTATACTTAGGGATACTGAGGCCACACTATCCCTTTTGCTGGGAAAAGGCATGACTTTCCCCGAGAGAGTGCATTGAATGCTAGAGTGCTAGTAAATGGTATCGGAGGAAAGTATATGCCCATACTTGTATACCGTGCACCTGGAGTGCCACCTTGTTTTAGGACCGGTAACCGAGGGGATTGTCCCCAGTTTACCTGTGGACAAGGTTGACCTGCTCCTGCGTAATGATCTGGCAGGGGCGAAGGTGGTAGCTTCCTCAGTGGTTTTAGAGAGACCAAAACATGTCGGGGTACAGAGCAGTTACAAGAACAGGTCCCAGTAGTTCCTGACTGTGTGGTGATCCAGTCCATGGCCAAACAAGCTCCATCAGAGGAGGTGAACTGGCACTACAGACAGATGACCCTACGGTCTGGTTGTCTGAAACCTTCTTGAGAAGTTAGAGGACCCAGATGATGGGTTAAACAGATCTTCCTTGGTTGAGGGTCAGCAAGCTGACCTAGACAAAAAAGTTAGCACAAACTATCCAAACTGAAGCTGAAGCAGAGGGAGTTCCAGAGTGCTACTATTTAAAGGATGAGGTGCTGATGAGGAAGTGGAGACCTCCCCATAGACCTGCAGATGAAGAGTGGACAGTGGTTCACCAGGTAGTGGTGCCGTTGAGGTGCCATGGGGAAATATTGAGAATAGCCCATGTGGTTACAATGGCTGGACATGTCAGTATCAGTAAAACCCAAGCCCGCATAAGACAGCATTTTCACTGGCCACAACTCCACAATGATGTGTTGGAGTTCTGTAAAACTTGCCAGTGCCATGTTGTGGGGAAGCCTCAACCTGCAATAAAACCTGCACCCCTAATTCCCATACCGGCTTTTGGGGAACTGTTCAGCAGAGTGCTGGTAGATTGTGTGGGATCCCTGCTGAAAACAAAAGGGTATCACTATCTTTTCACCATTATGGATGTGGCTACCCAATTCCCAGAGCTTCTCCCTCTAAGAACTATCTTTGGCAAGGTAGTACTGGAGGGGTGAACCCAATTCTTCACCCGATATGGGATGCCTGCTGAGATCCAGTTGGATCAGGGCAAAAATTTTATGTCCAGTATTTTTCAAAAGATCATGGGTAATCATTGCATAAATCAGCTAAAGTCCTCAGCCTACCACCCACAGTCACAAGGGGCTTTGGAGCGGTACCACCAGATCCTAAAGACAATGATCAGGGCATACTGCGATGAGTACCCCCATGACTGGGACAAAGGTATTTATTCTAATATAAAAGTCAAATACAGAAGATGCTGGAAATCTGAAATAAAAACAAGAAATGCTAGTATGGCAGCACCTGTGGAGAGAGAAGCAGAGTTAACGTTTCAGGTCAGTGTCTCTGCTTCTCTCTCCACAGCTGCTGCCAGACCTGCTGAGTATTTCCAGCATTTCTTGTTTTATATCAGGGATTTATTCTGTTTGCCACCAGGGACTTACCCAATGAGTTCACTGGCTTTAGTCCCTATGAATTTATGGATACGAAGTGAGAGGTCCTCTAAAACTAATCAAGGAGAGGTTTTTGGGATACAGGGACGAATCTTCCCTGTTAGACTACATCTCCATGTTCCAAGAACGGCTCATGAGAGCCTGTGCAGTGGCTCAGGAACACTTAAAAACCTCCCAGACAACTATGAAATGGCAGGCAGATAAACATGCCAAGGCCAGAACATTTCAGCCTGGAGTAATAGTGCTATTACCAATGCAGGGAGAACGGTTGAAATAAAAGCAAAATACTGCAGATGCTGGAAATCTGAAATAAAAACAAGAAATGCGGGAAATACTCAGCAGGTCTGGCAGCATCTGTGGAGAGAGAAGCAGAATTAACGTTTTAGGTGAGTGACCCTTCATCAGAACTGATGAAGGGTCACTGACCTGAAACGGGAACCGTTGAAAGCCTGGTTCAGAGGCCCGTACAGAGCAAGAAAGAGAATTAGCCAGGTGAATTATGTAATTGACACCCCAGATCAATGGAAAAAGCAAAGGCTGTGCCACATCAATATGTTAAAACGGTATCACAGCTGGGAAGGGGACAAACAAGCACAGGTCTGTCAGGCAGTCAGGAAAGAGGAGGGCAAAAGGGAAAATGAGGACAAGTTAGAGGGAGGTCTGGAGGGTTCACAAATTGAGACCCCTGCCATCCAGTTAGCTAACACTGAAATGTTATGGAAATTGAACACTGTACTCCCTTAGTTAAACGCAGAACAGAGAGGAGACCTAATAAGGCTGCTCACAGCAGTTAAAGGGATCTTCAGGGACAAACCAGCATGCACAACCCTAACCCTACATGATGTGGATGTAGGAGAGACCCCTTCCCTAAAACAAAATCCCTATTGCCTAGGCCGCAGGAAACTGACGCAAGTTCGGGAGGAAATTCAGTACATGCCGGAGCACAAGCTGATTGAGCCCAGTAAGAGCAGTTGAAGTTCCCCACTTGTGCTCATGCCCAAACCAGATGGCTGAACAAGATTCTGGATTGATTACAGAAAGATTAATGCAGTGACCAGAGCTGATTCCTACCCAATTCCTCGCCCGGAAGACTATATAAATAGAGTAGGAAACACCACCGACGAAACCAAAATAGACTTGTTAAAAGGGTACTGGCAGGTTCCTTTGTGAAATGCCTACTCATCTTCTGGCTGAGAATCGCTCCACTCTGAATTTTGTCTCAGGCCTATTTCGTTGTGGACTTTGTGTATCGGCTTACATTTACGCAGGTCTCTGGTGCTCCCCTTGCTGCTGTTGCAATGCTTCTGCACCTTTCTTCTGTTTGTTTGTGTCCTATTGTGACTACTGGCTGTGTCTTTGGAGGCAGATTTCTCGCATAGGCGGGCTCAGTGTCTTTTTGCACCACACGCCTTCCACAGATCTTGAAATGCAGGACAACTTTGCTGTGAGTGGGACAAACCACACCTACCACACAGCTTGCTTGCTTTTTGTGACCTGGTTACTGTGCCAATACTGCTGGCTGCACATGTGCTTGCAGATGCAGTTTTCCAGTTACAATGGCTTCGTATTTCCTGCCATCTTCTAGCAGCACATCAATGCTGTGACTTTACTTTTTCCACAAGAGGTCTTTTTGAAACATTTCAATTGGTGTTGAGACAATCACCAGCTCCATTATTTGCTCCAACAGCTCAGTTTCTGAAAAATTGCATTTGTTGCCCTTACTATGGCATCTCCTGACAAATTGATTGATTGATTCCTGTGGCTGTTGCCTGTAGGACAACAATTCTTGATGATGAATTCTAAAATTCACTCTTACCTGAAGTTGATCTTTTGGAACTTTCCATATGTTTGGGGATCTTTCTGGTCCTCTTCAGATAAGCTAGAGGTATTGCTTCTGCATAACCCCTTATTTTCAACTGCTATTAATATTTTCACAGCCTGCTTCCCTGGCCCTGCAACCGCTTGGTCTATGAAATATAACTGCATTCTTCGTTTAAAAAGTTTGAACTTGGATAGGATATCAATGGCCTTCCAGTTTATGCTGGGCAATTTGATATCCATCCTTCTGCTGTTATTTTGCTTACTGCTCTATAATTTAACTTTGTTCAGCTCTTTGTGTGCCTTCAGCATTGTACTAATTATGACTTTCCTATTTGTGGCTGAAAACTTGTTTTAAACTTGTTCTATGAACTCTGCACTGTTTCTCCTTTAAGAAATTCATTTGTTCAGCTGCTATTACAGAGCTTAATAGATGCATGCCAGTGTTCTCTGTTGTTTCTCTTTTAGCCTTCACTTGTATGCGTACACGGCTGTTCAATGAGCAGTTCAACGGTTTTCCCCTTTGCTTTTTTTGCTAGAGTTTATTTATTTTCTTCATGTTCAACTGGTTTAATGGAGACTCAGGGGTTTCCTGCCCTTTTTTCCCACTCTCGAACTTTGATTTTTTTTTCCAGTTCGTGCACTTTTCAGAGTTTTCCCCCTTTTTTTCTCGCACGCACGGAGCCTTTAGAAAATGTTTTTTTTTTAAACTCTGCAAAGCTATTTTTTAAACCAGAATTGCTCGATCGTCAGCACAATGACTCATCCGATTGCTTGCTTTTCAGCCATGCTTCCACTC
Organism: Heterodontus francisci; assembly: GCF_036365525.1. Classification (NCBI taxonomy): domain Eukaryota; kingdom Metazoa; phylum Chordata; class Chondrichthyes; order Heterodontiformes; family Heterodontidae; genus Heterodontus; species Heterodontus francisci. The sequence continues at coordinate 227,818,440 of NC_090371.1, forward strand.
TATGGCACTTTGCTCAGCCTTCTAAGGTATGTAGTTTTCTTTCACTCTTTTCAGGTACTTGTTTTAAAGTTTCTTCACTTGTTGCTTCAAATTTTCTCTTCTGTTTTCTGTATTGTTTTTAAATTTTAATTGCTGTTGTACCCATGCTCATTAAACTTATATCTTGTCTTTTCACCACTGCTGCCACCATATCATGAGTCTCATTGTGTTTTTTTTTAGAGATACAGCACTGAAACAGGCCCTTTGGCCCACCGAGTCTGTGCCGACCAACAACCACCCATTTATACGAACCCTACAGTAATCCCATATGCCCTACCACCTATCTACACTAGGGGCAATTTGTAACAGCCAATTTACTTATCACCTGCAAGTCACCTGCATAATGAGGTACGTGGATTGCAGTTCCTTGAAGATCTCTAGAAGATTTATTAACAGCTGGTATATACAATAGAGAGGAAACTATAGAGAACCTTTGTCCAGGGTTTTACAGTGCAGAGTGACTATGGCTTCCAGTCACATGGCTACATCTTAACTCATTAGCATACTGAGTTCTTAAAGGGACATCACTGTTAAAGTGATCATACAACAGGAAACGCCACCTACATGACCAAAATAGTACTGTCAGGTTCCTTTAACCGCCCCCCACCCCTGCCCTGAGCTAAAGAGATCTCGGCTTTTGTCACCCCAGATGTCTTATTCCAGTGCCCTTGGATTAAGAAATGCCCCAGCCACCTTCCAAAGACTGATGAATCAGATAGTGGCTGGCCTGCCCAACTGTGTAGTATACCTGGATAATCTGTTAGTGTACAGTGACACCTGGGGGGATCACCTAGACAAGCTAGGAGCCCTGTTCTGAAGGTTACGGTCAGCTGATCTTGTGGTAAATCTAGCAGTGAGTGAGTTCACTAAAGCTCGAGTAACTCACCTAGGGCACATTGTGGGTCAGTGGAGAGCGTTGTCCAGAGAAGCAAAGGTACATGCAAGATAGATTTTCCCATCCCCATGAACAAACGGGAAATAATGCAGTTCTTGGGGATGCGTGGGTTTTGCTGCAAATTTGTCTCAAACTTCAGCACTATAGCCGCCCCACTGACAGACATATTACAGAAAGAAGCAAAGGTAGTGTGGTCAGGGAGGTGCCAAACAGCTTTCAAGAGGCTGAAAGCCATCTTAACCAATGAACTGGTGCTGGTAGCTCCAAACTTTAACAAACAATTTAAAGTGTCAGTGCATGCTAGTGACCTAGGGGTAGGTGCTGCCCTGCTCCACGATGATGAGTTAGGCATTGAGAGACAAGTTGGGTGCTTCTCAAAGGAGATACTCTACTGTGGAGAAGAAAGCCATGGCACTGTTGCTGGCTCTCAAAAATGTTGAGGTACATGTCCAAAATGGATATAGAGAAACCACAATTCTTTGACTTTGATAGAAAAATTCAAAACGCATAATGTAAGGCTTTTTTTGTTGGAACTTGCTTCTGCAACCTTACCACCTAAAGATTATACACATCGCAGGGAAAAAACAATGTGATAGCTGATGCTTTATCGAGGGTTTAGCTCAGCATGGAACCATCCCAGATTAAAACAAACAAACTAGAATATGGCTATGACAGTGAGACTGAAGACTGTGTTTGTACAGTTTCTTTTTAATTTGTGACCCCATAATGAAATGCTCCAGTTGTCACATTTCATTTCCCATGGTGGGGAGGTGTTACACCAATATGTTTTGTTGAATGATTATTTTCTTTAATCTACTGACTGGAGATTTGAATTTAGAGATTTTTTAAAAGTCATTTTAAAAAGACATGCTACCAGCAAAGTCATCCTTTCAGATTAAGATGATCACCTAACTTGCAACACTGCAATGCTTGTGAGGAGACAGACGAAATGTCTGCTAAGTGCCCAACAAGAACCAAGACCCAAGACGTTTAAAGGAACTAGCTGTTCTCTCAGCAAGAAGAAAAAATATTGCTAAATGCTATGTTTGAATCACTGAGTGACTGTCATGTGACAAACCCCTCCCCATCTGTTGTTTTAAGCTGATGTTTTTTCTGCAGCAAAGGAGAAGCAACTGGACTCTGACATGAGCAGACCCTAAGTACACCTCCCCCCTCTCCATTCTAGCTTGAAAGCTTTCAAATCCTGCTTGTTGACTGACCACCTTTGCATACTCCGGCTACAATCAGAAACCCAATTGGAGGAAATCCTCCACATCGCTATTTCCAAAAGACTCACTGAACCAGTCATCTAAATCTTCAAACGAAAAGCTTTAGGACCATTGAATTCAGCTAGAAGCTAGCCAAATCACCGAACTTTACAGACTGTATACATTTTTTATGAATTCTTACTCAGCCAATTGACCTTTCTCTACTCTGTAGCCTATTTGTATGTGTGTGAGAGAGTGAAAGTTGGCACGTTGTTTATTATTTTTCTTCTTTGGCCTCCTTATCTCGAGAGACAATGGATACGCGCCTGGAGGTGGTCAGTGCTTTGTGAAGCAGCGCCTGGAGTGGCTATAAAAGGCCAATTCTAGAGTGACAGGCTCTGCCACAGGTGCTGCAGAAAAATGTGTTTGTCGGGGCTGTTACACAGTTGGCTCTCCCATTGCACTTTTGTCTTTCTTCCTGCCAACTGCTAAGTCTCTTCGACTCACCACACTTTAGCCCCGCCTTTATGACTGCCCGCCAGCTCTGGCGAATGCTGGCAACTGACTCCCATGACTTGTGATCAAAATATTATTTTTAATGCTGTGGTTTAGGTATAGTAAAATTAACCTCTTTCTTTGTTAACTCAAGAAAACCTGTCTGATTGGTTCTTGTTATGATCATGGCAAGTAAGTAATCAAACACCTACTGAATTGGCCAGTACATCCACATTAAGAAAGAATTAAACCTGTTGTGGTCAAACAAGGAGAGGGAAAAGACGGAAGCTCTTCAGCCTCTCCTCACTTGACCATAACATGAGTCTTTGGTATAAATGAAGCAGCTGACGTGCCTCTCCAAATTTTCACCTCCCATTTTTTCTGATCAGTTGGCAATTGAAAATCCTCCCCCTCTGTATCTCTGCCTACATGTGCCAGAAATTTCTCTTCAGTCACTACCCACCATAAATAAACTTTGGGTGAATATCATGTATTAAAATTTTAACATGCTTTTTGATGGATTAATTGTGTTGTGTAGTTCATGTTTTTTAATTGAATGTTTATTGATGTCATTCTGTGGCTTAAAATGACTGCATATTATAATTATGGGGGAGGCAAATTGGGTGTTGCAGTTAGTCAGACTTCTCGCTTCTGGTCTCAAACCCTGTCCAGACCGAGGAGATTGAAGTTTGCTCACCATAGGGACTCCTTATGAAATTGGCTTGGTTTGTCTCAACCTAATTCCGGGTTGCGGCTGCCTGCAATGAATTTGGCCTAACCATCAGCCTCAAGAAAACGAACATCATGGGGCAGGACATCAGAAATGCTCCATCCATCAATATTGGCGACCATGCTCTGGAAGTGGTTCAAGAGTTCACCTACCTAGGCTCAACTATCACCAGTAACCTGTCTCCAGATGCAGAAATCAACAAGCGCATGGGTAAGGCTTCCACTGCTATGTCCAGACTGGCCAAGAGAGTGTGGGAAAATGGCGCACTGACACGGAACACAAAAGTCCGAGTGTATCAGGCCTGTGTCCTCAGTACCTTGCTCTACGGCAGCGAGGCCTGGACAACGTATGCCAGCCAAGAGCGACGTCTCAATTCATTCCATCTTCGCTGCCTTCGGAGAATACTTAGCATCAGGTGGCAGGACTATATCTCCAACACAGAAGTCCTTGAAGCGGCCAACACCCCCAGCTTATACACACTACTGAGTCAGCGGCGCTTGAGATGGCTTGGCCATGTGAGCCGCATGGAAGATGGCAGGATCCCCAAAGACACATTGTACAGCGAGCTCGCCACTGGTATCAGACCCACCGGCCGTCCATGTCTCCGCTATAAAGACGTCTGCAAACGCGACATGAAATCGTGTGACATTGATCACAAGTCGTGGGAGTCAGTTGCCAGCATTCGCCAGAGCTGGCGGGCAGCCATAAAGACAGGGCTAAATTGTGGCGAGTCGAAGAGACTTAATAGTTGGCAGGAAAAAAGACAGAGGCGCAAGGGGAGAGCCAACTGTGCAACAGCCCCGACAAACAAATTTCTCTGCAGCACCTGTGGAAGAGCCTGTCACTCCAGAATTGGCCTTTATAGCCACTCCAGGCGCTGCTTCACAAAGCACTGACCACCTCCAGGCGCGTATCCATTGTCTCTCGAGATAAGGAGGCCCAAAAGAAAAAGAAAAAGAAATTCCTAGTAGACACAAGCCTACAGCAAAAGTCAGCAATTTCATTCAGAGAGGCCATGATGATGGTCAATGATGAAAGTGGGAAAACTTGCTTTGTCGAAGTAGTGCTTGTCATTCTGATTGTTCCAGATTTCCAGCATGCACAGTACTTTGCTTTTGTTATTGAGACATGAGCTCAGGCATGTCAAAGCAGAGTAAAAGGAGCATTTTTTTTCTACAGTTGGCTATGTTATACTTGATGTTGAGTAAAAAAGTGGTCCATTTCTCAACAATTAACATTCTTCATTTTTGTTATGCAAAGGCTACCAAATAAAAGTATTACTGTGAGTGCATATCATAAATTACTCATATATGCATTTTACAAAAGTGCAGTTGTCAGTGCATCATGCAGGTTAATGCCTGGTATACTAGTAGCTGTCATGATGCCTTCATTCCAGGGCAGTTCGCTGTGCCATCTGCATTTGAGCCACAATGACAAATCAGAGGGTGGCTACGAGGCAACAAGGCTATTGGCTGACCACCTGGCTTATGATTCCAGTGCACGCCCTATGCACACGTGGGCAACATGCATATAATGAAAGCATGCTTTTTAAAATTCTTTCATGGGATGTGAGCAATGCCAGATCGACCAGCATTTATTGCCCATCCCTAATTGCCCTTGAGAAGGTGGTGATGGTGAGATGTCTTCTTGAACCGATGCAGTCCACCACAGTGCTGTTAGGAAGGGAGTTCCAGGATTTTGACCTAGTAACAGTGAAGGAATGGTGATATGTAGTTCCAAGTCAGGATGGTGTGTGGCTTGCAGGAAAACTTGTGGGCGGTGTATGTGCTGCCCTTGTCCTTCTAGGTGGTAGAGATCATGGGTTTGGAAGGTGCTGTCGAAGGAGCTTTGGTGAGTTGCTGCAGTGGTACACACTGTTGCCACTGTGGTGGAGGGAGTGAATGTTGAAAGTGGTGTATTGGGTGCCAATCAAGTGAGCTACTTTGTCCTGGATGGTGTTGCGCTCCTTGAGTGTTGTTGGAGCTGCACCCATCCAGCCAAGTGGAGAGTATTCAATCACACTCCTGACTTGTGCCTTTCAGATGGTGGACAGGCTTTGGGAATCATGAGGTGAGTTATTCATTGCAGAATTCCCAGCTTCTGACCTGCTCTTGTAGCCACAGTATTTACATGGCTGGTCCAGTTCAGTTTCTGGTCAATGCCCCCAGGATGTTGATAGTGGGGGATTCAGTGATGGTAATGTCATTGAATGTCAAGGGGAGATGGTTGGATTCTATCTGGTTAGAGATGGTCATTGCCTGGCACTTGTGTGGCACGAATGCAACTTTCCACTTATCAGCCAAAGCCTGAATGTTGTCCAGGTCTTGCTGCATATGGACACGGGTTGCTTCAGTATCTGAGGAGTCGTGAATGGTGCTGAACATTGTGTGATCATCAGCAAACATTCCCACCTTTGACCTTATGTTGGAGGGAAGGTCATTGATGAAGCAGCTGAAGATAGTTTGGCCTAGGACACTACCCTGAGGAACTCTTGCAGTGATATCCTGGGACTGAGATTATTGACCTCCAACAACCACAACCATCTTCCTTCTGCCACAAGAAATCAGATCAAGGTGCTTAAGCAATGCTTCTGCTGCATGGACTGCTCTGGAAGAGACGTAAAGAACTCGCCAGAGCACATGTTATGATTCATCGTGGTCTGCTGTATGCTGCACAGCCCCACCATCCTGAGGACACAGCTCTGTTCACCAGGTAAATGGTGAGCAGCGGCAGAGAGGAAGAGGAAGAGGAAGAGGAGGAGGTGAAGGAAAGGAAGAGGCAACCAATGCATTGTCTTTCTGGCCGTGCTGTCCGCAATCAGCTCATCTGATTGCGGTACTCCTATTAATCAACAGTCCCACATCTTACCTTTCTTTTATTATAGACCATCACAGACTCCTCAACCTCAATGCTGAAATAAAAGTCACCACAAAGCAAACATTACAAAGCAACTTTATAAATCAAACCAACCAATATTCCATGCAAAAGTCAACTAATCACCTTAGTGCATTCCCTTAATGGCTGTTTTCTGTGTGCCTTTGCCTGTCCTAATGCTTCTAAGCAGTGCTGTCCCCATTGTTGCAGCATGGCTGGTGGAAGTCTGCTGACTTTCAGTGGGCGAGATTGCAGATGGCCTTGCAGCTTGCCCTCGAGCAGCTCTGGCCCTAAAAGGTCCAGCTTGTGACTGCACCATCTCATCATGGGCAGCAGCAGTCTGGGCACTGGTGGAGTGGCAGTGGAGGGAGGATGAATGCTGTCATTCTGACAGAGGCCAGAAGGTTCATGCCCCATGGTGATACTGCCACTCCCCTAGAGCGGTACCTCAGCAATCCGAGCAGTGTGTTGGAGGACAGATTGTAGGAATGCTGTGAGACCCTGCAAGCCCCTTTGCACACTGGTATCTGCAGCTATGATGGCAGCAATCTGAACTTCCAGTGCACCACCCAGCTTGTGCTGTAATGGAAGCTAAGACATTGGCCATCGTATGCTGCATCATGGTTGGGTGCACTAGTGTTTTCATGACCACGACTTCCACATCAGAAAGGATGGTGTCCAAGCTCTGCGCAAAGCCCTTTGCCAAGTTTGTGCTGGACTCATCCATGCTCCTTGACAGTGACAATAGACTCTGTGGCAGGCCTGCCAATGCACCAGGCATTTCAGTGCGCAAACCCATCAGCCTTTTTCTGTAGACTGGTGCCATGAGTTTGAAAATGAGTGACAGTGTTTCTACTTCATCACTGACTACCTGCTCTTCCTCCTCTTTCTCTTCCACCCCTGATGGGTTCAGGTTGTGGTTGTTGAGTATCTGAAAGCAGAAAGGCATAAGGGTCGGATTCTGGTGTGGATTTGGGGGGCAGGAAACAATAGGTGCATGCTTTCACCATGTGCAGCTGACAAATGAGAATAGATAATGGGATAAGGTGATACTGAGCCTGTTCCGCCATTTGATAAGATCATGGCTGATCTGAATGTGGCCTCAACTCTACTTTCCTGTCATCTGCAATAACCGTTGACTCCCCAGTCAGTCCAGAATCTATCTTACTCAGCTTTAAAAATATTCATTGATCCTGCCTCCACTGCTCTCTGAGGAAGAGAATTCCACAGACTAACAACCCTCAGAGAGAAAAAATTCTCCTCATCTCTGTCTTAAATGGGAGACCCCCTTATTTTTAAGCTGCGTCCCCTATTTCTAGTCTTTCCCATAAGGGGAAACATCCTTTCAGCATCCACCCTGTCAAGTTTCCTCAGGATCTTATATGTTGGAATAATCAACCATTGAGGTTGAGGCGGCACAGTGGCGCAGTGGTTAGCACCACAGCCTCACAGCTCCAGTGACCCGGGTTCAATTCTGGGTACTGCCTGTGTGGAGTTTGCAAGTTCTCTCTGTGTCTGCGTGGGTTTCCTCCGGGTGCTCCGGTTTCCTCCCACATGCCAAAAGACTTGCAGGTTGATAGGTTAATTGGCCATTATAAATTGCCCCTAGTATAGGTAGGTGGTAGGGAAATATATAGGGACAGGTGGGGATGTGGTAGGAATATGGGATTAGTGCAAGATTAGTATAAATGGGTGGTTGATGGTCAGCACAGACTCGGTGGGCCGAAGGGCCTGTTTCAGTGCTGTATCTCTAAACTAAACTAAACTAAACTAAAGAGATCGCCTCTCATTCTTCTAAACTCCAATGGATAAAGGCCCAACTTGTCCAACCTTTCCTCATAAAATAACCCTTCATCCCAGGAATCAATCATGAACCTTCTCTGAACTTCTCCTAATGCAATTATATCCTTTCTTAAGTAAAGAGACCAAAACTGTATACAGTACTCCAGATGTGGTCTCACCAATGCCCTGTACAAATGTAGCAAAGCTTCCCTACTTCAGGGTTCGCCCTGCCTCTTCTGCCTTTTCATGCCGCCCCCAGAGCGATCCTCCAGTCTTTTTAAATCAAAGTTTTAGAGCCTGTCCCTTTAAAAACAGGGATCCCATCTCCAAGAGCTGCTGGCCACACAGAGGGCTGGCAGCTCAGCAGTATTGGCAGTGCAAGTGGGAGCGGAACTCTGATGAAAGGTCACAGACCTAAAACATTAATTCTGCTTCTCTCCCCATAGATGCTGCCTGACCTGCTGAGTATTTACAGCACTTTCGTTTTTTATTTCAGACTTACAAATGGTGTTTGATAAAGTGCCACATAACAAGCTTGCCAACAAAGTGCCATGGAATAAAAAGGATGTGGCAGCCTAGACACGTAGTTGGCAGACTGACAGGAAACAGTAGCTGTGAATGTTTTTTTTTCAGACTGGAGAAATGTAGATCGTGGAGTTCCCTAGGAGTCACTATTAGGACCATTGCTTTTCCTGATCTATATTAATGGTTGTGCAGGGCACAAATTCAAAAATTGCAGATGACACAAAACTTGGAAGTATTGTGAATTGTGAAAAGGATGGTGATAGACTTCAAGAGGACATAAGCTGGTGGAGTGGTTGGACATGTGCCAGATGAAATTTAATGCAGAGAAGTGTGAAGTGATACATTTTTGTAGGAAAAATGAGGAAAGGCAATACAAAATTAGGATACAATTTTAAAAAGGGTGCATGAGTAGAAGACCTGAGGGTATATGTGCACAAATCATTGAACATGGCAGGGCAGGTTAGGAAAGTGGTTAATAAGGCACAAGGGATCGTGGGTTTTATAGAGGCATAGAGTACAACAGCAAGGAAGTCATGGCGAACCTTTAGAAAACACTGGTTTGGCCTTAATTGGAATACTGTATCCAATTCTGGGCACCACACTTCAGGAAGGATGTGAAGTTATTGGAGAGGGTGCAGAAAAGATTTAGGAGAATGGTTTCAGGGATGAGGGACTTCAGTTACGTAGACAGGTTGGCAAAACTGGGACTGTTCTCCCTAGAAAAGAGAAGATGGAGAGCAGATTTGATTGAGGTGTTCAAAAGCTTGACTGGTCTGAATGGAGTAGATAGAGAGAAACTATTCCCATTGACAGAAGGGTCAAGAACCAGAGACACCGATTTAAGGTGATTGGCAAAGAACCAGAGGTGGCATGGAGAAAGTCTTTTTTATGCAGCGAGTGTTTAGGATCTGGAATGCACTGCCTGAGAGTGTGGTGGAGGCAGAATCAACCATGCCTTTCAAAATTGGATAATTATCTGAAGAAAAAAAGATTACAGGACTTTGGGGAAAAGGCAGGGGAATAGGGCTAGATGAGTTACCCTTGCAAAGAATTGGCATGGACACAATGGGCCGAATTGCCTCTTTCTGTTCTGTAACCATTCTATGATTCTAATGCAACTAATGCCCTCTCCAGCTCTCAAAATTAGAGAGCCATAATATTTTGCAGCACAGAAGAAAAGAAAGGAAAGACTTGCATTTATATAGCATCTTTCATGACTACTGGACGCCTCAAAGTATTTTACAGCCTATGAATATTTTTGAACAGTATTCACTGTTGTAATGCAGGAAACTCTGCAGCCAATTTGTGCACAGCAAGTTCCTACGGCCAGAAATATGATAACAACCAGATAATTTGTATTTTTTTTTGTGTGATGTTGATTGAGTGCCCAAGACACTGTGGGTAATTTCCCTGCTCTGCCTTGAAATAGTGCTATGGGATCTTTTACATTCATCTGAGAGATGGCACCTCCGACAGTGCAGCAAACCCTCAGTACTGCACTGGAGTATCAGCTTTGATTTTTGTGCTCAAGCCTTGTAGTGGCTCTGCCTTGAAATAATGTCATCTTAAGCAGAGCCTTCTAGGCCCCAGATTTTCTCAAGATCACCTTTCATGGCCATCTCCTCAATTGAAGTTTAGTAGCCTTCCACCACCCATGCTACAGCCACTGGGGAAGAACCTCATAGGAACATTACAATAGGCAGAAGCACACAAAGACAAGCACTAAAGGAATGCACAATGGTGACCAGAGGAAAAGTAAGGAATATGAGACTGTAGGTGACTGGGGAATGTGTACGTGACAGTATTTGTATAACTCATGAATTATTTGATTATGTAAAGACTGGGCAGAAAGGAGCTACCTAGATTATAATCTCCCTTCCTCTTTGTTTTCCTCTACTTCCTGTTGTTCTTGGTGTATTTCCTCCACTTCCTCCTTCTTCTGTTTCTGATGATCCTGTTCCACAACTTATTGCCTGGTAGGTGGTAACAAGGATTGTTCCCTTATGATGGCAGGTTGTGTAGTATACCACTATAAATCTTGACATCTGCTCAGCTGTGTACTACATGGCTCCTCTAGAGCAGTCTGGGCATTGGAGGTGTTGCTTGAAGATGCCGATATTGTGTTCTATAATTTTTCTTGTGCACCACGGCTCTCATGGTAGGCCTGCTGTGCATATGTTTATGAGCTCTGGACCAGAATCATGTACTATAGAACATAGAACATAGAGCATTACAGCGCAGTACAGGCCCTTCGGCCCTCGATGTTGCGCCGACCTGTGAAACCATCTGACCTAAACTATTCCATTTTCATCCATATGTCTATCCAATGACCACTTAAATGCCCTTAAAGTTGGCGAGTCTACTACTGTTGCAGGCAGGGCGTTCCACGCCCCTACTATTCTCTGAGTAAAGAAACTACCTCTGACATCTGTCCTATATCTATCACCCCTCAACTTAAAGCTATGTCCCCTCGTGTTTGCCATCACCATCCAAGGAAAAAGACTCTCACTATCCGCCCTATCTAACCCTCTGATTATCTTATATGTCTCTATTAAGTCACCTCTCCTCCTCCTTCTCTCTAATGAAAACAACCTCAAGTCCCTCAGCCTTTCCTCGTAAGACCTTCCCTCCATACCAGGCAACATCCTAGTAAATCTCCTCTGCACCCTTTCCAAAGCTTCCACATCCTTCCTATAATGCGATGACCAGAACTGCACGCAATACTCCAGGTGCGGCCGCACCAGAGTTTTGTACAGCTGCAGCATGACCTCGTGGCTCCGAAACTCGATCCCCCTACTACTATGCCATGAGTTGTCCAGAAACTAGCCTTTGACTTGCCAGATGAAGATATATTTCTATGTATAGAGAGCCTCAGTGATCTTGGAGGTAAGAGAAATGCTCCCTAAAGACCCTCAGCCGATATGGTCTCTCACTATAAACCTTTCTCCCCTCCTCCTTCTCCCTCATTTTTTATTCATTCATAGGATGTGGACATCACTGGCAAGGTCAACATTTATCGCCCGTCCCTAATTGCTCTTCATAAGCTGGCGGTGAGCTACCTTCTGAAACTGCTGCAGACCATGTGGTGTAGGTAGACCCACACTGCTCTGAGGGAGGGAGTTCCAGGATTTTGACCCAGCAACAGTAAAGGAACAGCAATACATTTCCAAGTCAGGATGGTGGATACAAAAAGTACTTCAGTGCTAGACAGATTACGCCCTATAGACTATTGAAACTTTAGCCAAGTATAGGAAAGCTCTAATAATACTTGCAATTACATCAGCATTCAAAAGAAATGATCCAGCAACTAATCCATATGTAGTTCATGATCCCTTTAAGGAGTGCTGGTAGGGGGTCCTTCATTTTGTTTAACATGTGTTTTTATTTTTTATTTATTTATTTTTTTTATTTAGCGATACAGCACTGAAACAGGCCCTTCGGCCCACCGAGTCTGTGCCGACCATCAACCACCCATTTATATGAATCCTGCACTAATTCCATATTCCTACCACATCCCCACCTGTCCCTATATTTCCCTACCACCTACCTATACTCGGGGAAATTTATAATGGCCAATTTACCTATCAACCTGCAATTCTTTGGCATGTGGGAGGAAACTGGAGCACCCGGAGGAAACCCACGCAGACACAGGGGGAACTTGCAAACTCCACACAGGCAGTACCCAGAATTGAACCCGGGTCGCTGGAGCTGTGAGGCTGCGGTGCTAGCCACTGTGCCGCTGTGCAAGAATAAAATAAGGCATTGGCTAGAGTATGTTTGAAAATGGCAGTGCTGGTGTCAGATCAGTATTGCACACTGATTCACATCACAATCTGACTGCTCTGCAAGCTGTGGTGGTCGTTAAGTGTGTGCACGCAAACTCCTTTCCCAAGATGCCGTCTGATGCACTTCCCTTTTGGAGTCTGCATCTGCATCTCAAAACCATTTTTCAACATGAATCACACATTACACAGACTACTTTCTCCCCCTATATTTCTGCAATACAATATTGCTAACATCTGCCACAACACTAGGGTGGGCTCAATAAACAACAATCTTACATCAACCACAGCAGTTCTGAGTGAAAATAACTGCAGAAATGATCTAATGATTTATCCCAATACCTGAAGTAAGATCCTAAATTATCACATGGAGATAATCCTTTAAATCTGACACATTCGACAACAAGAATCATTGTACATTTTACCTGGAGTATAGTCATTTAATAAGATGCCATTTATTAAAAAGAATCATATGATATATTTCATTTTTACTCATTGCAATAGGTTGAACAGTTACAGAAATACTGTTTATGACAATAAGCTTACCAGTTGCTTCAATCTGTGGAGAGGGATCCATGGAGAGGATTGATGAAGCTCAAGTGAAGATCAAATGAAGGTCTTGTACCAAGCTGCTGTTCTGGGTATAGTGACTAAAGTACTATTAGAACCGAATCAGTCTTTGGAAGAGGAGGTAGGTACTTTATCAATACAAGTGGATGACAACAAAATGGGAGGAGTTTCATTCTGGTACATACTTCAAACTCTGTGCAGTGTTTTCCTGTTCAATATCTTCTTCTAGGAACAACTTTGTGATTTCACACTCCCTTCACCATTAGTTCAGATATGCATAGTAAATTTCCTCCAAATTAGACTTTCCACAATAATAGTTTTAGGAGCCATGATAAAAGCATTGAAGTTTATAGCAAGGACATTTTAAATATGTTTACATAAATGAGGACACAATAAATAAGGCACGAAAGTTGTTACGGCCACGTGGTATGGTGTGAGCTGGTTCCCACTGTTCAATTCCCCACCTGACTGCAGCAAGTGTATTTGTATTAGGGTTTGGACCCTTGGTGTTTTATTTCTCAAATAAACAGACAGCGATAGGTTTGCTCATAGGTCTTAAGAACCAGAAAGTCAAGTGTTTATTGATTAATACTCCCTATCCCGAAATTGTCACATCTGCATCCACTCATGCACTCACATGCACACACGCACACACAAGAAGAAACATATCGGGAAGAGAAAGAGGAAGGTGGTTTTTAGTGGTGGGAAAGATTACAATAAACATATTGAATTCTCTTGAGAATCAAGTTCCAGATGGATACAGGCCTGAGACGATTGTAAATTTCTCCCTTGATTGAACGTTTTGTTGAAGTTGGTGGTTTACTTCTAGCTCTCACTGCTGTGTACTGGAGATGTAGGATATTTTCAGCCGGGCACTGTGCTTCCTGGCTTGGTTGGAACTCAAGCTGTTACAAGTAGCTCCACCATCTGGGTCAGTCTCTCTCTCTCTCTGGCTGTCTTTTTTAAGGTAAAATTGTGCCACCTCTCACCTCCTGGTAGGAGAGGAAGGCCAATTTCAGTGGGGTGAATACAGGTCCGTCCCAGTTAAATTAGAATCAAAAATTGGCAGATGCTGCCAAATTCATTGTGGAGGAGGAGATAGTGAGATGTTGCATGTGCTAAAAAATAATGAAGAGGAGTATTTAGAAAGGCTGGCAATACTTAAAGTTGATAAGTCACCCGGACCCTATGGGATGCATCTGAGGATGCTGCGGGACGTAAGGGTGGAAATTGCAGAGGTACTGATCATAATCTTCTAATCCTCCTTAGATATTAGGGTGGTGACAGCGGACTGGAGAATTACAAATGTGACACCCTTGTACAAGAAAGTGTGTAATCATAAACCCAGCAACTATAGGCCAGTTATTTTAACTTCAGTAGTGGGAAAGCTTTTAGAAACAATAATCCATGACAAAATTAACAGTCGCTTGCACATGTGTAGATTAATTAAAGAAAGCCTGTACAGGTTTGTGTTTAACTAACTAGATTGAGTTTTTTGATGAGTTGACAGAAAGGGTTGATAAGTGTAATGCAGTTCACTTCCAAAAGGCTTTTGATAAAGTGCCACATAATGGACTTGCCAGCAAAGTTGAAGCTAATGAAATAAAAGGGACAGTGGCAGCATGGGTGCAAAGTTGGCTGAGTGACAGAAATCAGAGAGTAGTGATGAATGGTTATTTTTTGGACTGGAGGATGGTATACAGTGGGGTTCCCCAGGGGTTAGTTTTAGGACCACTGATTTTCTTGTTCTGTATTAATGACCTAGACCTGGGTGTACAGGGCACAATTTCAAAATTTGCAGATGACACAAGTCTTGGAAGTATAGTGAACTGTGAGGAGGCTGGCAAGACCCCCCAAGAGGACATAGACAGGCTGGTGGAATGGGCAGACATGTAGCAAATGAAATTTAATGCAGGGAAGTGTGAAATGATACTTTTTGGTAGTGAGAATGAGGAAAGGCAATATAAAATGAAGGCCGCAATTCTAAAGGGCGAGGAGGAAGAGAGAGAGACCTGGGCTTTATGTACACAAATCGTTGAAGGTGGCAGGACAGGTTGAGAAAGTGGTTGAAAAGACATATGGGATCCTGGGCTTCATAAATAGAGGCATAGAGTACAAAAGCAAGGAAATTATGATGAATCTTTATAAAACACTGGTTCAGCATCAACTGGAGTATTGTGTCCAATTCTGGGTACTGCACTTTAGGAAGAATGTGAAGGCATTAGCAAGGGTGCAGAAAAGATTTGTGAGAATGTTTCCAGGGATAAAGAACTTCAGATTTGTGGATAGATTGGAGAAGCTGGGGTTGTTCTCCCTAGAGGAGAGATGTTTTAGAGGAGATTTGATAGAGGTGTTCAAGATCATGAGGGGTTTAGACAGAGTAGGTAGGGTGAAACTTTTCCCATTGTCAGAAGGGTTGAGAACAAGAGGACACTGATTTAAGGTGATTGGTAAAAGAACCAACGGCAATCTGAGGAAAATCCTTTTTTATGCAGCAAGAGGTTAGGATCTGGAATGCATGGCCTGGGAGTGTGGTGGAGGCAGATTAAATTGTGGTTTTCAAAAGCACCTGAAGAGAAAAAATTTGCAGAGCAACAGAGAAAGGGCGGGGGAGAGGGACTAGCTGAGCTGCTTTTGCAGAGAGCCGGCACAGACATGATGAGCTGAATGGCCTCTTTCTGTGCTATAACCATTTTATGATTCTATGATTCCTGCAGTTTGTTACTGCCAGACTCAGTCAATTTTTTTTTCTGTTGTTTTCCTGCTCACAGGCAACCTGATCATCAGAATGGAGAACTATAGATTGGGGTGCCTATAGCACAAGGTCACAGCCAAGGTGAGAAGGTAGGTTTGGATGTGGGTTGGAACAATTCATGGGGAGTCACAATCGTGGATGTCCCCATTGCGAAGGGGGAAGGGAGATATAGCAATCATGTGGGACAGTCCTGATTGCAGGCAGAGGGTCCAATTGCTGGGCATGGATCCCAATTGTAGGGGTTTCAGTTGTGGTTGGAGGGGTCCGATTGTGGGTGGAGGGTGGTCCAATGTTGGTCAGAGAAGTCCAATAGTGGAGGGGAACAGAAGAGTGTGGTCGGTGGGGCGATGTGTTTGTTGGGTGGGGGGTTCTGATGGAGGTCAGGGGAGCAGAGGTAGTTGAAAGGGGATTCAATCAATGTGGTCAGAGAAAATGTTATTGGCCAGGCACGTGGCCTGATCTTGGGGGTTCTGATGCTGGTCGGTTGATGGGGGTTTGATGGTTAGAGGAAGAACAGATGGTTCCCAGGGGTATCTGATTGTAGGGGGCCAGAGCAGACAGATCACTGTGGGGGGAAGGTTTACTGGGCAGCTCGTTGGGCTTGGAGGCAACACTCCTGCTCCTCCAGGTCTACAAGAAGTGCTTCAGTCCTTCTCACCTCCTCTTACCTGCCAGGTTTCCCAAGGCCTGGGAAGCCCAGCTAATGTGAGTTAAACATAGAATGGCTGTTAAAATAAAGCCCTAATATGAAGTGGCAGAGGGGGTGTTATGGTTATTATAATATTTAAATGATGCAACTCCTAAGATAATGAAGTGCCCATTCCCACATGCATCAAGACCTGAACAACATTTATGTTTGGACTGAAAAGTGGCAAGTAACATTGGTGTCATAGAAGTGCTAGGCAATGATCATCTCCAACAAGAGAGAATCCAACCACCACCCCTTGACATTCAATGGTATTGCCATTGCTGAATCCTCCAGAATCAACATCCTAGGAGTCACCCCCATTAACCAGAAACTTAACTGGACAGGCTGGGTATTCTGCAGCAAGTGACTCACCTCCTGCCTGTCCACCATATACATGGCACAAATCATAAGTATATTGGAATATTCTCCATTGCCTGGATGAGTGCAGCTCCAACAACACTCAAGAAGCTCAATTCCATCCAGGGCAAAGTAGCCCTGTTGATTGGCAGCCTGTCCACTACCTTAAACATTCATTCTCTCCACCACTGGTGCAGCATCTACATGATAAACTGCAGCAACTTGCCAAGGTTTCTTTAATAGCACCTTCCAAAGTCGTGACCTCTAATACCAGGGCAGCATTCACATGGGAACACCACTAACTCCAAATTCCCCTCCAAGTCACACACCATCCTAACTTGGAACTATATCCCCATTCCTTCAATGTCACTGAATCAAAATCTTGGAACTCCCTCTCGAACAACACTGTGAGTGTACCTACACCACATGACCTGCAGTGGTTCAATAAAGACCATCTTCTCTAGGGCATTTAGGGATGGGAAATAAAAGTTATTCTTTCCAGTTGTATAAAATCTACAGTGATTTAAGAAGAAGGTTAACCAATGGCAAAACATGAGGAAAGTGAGCGTGGGCCAGAAGCAGCCTGCTCTTCCTTGCTCCATATTGAGGTGCATTAAGAAAACTTAATTGTCGGTTTCTTTGGTTGTCTCCAGCTGTACAGTCTGAAAAAGACTAGTCAGAGATTGCGCAGGGCAACCTCCAATTAATTTGAACAAATTGAGTTAGTTGATCCTAAAATGTGCCTAGGTCCCACACCTCAATATTGAAATATGGCCTGCATGCATTTCGACAGGCACCATAGCCACCTTGAAAGGTTGTGACAAGTTCACCGACGGCCTGTTGTCATTCTGCTAAATTTGTCATTATTGCACACATTTTATGTTGGTAACGCAACTTCAAGGATGTTCAATTTAGGCTGAATGATTTAAGTTAAAGAATAGCCATCTACCTCAGCTGCAAAATATTGATTGTTTAAAGGCAACATTCTGGATTATTAAGTGTGATTTACGGTGGTCAGTGGTTCTTACCTTAGCAATTAATTAAGCAATTTTCTCAGCAGCTGCATTGTTGACTACTTGCAGAAAAAAATTATATTGCCTGAATTTTTTCAATTATTGTTTGACTTTTCTTTTTCTTCACTACATAATGCTAACAATGAAACAGGAAAGGTATATTGGGAATGGAATATTGTAGAATCACAGTTACACAAAATAATAATCGGCCCTAACAATGTTTAATTTTGTCATATATTTATTTTGGCTTGTTTTAGTATTTTATTTAAACAGTGTCTACTATTAACAGTGCATAAAAGCAGAAGCAGGCATTAAACCAGCTGTCATTTAGTGGTGGTGTTAATTTTCACTCATTCTGTAAAATCAGTTACTTCAGTGAAATTAACAGCACTGGAAATTTAAAAATAATATTTAATACATTAATATAAATATAAATATAAAAAAATCAGAATTATTTTAAATATTTTGTTCTTTAAATGGTTGTTAAAGGTGTGGTTATCCTTATTTAAATTGTTCCTAGGTTACACTGATCCTCTCTGATCTCCAGATTGAAATGTAAATATTAGTGCATTACAAGTATTGATTTATTTTAAAATATCTGCCTTTCATTCTCCACTTAGTATTAGCGTAAAGAAAAACAGTTAAAATTTCACTTATGTAGCATGTTTAACATATTTAAATATTCCAATGCAAATAGCTAGAGCAGTGAAAATTCAGGCACCAAACAGAGAGAAGGGGTAAGGGAAGTGTTTGAAGATGAGTTCAGAAGAGGAGACTTTTTAAAACAGAGGGAGGTGAAGGAAAGTGTGGGTAGAGCCCAGCAGTCAACTGAGTGGATCGTAATCTGCAATCTCAACTCAATAGTGCTAATTAATTTTGACTTCCACATTTCCTATCTCCAAGCTGCGTGGTGGGTGTATGTCATCTCATTGAATTTGGTGTCTTGATCCTTTGCAGCAGAAGTCATCTGTGACTGTGCCCCTCCCACCACCCCCCAGGAAGCCAGCACATGATCTATCCTTTCCCCTGGCTGCAACCAACTCATGTCCAGTGACTCAACACATGCTGATCCACACTCTATACTACGACCCACTAAAGTATACGCAGTACCAATATTTAAGCTGGCAGCTGTGAGATTCTGGATAAGTGACAGTGCTTCTTCATCAGCTGTCTGCTCTTGTTCTCACCTTCCATCATCAAGCTGCACAGGCTGGCCAGGCAGTAGTTCTTGGGTACCTGAAATATAAGTACAGAAGGGGAGGGTTGGGATCAGGGAAAGGTAGCCGGCTGGAAATCCTGGTTGCGCCATGTGCAGCTTGCGCATCATATTAGATGGTAGAATGAGGGTGGTGACATTTGAGAAGGTGCATAAGGCAGGAATATACCATTATCCTGGATGGTTTCAACGGTGGTAGTTGCAACAGCCTCAGTCACTGCCACGCCCAATACCAAGGGAGGTGCAGTCATGCCTGTCTCCCAATGGTTCTCTGCTGCTCCATCCTCTTACTTGCCAACCTGCCTTGCAAGAGAGAGGGAAGTGTCTCAGTGAGCATATTGCAATGGGTTTGGGTGACGTGCATGTTATAGCTGAATAGTTTGAAGTAGGTGGAAGCTGTGAATTGTGGGTATGAGGCTTCCAACAGTGGTAAATGTGTGAGGGTAAGAGAGAGCATGTGTCTGCTTGGCATCTGTCCTGTTTACAATTGATAATGGGGTTATGGTACATTGAGTGGTGTGTGAGATTGGTGATGGGATGGGTAGGAGATGGCATATGAAGATGCATTTACTGACTTTGACATACGAGCATGTGAATTAGGAGCGGAAGTAGGCCACTCAGTCCCTCGGGCCAGCTCCGCCATTCAATAAGTTCATGGCTGAACTGATTACTCCACATTTGCACCTACCCCCGATAACCTTTCACCCCCTTACTTATCAAGAATCTATCTACCTCTGCCTTAAAAAATATTCAAAGACTGGACCAAAGGTAAGTGAGGTGGGGTCACCAGGGTTTACTGGACTGGCTCCGGCGATGAGGGGGAGAGAGGGTGGCCATTGAGGGCGGGTCTGAGAAGTTTGCAGAGGGGAGGCCTTTGCTGCTGGGGACCTTCTGTGGGCCACAGATTGCCCAAGCAGGAGGCCATCCTCAAGACTGAAGGGGAGCTGCCTTGTTTCACTAGGCACCTCCCCACGTGGCAGAGGCCCTCCCACTGCTGGTGTAATTCCAGTGGCGGTGGGAAAACGTCCTTAAGTAGCTACTGATTAGCCACTTAAGGGCCTCAATTGGCCTCCTGGCAGGAAGGCCGTCTTTGGCTTTTCCTGCCCCCCCTCCTCAATTTATTGTGGTGCAATGGGAAGGCGATGGCCCTCTGCCCCCCACCTTCCGTCGCAATTCTATGCCCCCACACGTCCTCGACCACCTCGCAGGGACCCATTAAATTCCACTCCTCTTTTCGACTCTCTGGACGAAGGTCTTTAGTGATGCATCATACAAACATATGAATTAAGAGCAGGAGCAAGAGTGGGAGCTTGCTTGTTGGCCTGCTGCTCCATTAGTACTATTTAGTCCTGTGATAAAACTTTCTGAAACAGTCCCAACACCTGCTGCTGCCAGAACGTGCCCCTTTAAAGGAGCAAGCTGGTTTTAAGAAGTGCAGACTAGCTTTAACACTTGTTAGCCTCGCACAAACATGGGTTCCTGGCTAAGCGTGCAGCCAGAGAGCAGTGCAGTTAGCAGTGAGCTGCACGTTGCAATCTTTGAGGTAAGCAAGGAGCACAAGTTTTCATCAGCTCCATTGGGTGCTTAAAGTGGGTAATTGTAAAGCAATATCCCTGAGCCCGCAAACTGGCCATATCAAATTTTTAGCCCATTTTCAGTTCCCCTCTCATCTCTGATTCCTTAAGCCCAAGGGATGCAGATTTAAATGTTTCTAGCATCTGATGTAGCCATCCACTGTCAGATCTGGCTGGACCACATCAAGCACTATTGGGTCCTGCTGTAGTCATCCAAAAGACTTTATCCTGGAATGCAAAGATAACCCCTGGCTTCTTTTCCTTAGTGCAAACTATCTTCTTAAACTCTTCTCCCCTGTCTATTCCACCCTCACCTCCAACAACAAGCACAAGGAGATCATGGAATTGAGATCATCCATTCAACTACCTTTGCTGCTTCCTTCCTTTCCCCTAGTGGAACAGGACAAACCTTCCATAAGGAACCCACCTGCTCTAGCCCTGAACTTGCAACTTTCTCTAGTTTCTCTCCTATTTCACCTCAACCCTATTCTCACCAAACTGTTGACCTCCCAACTTTCCTACCTGGTCCCAATGGTGTTTCCTGCCTCCCACTCGATTTTACACCCCTCCCCGCCCTCCCCACCTCCCAGCTCACTCTCAGTGGGGGGCCGAAAATTCCAGCCTCTGTATCAGAAAGCACACAGATCAAAAACCCAAAAGGCAAGCCCTGCATCATCTATTTCCATAACTGAGTAGTACATGTGGGATGTCCCAGATAACAGTTTAAACTAATTATTTCCAGCTCCAAATCTTCTCTTTGTTCTGGAAATCATATGAATAATTTAAATACATGACTGAGGTAGCTGCAGATGCACTGGGCTGGATTTTACCGTAGGCAGACGGGACTTCGCCACCGACGTAAAAGTCGGTGGCGAACCCACATCTGCCTAGCCCGGGGATCCGACCCGCATTTTACGGGTCCCCGGGCTTAATTGGCCTGAGGCGGGCCTTCCACCCGCTTGAGGGAGAATGTCCCACTTCAGTGAGCTGCTGGTCAATCAGCGGGCCGGCAGTTCTTAGTCCCAGCAGCGCCACTGAGAGCGGTGGCCACTGCTGGGACTGCAGCCCAGTCGACCGAGGAGGATGCATTGGAGCCGGGACTGAAGGTGAGTTGGGTAAGTTGGGCTTGCTTCGCCGGGGGGATTGGTCGTGCCGGCAAGGCAAAGGTGGTCATTTGGGAGGGGTGCGCCTTGGGTCCCAGAGGTGGGTTGTGAGGCGGGGACCAACTTCTATACATATAGATATAGATAGGTTGAGTGAGTGGGCAAAAACTTGGCAGATGGAGTTTAATGTAGGAAAGTGTGAGGTCATGCACTTTGGTAGGAAGAATCAATAGGCAGACTATTATTTAAATGGAGAGGGACTTCAGAAAAGTGCAGTACAGAGGGATCTGGGTGTTCTTGTGCATGAAACACAAAAAGTTAGCATGCAGGTGCAGCAAGTAATTAAGAAAGCAAATGGAATTTTGCCATTTATTGCTAGGGGGTTGGAGTTTAAAAATAGGGAAGTCTTGTTACAACTGTACAGGGTGATGGTGAGGCTGCACCTGGAGTACTAAATACAGTTTTGGTCCCCGTATTTAAGAAAGGATATACTGGTATTGGAGGCAGTTCAAAAGAGATTCACTCGGCTGATTCCTGGGATGAAGGGGTTGACTTATCAAGAACAGCTAAACAGGTTAGACCTTTATTCATTAGAGTTCAGTAGAATGAGGGGTGATGTTATTGAAACGTACAAGATTCAAAGGGGGCTTGACAGGGTAGATGTTGAGAAGATGTTTCCATTAGTGGGGGAATCTCGATCTAGGGGACATAGTTACAGAATAAGGGGACATTCATTTAAAACTGAGATGCGAAGGAATTTCTTCTCTCAGAGGGTAGTGCATGTCTGAAATTCTCTACCCCAGACAGTTGTGCAGGCTAGATCACTGGAAGTATTTAAAGAGGAGGGAGATAGATTTTTGAAATATCGGGGAGTTGAGGGCTATGAGGAGCTGGCACGAAAGAGGATTTGAGGTCTGGGGAAGATCAGTCATGTCACATTGCATGTACATACAGCATGGAGTCACAGGGTAAAGGCTGCTTAGGTCGGGAAAAAGAGCCCGACCCAAACCCGACTCATCCACAGCAGACCTGAGCTCGACCCGACCATCCCTTTACTTACCTTCCGACTGGGAAGCTCCACGAAGCTGCAGTGTATGCGTGATGACGTCATAGTGACGTCGCTCGCTCACTGCGCAGACACAGTTTCGTCCCGACTCCCAACTCAGGTAAGTTTTTTATTTTTAATACTTACCGGCAGAACACTTACCGTGTGTGTCTGGCCCACCCCAACCCGAGCCCGAAAGCCGGATCTGGAAGAGGGGCCGACCCGACCCGACCCGACCCGAACCTGACACATGTCGTCGGGTCCCGTCAGGTTCGGGTCGGGTAGGTAGCAGGCCTTTATCACAGAGTCACTGATTCATAGAGTCAGTAGAGTCATTACGGCACAGAAGGAGGCCATTTGGCCATTGAGTCCATACCAGTTCTCTGTAGAGTAATCTAGTCAGTCCCATTCCCCCACTGTATTCTGCTGGCCCTGCAAGTTTATTTCCCTCAAATAGCCATCCAATTTCCTTTTGAAATCATTAATCATCTCTGCTTCCAACACCCACGTAGGCAGCGAGTTCCAAGCCATTACTCTTCGCTGTGTTAAAAAGCTCTTCCTTATGTCCCCCCTGCATCTCTTGTCCAAAACCTTCAATTTGCTAATAGGAACAGCTTTTCTTTGTCTACCTTGTCTAAACCTGGTAGATAAAAATCGATTCACTACAAGCTGTTTCGCTGTCAAGCTTGTTCCCACCTTAGAAGGGAGTTTAAAACACCCTTATATTGTCAGATCTTACAGTGGAGGTAGGGATGGACAGCAAAGATGATGCTTTGGTGTTCCTGATGTTGAGCTAGAGGAAGTTGCAATTATCCAACCTTTGGTTTGATATTAGGCAGGCAGTCTAACAACATGTAGTCAGCCAAGAAGTTTGAGTGGAGAAGTAGAATTAGATATCCTTGATGCATGTATGAAAGCTGACCTTGTAGCTGCAGGTGGGGGTTAAAATTGCTCCTGTCTTGCTACCATTTAATAATAAGTTAGATTGGCTGCTGAAGAAAAAGAGAATAAAGGGATATAGAATCATAGAATCATAGATTGGTTACAGCAATGAAGAAGGCCATTTAGCCCGTCGTTTCTATGTTAGCTCTCTGCAAGAGCAACTCAGCTCCTCGCACTCACTCAGCTTTCGCCCGAGTGTATATACATGAGATATGGAGAATAAACAGCAACAGTGATTGAATGGACTGAACAGCCTGTTTCTGTGTTGTAATTTCAATCAAATTTCAATATTGGTAGCACTGATATTTGAATACTGGCGTGCCCCTTGGAATCCAAAGTACTGGGATAGAGGTCTTATGAGCTAGCAGTGATTTAAAAAGTTACTCACAGGGTCTCAGAGCACTGTAGGGGTTCCCAGAATTCCAAGATAGCTGGAGTTGACAAATTTGGAATCTGACATTGCTTTGAGAGGGATTCTGGAATGCAGGAGCACTGTATAGGGAGTTCCCAAGATTTGAGCATTTGTGGGATATTTATGGGATTAGTGAGTTTAGGGAATGTGGTCTTGGTGTTTATGAGATCTGAGAGGGAATTCAGGAGCTAGGAGGGTGAAGAAAGTCTGACGAGGGGCATCCTGAGATCCAGCAGAACACTTGGGGTTAAAGCCATGAGCTTCTGGAGTCTGACAATATAGCAGGGATGTGCGAACAGGATAATGGGACTCACACTGCCATTAACCTCTTTCAAACCATTAAGGCTCCACCACCAACATCATCCTGCATGTCAGGGGTTACCAACACCATTTTTCTGATCATCAGCTCATTCAAATATTTATGTTCTTGCCTTCAAGCATTTAACTGTGAATTTTCTGTTGTTGTAAATTAATGGACTGATATTTATGGATGTGACTGTGATCATGATGCATTACCCATCCTCGAACTCTTTACAGTGATTAACAATGTTATTTGTGGCATTTCCTACAATGCATCTATCATCTATCATCCATTAGACTGTCCCTGTATTGTTCCATCACTATTACCTAAATGCCTCCAATGCATCTCCAGCAATGACTTCTCTTCTCCCTCCTGTATTGTCATCTCCGGGGTACCCAAAAGCCCTATCCTTCGCCCCACTCTCCTTCCTTATCCATATGTGATGCCCAAACCCCCATCTGCAGCTGCAAGGTCAGCTTTCATACATGCATCAAGGATATCTAATTCTACTTCTCCACTCAAACCTCTTGGCTGACTGTTGTTCGACTGCCTGCCTGATATCAAACCAAAAGTTGGCTAGTTGCAACTTCCTCTAGCTCAACATCAGGAACACCAAAGCATCATCTTTGATGTCCATCCCCACCTCCTTGACAATATAAGGGTGTTTTAAACTCCCTTCTAAGGTGGGAACAAGTCTGACAGCAAAACAGCTTGTTGTGAATCGATTTTATTGAGACAAAGGTAAAGACAAGTTTGTTAAGTTCTCAGATAAACTATTAGTAACAAACTCAAGCAGTAATTAACACCCTCATCTGTATTAGAGATTGGACAGCAGAGTGCACGACTCTTTCTCTTGCAGCATTGTCTCCACAAGCTTCTCAGGTTTCCTCACTCTATCTGTCTCTTGCAATTGGTCTTGTTGTTCAAAATTCTTTGCATATAATGGCAAAGTCAGGATTCAATTTATCCTGGCAGCCTTAACTCAATTTATCCTGGCAGCCTTAACCCTCCTCTCTCCCAATCAGTGATCAGTATTAAAGGATGCCTTTCTTAAGCAACCAAGGATCATTTTGTGATGGTTGCTAATCTTTTGAATTTGCACTAGTACTACATAGAAAGAGTCTTTGTGTTAACTCCTTTATCTCAATGCTTGTACTTTTCCGAGGATGCCTTATCCCACTACGAGACAAAGCTATGCAGAGGTTGTCTCCACTGTCTGCTCTCAAGGTCTAACATTTTTACGGTAAGTAAGTATTTTAAAACTTGACATAATCTCCCAGAATCCCTCTGCCTTGACATCTTGTCTATACTGTGGCCTATTTCCTAAGTTTTCCCACTTAATCATGCTACAAAGAAGGATTCTGATAAAGCTAAATGTTAGTTTATAATGATGCCATTTGTTAGTTTATAATAGCTAGATTTTAACAATTTGTATGTTGGTTAGTAATGTTTAGCAACCTAATAATCTTGCAACTCCCTTGTCACCAACCCCATTTTCCTCTCCCCTGTCACTCTCTCAGATGAACCACACTAGCCATCATTTTGCCACCTAGATGAACTCTACTGGCTCCCAGTCTTCCAACATATCAGATTTGCAATATTCAGGGGTAATTTACACTATTGGCATGAGTGATAAACTGGTGATTTGTGGTGTTCTGCCTGTTTTATGCTAAGCTTGATTTACCTTTCCATTGTCTTTAATGGAACTGAAGATCAGGTGGACTGTATAATGCTGGTTAATCAAAAGTTTGTTTACCGCCCCTGCAAAATGTTGAAATTATACCTCTTGTCCTCATCTATAATTCCTTCCAGGGCTTCCTTCACCTTGCCATTGCAATCTCTTACAGTCCTCTATCTTTTATCGAACATTCTATTCCTCCTATTCTGGCAATTTATACATCCATCCCTCCATCGATGACAGAGTGTTCAGTTCCCTTGTTTGGTCCTATCCCGTTTCTGAACCTCTCTGCCTCTACACTTGCTGTTTTTGAAAAACCTCCTCAAAACTCACCTATGTAACAAAAGGTTTCAGTTATCACTGCTTATATCTCCAAATAAATATCTTGGAAGCATCTCGGGACATCTTCTTGTGTTAGAGGCACTGGCCCTGAATTTACATGGGAATTTTCCTGATCTCTCAGCAGGTTGTACAAGTAATATTCAGCTATTTAAGTTGTTTCACTGGTGGTTCCACTGATGTTATGGGCAGAAATCAAGAGAAGGTCTGACAAAGTTCAGGGACATGATATAGATGCAAGTTCTTGTTGTTGACCGATAATTTTCCATGACCAACAGGTGGTGTGCTTGTTCTGTAAGGTTTTCTTCTGCCTCCTCCCTATCACAAATCTGCAGATTGCCTAATCTAGTGATGTAGCTGGGAGCTGAGAAAACTTGTTTATTAAAGATAGTTATGCAAAAATGGCATTTGCGAGTAGCATTCAGTCTTAAGTATAACACTACTCTGAAACCCAAGTAACAGACTCTAGTCCACTCCTCTCTTTACCTTCCAAGGCCCCAAACACTCCTTCCTGTTGAAACAGCAATTTATGTGTACTTCTTTCAATTTAGTATACTGTAATCGCTGCTCACAACACGGTATGCTCTACATTGGGGAGACCAAATGCAGATTGGGTGACCGTCCGTTCAGTCCGCAAGCATGACCCCAAGCTACCGATTGCCTGTCATTTTAATTCTCCACCTTGCTCTCACGCTGACCTCTCTGTCCTTGGCCTACTGCAGTATTCCAATGAAGCTTAATGTAAAATCAAGGAACAGCACCTTTTCTTTTGATTAGGTACTTTGCAGTCTTCTGGGCCCAACACTGTGTTTAACAATTTCAGACCATAATCTCTGCTCCATTTTGTTGCCTTTTCTTTGCACGTTTCGGTCTTACCCTTATTTTTCTCTTCGGACGGCAGCTATTCATCATTCTTCCATTCACACCTACTGTAGAATCTTTTGTTTCTTTGTTTTTACCAATCCCTTTGGCCCTGCACAACTAACTCTTCTGTCGTTTAATCTCTCCTGTCTTCCACCCTATCACAGACCTTCCCTTTCGTTCTTCTCCCACCCTCCCGCATTTCATCTGCTTACAGCCTGTTACATTTCTAACTTTTCTGATGAAAGGTCATCGACCTGAAGTGTTACCTTTGTTTCTCTCTCCACAGATGTTGCCTGACATGCTGAGCATTTCCAACATTTTCTGTCTTTAAAGCAGAGTCTCACTGCTTATGGATATGGGCTTGAAACAAACCCACCATATTGTGTGCTATGGTACTTCTAGAATCATAGGACCATTAAATAAACAAATGGAATCACAGAATTGTTACAGCACAGCAGGAGGCCATTCAGCCAATCATGTCTGCACTGGCTTTCTGAAATATAAATTCCCTCAGTCCCATTTCCCTGCCTTCTCCCCATAACCCTGCACATTCTTCCTTTTCATATAACTGTCTCGTTCCCTTTTGAATGCTTCAATTAAACCTGCCTCCACCATACTGTCAGGCAATGCTTTCCAGACCTTAACCACTCGTGAGTGAAAAAGTTTTTCCTTATGTCACTTTTGCTTCTCTTAACAAATATTTTAAACCTGTGCCCTTTCGTTCTCGATTCTTTCGTGAGTGGGAACAGTTTCTCTCTATCTACTCTGTCCAGACCCCTCATCATTTTGAACATCTTTAGAGATTAGAGATACAGCACTGAAACAGACCCTTCGGCCCACCGAGTCTGTGCCGACCATCAACCACCATCTCTATCAAATCACCTCTCAGCCTTCTCTTTTCCATGGAAAACAGCCCTAACTTCTCCAATCTATCTTCATCACTGAAATTCCTCATCCCTGGAACCATTCTCATGAATCTTTTCTGTACTTTTACGTCTTTCCTAATGTGCGGCGCCCAGAATTTGATGCAATACTCCAGCTGAGGCCGAACTAGTGTCTTATACAAGTTCAACATAACTTCCTTGCTCTTGTACTCTATGTCCCTGTTTAAAAAGCCCAGGATACTGTATGCTTTATTAACTGCTCTCTCAACCTGTCCTGCCACCTTTAATGACTTATGCACATATACACCTAGGTCCCTCTACTCCTGCACCCCCTTTAGAATTGTGCCCTTTATTTTATA
Organism: Heterodontus francisci; assembly: GCF_036365525.1. Lineage (NCBI taxonomy): Eukaryota > Metazoa > Chordata > Chondrichthyes > Heterodontiformes > Heterodontidae > Heterodontus > Heterodontus francisci. The sequence continues at coordinate 227,846,870 of NC_090371.1, forward strand.
TTGTCTCTCCATGTTCTTCCTACCAAAATGAATCACCTCACATTTCTCTGCATTGATCTTCATCTGACAACTGTCTGCCCATTCCACCAACTTGTCTATGTCCTTTTGAAGTTCTACACTATCCTCCTCACAGTTCACAATGATTCCAAGTTTCTTATCATCTGCAAACATTGAAATTGTGCCCTGTACACCAAGGTCTAGATTATTAATTCCTTTTCCTTTTTGGCCTCCTTGTCTAGAGAGACAATAGGTAAGCGCCTAGAGGTGGTCAGTGGTTTGTGGAGTAGCACCTGGAGTGGCTATAAAGGCCAATTCTAGAGGGACAGACTCTTCCACAGGCAGATAAAATTGGTTGTCGGGGCTGTTACACAGTTGGCTCTCTCCTTACACTTCTGACTCTTTTGCTACCAACTGCTGAGTCTCTTTGACTCGCCTCTCTTCAGCCCCGCCTTTATAGCTGTCTGCCAGCTCTGGCGATCCCTGGCAATTGGCGCGCACAACTTGTGGTCAATGTCACAGGACTTCATGTCCTGTTTCCAAACGTCTTTAAAGCGGAGACATGGACAGCCAGCGGGTCTGATACCAGTGACGAGCTAGCTGTATAACACGTCCTTGGGGATCCTGCCATCTTCCATGCAGCTCACATGGCCAAGCCATCTCAAGCTCCACTGACTCAGTAAGGCGTATCTGCTGGGAATGTTGGCTGCCTCGAGGACTTCTACATTGGAGATACAGTCTTGCCACCTGATGTCAAGGATTCTCCGGAGACAGCGAAGATGGAATGCGTTGAGATGTCGCTCTTGGCTGACATACTTTGTCCAGGCCTCACTGCCGTAGAGCAAGGTACTGAGGACACAGGCTTGAAACACTCGGACTTTTGTGTTCTGTGTTAGTGCGCCATTTTCCCACACACTCTTGGCCAGTCTGGACGTAGCAGCAGATGCCTTTCCCATGCGCTTATTGAGTTCTGCAACGAGAGACAGGTTACTGGTAATAGTTGAGCCTAGGTAGGTGAACCTTTGAACCACTTCCAGAACGTGGTCGCTGATATTGATGGATGGAGCATTTCTGACGTCCTTTCTCATGATGTTCGTTTTCTTGAGACTGATGGTTAGGCCAAATTTGTTGCAGGCAGCCGCAAGCCTGTCGATGAGTCTCTGCAGACACTCTTCTGTGTGGGATGTTAATGCAGCATCGTGAGCAACGAGGAGTTCCCTGATGAGGACTTTCTGTACTTTGGTCTTCGCTATAAGACAGGCAAGGTTGAACAATCTGCCATCTGATCTTGTGTGGAGGAAAATTCCTTCTTCTGAAGACTTAAACATGTGAGAGAGCAGCAGTGAGAAGAAGATCCCAAACAGTGTAGGTGCGAGAACACCACTCAGGACGGGAAAGGGGACTGATGAGGCACCGTTATGCTGAATTGTGCCTTTCATATTGGCATGGAACAAGGTGATGATACTTAGTAGCTTTGGTGGACATCCGATCTTTGCTAGTAGTCTGAAGCAACCACGTCTGCTGATGAAGTCAAAGGCTTTGGTGAGATCTATGAAGGTAACGTAGAGGGGCATCCATTGTTTGCGGCATTTCTCCTGTAGCTGGCGAAGGGGAACAGCATGTCAATTGTGGATCTCTCTGTTCGAAAGCTGCACTGTACCTCAGGGTAGACATACTTAGCCAGCTTCTGGAGTCTGTTTAAAACGACTCGAGCAAAGGCTTTCCCCACTATGCTGAGCAGGGAGATTCCACGGTAGTTGTTGCAGTCACCGCGGTCACCCTTGTTCTTATAGAGGGTGATGATATTGGCATCGCACCTGTCCTGCTCCCTCATCCCAGCACAGGCAAAGCAGTTCATGGAGTGCTGAGAGTATAGTAGGCTTGGCACACTTCATTATTTCAGGGGTAATGCCATCATTTCCAGGGGCTTTTCCGCTGGCCAAAGAATCGATGGCATTACTGAGCTCCAATTTTGTTGGCTATTCGTCCAGCTCATCCATGACTGGAAGAGACTGGGCTGCATTGAGGGCACTATCATTAATCATTAGTACATATCAGGAAAAGCAAGGGTCCCTAATCTGATCCCTGGGGTACTCCACTACAAACCTTCCTCCCGCACGAAAAACATCCATTAACCACTACTCTTTGTTTCCTGTCACTCAGCCAATTTTGTATCCATGTTGCTACCATCCCTTTTATTCCATGAGCTGCAAGTTTGCTCACATGTCTGTTGTATGCCACTGAATCAAATGCCTTTTGAAAGGCAATGTGCACCACATCAACAGCATTGCCCTCATCAACTCTCTCCGTTACCGCCTCAAAAAACTCCAGCAAGTTAGTTAAACATGATTTTCCCTTATGAAATCCATGCTGGCTTTTCTTAATTAACTCCCATTTATCCATGTGACTATTGATTTTGTTCCGAATTATTTTTTCTAGAAGTTTTCCCACCATCGAAGTTAAACTGACTAGCCTGCAGTTGCTGGGCTTATCTTCACACCTTTTTTTGTTCAAGGATGTGAGTTTGCAATTCTCCACTTCTCTGGTACTACCCCCGAGTCTAAGGAAGACTGAAAAATTATGGCCAGTGCCTCTACGATTTCCACGGTCTCTTCCCTCAGTACCCTTGAATGCATCTCATCTGGCCCTGGTACTTTATCCACTTTAAGTTCAGACAGCCTATCTAATACTTCCTCTTTACCAATTTTAAACCCCTCTAGTGTCTGACTTACCTCCTCTTTCAACTTTGCCTGGGTTGCATCTTCTTCCTTGGTAAAGACAGATGCAGAGTATTCATTTAATACCTCAGCTATGCCCTCTGCCTCCATGTGTAAATCCTCTTTCTGGCCTTTAATCGGCCCTACTCATCCTTTTACCAGCCTTTTACGATTTATATGCCTATAGAAAACTTTGGAATTTCTTTTCATGCTAGCTGCCAGTCTCTTCTCATGCTCTCTCTTTGTTTCTCTTATTTGTTTTTTCACTTCCCCTCTGGATCTTCTATATTTTGCCTGGTTCTCAATTGTATTTTCTACCTGGCATCTGTCATAAGCACACTTTTTCTTCTTTATCTTAATCTCAACCTCTTTTGGCATCCAGGGATCTCTGGCTTTGTTTGCTTTACTTTTTCCCTTCGAGGGAACAGACCTTGACTGTTCCCTCATCAGGGAACTATCTCTTCTTTGAAGGTAGCTCATTGTTCATCTACTGGTTTTCCTGCAAGCTTTTGACTCCAATTTATTCGCCTCAGCTCCATTCTTACACCACTGAAGTTGGCCTTCCCCCAGTTAATAATTTTTACCCTGGGTTGCTCATATATATTGAACTACAAATAAGAACAATAGCTACTCATCTTCCAGATTTGTTTTTTTCCAATGTATTCCAATAAATATTCATTATTGGAGCTACTTGTAAAAGAAAATTATGAAAATATTTGCTTTAACATTATTTAATATTTTATTTGTAAAATTATCCACATACTTGTAAGTTTTTGCCTGGGTAGGAACAAGTTACCCAAATACATACAATGCTTCTGACATCTGGATCAATTAGGTGAGATTTCAACAAATAAGACTCATTATGAACAACCTTCAATGTCCGTCTGGAATGACCATACTACCTGGTCATTTGTGACTGTAGTATAAGGATGTAAAGGGTTAATACCGAAGACAGTGAGGAAGACCGAGGAAGAGGCGTATAAATTTACCAGGGAAAACAGCAGACCTGAAGATTAGGAGCAGTTTAGAATTCAGCAAAGGAGAACCAAGGGATTGATTAAGAAGGGGAAAACAGAGTGCGAGAACAAGCTTGCGAGAAACATAAAAACTGACTGGAAAAGTTTCTATAGATATGTGAAGAGAAAAAGATTGGTGGAGACAAATGTAGGTCCCTTACAGTCAGAAACAGGGGAATTTATTCTGGGGAATAAAGAAATGGCTGACCAACTAAATGCATACTTTGGTTCTGTCTTCACAAAGGAGGACACAAATATAATACCAGAAATGTTGGGGAACACAAGGCTTAGTGAGAGAGAGGAGCTGAAGGAAATCAGTATTAGTAGAGAAATGGTGTTGGGCAAATTGATTGGATTGAAGGCCAATAAATCCCCAGGGCCTGATGGTATGCATCCCAGAGTACTTAAGGAAGTGGCCCTGGAAATAGTGGATGCATTGGTGGTCATCTTTCAAGATTCTATAGACTCTGGAACAGTTCCTACAGATTGGAGGGTAGTTAATGTAACCCCACTATTTAAAAAGGGAGGTAGAGAGAAAGCAAGGAATTATAAACTAGTCAGCCTGACGTCGGTAGTGGGGAAAATTCTAGAGTCCATTATCAAAGATTTTATAGCAGAGCACTTAGAGAACAGTGGTAGAATCGGGCAGAGACAGCATGGATTTACAAAAGGGAAATCATGCTTGACAAATCTACTAGAATTTTTCGAAGATGTAACTAGTAGAGTTGATGAGGGGGAACCAGTGGATGTGGTATATTTGGACTTTCAGAAGGCTTTTGACAAAGTCCCACATAAGAGATTAGCATGTAAAATTAATAGCCCATGGGATTGGGGGTAGTGTATTGCGATGGATAGAAAATTAGTTGGCAGACAGAAAACAAAGAGTAGGGATAAATGGGTCTTTTTCAGAATGGCAGGCAGTGACTAGTGGGGTACCGCTGGGATCGCTGCTAGGACCCCAGCTATTCACAATATACATTAATGATTTAGATGAGGGAACTAAATATCTCCAAATCTGCAGCTGACACAAAACTGGGTGGGAGGGTGAGTTGTGAGGAGGATGCAGAGAGGCTTCAGAGTGATTTGGACAAGTTGAGTGAGTGGGCAAATACATAGCAGATGCAGTATAATGTGGATAAATGTGAGGTTATCCACTTTGGTAACAAAAACTGGAAGGCAGATTATTACCTGAATGGCTATAAACTGAGAGAGGGGAATATGCAAAGAGACCAGGGTGTTCTCCTACACCAGTCGCTGAAGGTAAGCATGCAGGTGCAACAGGCGCTAAAAAAGACAAATGGTATGTTGGCCTTCATAGCCAGAGAATTCGAGTATAGGAGCAGGGATGTCTTGCTGCAATTATACAGGGCCTTGGTGAGGCCACACCTGGAATATTGTGTGCAGTTTTGGTCTCCTTATCTGAGGAAGGATGTTCTTGCTATAGAGGGAGTGCATCGAAGGTTTACCAGACTGATTCCTGGGATGGTGGGACTGACGTATGAGGAGAGATTGAGTCGTTTAGGATTATATTCGCTGGAGCTCAGAAGAGTGAGGGGGAATCTCATAGAAACCTCTAAAATTCTAATAGGACTTGACAGGGTAGATGCAGGAAGGATGTTCCCGATGGTGGGGGAGTCCAGAATCAGGAGTCATAGTCTAAGGATACGGGGTAAACCTTTCAGGACTGAGATGAAGAGAAATTTCTTCACCCAGCGAGTGGTGAACCTGTGGAATTCACTACCACAGAAAGCAGTTGAGGCCAAAACATTATATGTTTTCAAGAAGGAGTTAGATATAGCTCTTGGGTCTAAAAGGATCAAAGGGTATGGGGCGAAAGCAGGAACAGGCTACTGAGTTGGATGATCAATCATGATTGTAATGAATGGCGGAGCAGGCTCGAAGGGCCGAATGGTCTACTCCTTCTCCTATTTTCTATGTTTCTATGACCACTCCCACTGTATGAGTGATGATGTAACAGTCACATGAGCTAGGCTTGCAAAGAAGAAGGTATAGCAGCACGAAGGATGCTAGCTTAGGTGATTTGCTGAGAGTGTATAGAGTAACTGTAAATAATAAAGAGTTGTTGGTTAACCTTTACCGGAGTCTAAAACTTTCTCTAGAATGCCCTACAACCCTACTAATACACACCCAACAATGCAATGTGGTAGCAGCAGTGAAAGCAACCAGGAGAATGTGAAGATCTCCTTTTCTTTGGAAGAAACACCAGGACAATAACAGAGAAATTTAAAGATAAGCACTGGCCCAGTACAGAGAGAAAACTACTTTGTCTACACTGAGTGCGGTTGGACAGCACAGAGTGTGAAGAAGGGAGTTTGGTAGGTGAGTGGATTTTAAGGGATAATGGCCGGAATTTTACCGTTATCTGTGGCTCTGGGCAGATGCATCTGAAGCAGATGAGGCCTCCAATTCTGCTCCGCGTCTCCTGGCCACCAGCATCACGCACGATGCAGCCAATGAGCTGCCCCGCGGCGTATCTGTGAAATGAAAGGGAGCGCGCGGGTGGGATGATAATCAGCATTGGGGGCAGGGCCACATCCGGGAAAGGCTGATGTAAGCCCTTGAAAAAGGTTTATTGCAATGAAATTGAACCGTTAGTTCTTACCTGGCTTTACATTAAGACATCAGTGGCATTGGGTCTGGAGGATTAAAAGGCTCTACACCTGCAAGCAGAGAAGGACTGGCAGAGTACAGGAGAAGTACAAGAAGTGATGGAGGGGAGAAGCATTCGCTCAGCACCCCCGATTTTCAGATGATTCACTGCAGGTCCTCCTTCAGGCGGTTGAGGAGAGGCGGAAGGTCCTCTTCAATCCAGATGGTAGAAGGCGATTCTCCCATGTTACCAAGAGGGCCTGACTGGAGGTCAGCAACCATAGCGTTGTAAGGTGGACATGGACCCAGTGCCACAAGTGCCTAAATGACCTGCTTCGCTCTGCCTGGGTAAGGGGCATTCCTCATTCATCTAATCGTTAATGTGTCAAGGGAGGGTCTATGTGTACTCATGATGCAATGTGGAAGCCCTCTATGATCATTGCTTGGCTGCTGCCTTGCATTGGGATGCGAGATGGGCAAATCTGCGATGAATGGTGATGCAGAAGTTTTCAAGTCGCGCTCAGTGCTGGCACAGCAGTGAAATACAACATCAACACCTTTGGGTGACTGCGTGATTTTTTTTTTATTTAGAGATACAGTACTGAATGGGATCAGAGGGAAGCTGGCAAGATGGATACAGAACTGGCTCGGTCATAGAAGACAGAGGGTAGCAGTGGAAGGGTGCTTTTCTGAATGGAGGGATATGCCTAGTGGTGTTCCGCAGGGATCAGTGCTGGGACCTTTGCTGTTTGTAATATATATAAATGATTTGGAGGAAAATGTAGCTGGTCTGATTAGTAAGTTTGCGGACGACACAAAGGTTTGTGGAGTTGCGGACAGTGATGAGGATTGTCAGAGGATACAGCAGGATATAGATCGGTTGGAGACTTGGGCGGAAAAATGGCAGATGGAGTTTAATCCGGACAAATGTGAGGTAATGCATTTTGGAAGGTCTAATGCAGGTGGGAAGTATACAGTAAATGGCAGAACCCTTAGGAGTATTGACAGGCAGAGAGATCTGGGCGTACAGGTCCACAGGTTACTGAAAGTGGCAACGCAGGTGGATAAGGTAGTCAAGAAGGCATACGGCATGCTTGCCTTCATCGGTCGGGGCATAGAGTATAAAAATTGGTAAGTCATGCTGCAGCTGTACAGAACCTTAGTTAGGCCACACTTAGAATATTACGTGATATTGCGTGCAATTCTGGTCGCCAGAAGGACGTGGAGGCTTTGGAGAGGGTACAGAAGATGTTTACCAGGATGTTGCCTGGTCTGGAGGGCATTAGCTATGAGGAGAGGTTGGATAAACTCAGTTTGTTTTCACTGGAACGACGGAGGTGGAGGGGCGACATGATAGAGGTTTACAAAGTTATAAGCAGCATGGACAAAGTGGATAGTCAGAAGCTTTTTCCCAGGGTGGAAGAGTCAGTTACTCGGGGACATAGGTTTAAGGTGAGAGGGGCAAAGTTTAGAGGGGATGTGCGAGGCAAGTTCTTTACACAGAGGGTGGTGAGTGCCTGGAACTTGTTGCCGGGGGAGGTGGTGGAAGCAGGTACCATAGAGACGTTTAAGAGGCATCTTGACAAATACATGAATAGGATGGGAATAGAGGGATACGGACCCTGGAAGTGCAGAAGGTTTTAGTTTAGGCAGGCATCAAGATCGGCGCAGGCTTGGAGGGCCGAATGGCCTGTTCCTGTGCTGTACTGTTCTTTGTTCTTTGAAACAGGCCCTTTGGCCCACCGAGTTTGTGCCGACCAACAACCACCCATTAATGCTAATTCTACATTAATTCCATATTCCCTACCACATCCCCACCTTCCCTCAATTCCCCTACTACCTATCTATACTAGGGGCAATTTACCATGGCCAATTTACCTATCAACCTGCATGTCTTTGGCTGTGGGAGGAAACCGGAGCGCCCGGCAGAAATCCATGCGGTCACAGGGAGAACTTGCAATCTCCGCAGAGGCAGTACCCAGAACTGAGCCCAGGTCACTGGAGCGGTGAGGCTGCGGTGCTAACCACTGTGCCACTGTGCCACCCTGTGATATGCCAACAAATATGTTTAAACTAAGTATTTTTGTTTAATTAGAAAAAGAGGGCACACAATGCCCGAGAGAGGTCCTGGACAGGTGGTGGCGTGGCCAGTCAGGCATACTTGCGTAGAATGGAGGAAGATGCTTTGACAATAGGGGCGGCACAGTGGCACAGTGGCGCAGTGGTTAGCACCGCAGCCTCACAGCTCCAGTGACCTGGGCTCAGTTCTGGGTAGTGCCTGTGCAGAGTTTGCAAGTTCTCCCTGTGACCGCGTGGGTTTTCGCCGGGTGCTCCGGTTTCCTCCCCCAGCCAAAGACTTGCAGGTGATAGGTAAATTGGCCATTGTAAATTGTCCCTAGTGTAGGTAGGTGGTAGGGAATGAGATTACTGTAGGGTTAATATAAATGGGTGGTTGTTAGTCGGCACAGACTTGGTGGGCCGAAGGGCCTGTTTCAGTGATGTATCTCTAAATAAAAATAAATAACTAGCAGGGGAGGAAGGAGGACGCACTGTTGCAGATGGCGAGGCCAGTGGACCTGGCCATAAGAGTGAGTGATCCAGAATGTGGTGTAAGAGTGTATGTGGGGGTGGTGGGGGAGTGGTGGTGGGCCAATGGTGTGGTGATTGTCTAATGCACTCAAATGTTAAATCTCACAGATGTGGCCTGAATGGAGTTAAAAACATGTGCTTAAGTCTGGATTGCTGATCAATATGATTTTCCCAACAGATGAAACACAGCATGGGCCAGGAAGCGTCTCCGTTGCCCGACCATCCACCTCTGAGGTGGAGGAGGGCACTTCAGAGGGTGCACTGTCACATCCTCGCAACTCACCAAATACCAGCACAGATACTTACATCACGGTTGAGATTAGAATGTCTGGGGAATCAAATTCACATGCAGGTGTGAGCACAGCACAGTTGCTGGAACAGCCACCAGAGGCAGAATCGGCCGATGCCTCACACACTCGGAGGAGTCTGCAATGCCAGGGCAGTGCAGAGCTGATGACGTGCCTCTGAGAACATCCATTTGTCGGGAGATGTTGCAGGTACAGCATGCGGTGCATGGAAATCTGGCGGAGTTGCCTGAGACGCTGTGCGCAATGACTTGTACTCTGGAGACATCCATCCAGAGTATGAGTTCAGCACACTCTCAGGCATTTGAACATCTGGCTTCCTCCATTGAAAGACTGGCGGCTGCAGTGGAGGGGCCAGTTCTGGATGCAATTCGTGACATGAAAGCGAGTATGGCCTCCCTGGACCAGAGCACCAGAGAGCAGAATCGGATGCGCTTGTGGCAGATCGAGGCCGCGCATCCCTCTGATGTCACCATTGAGGACCAGCCGAGCCTCAGGAGGGCACAGGAGCAGCAGATTGCATACGGGAGCTCCTCTCAGGGCGCCTCTGATGCATCCTGCAGCTCCTCGGTCCCTCTGCCAGGGACATGTGAACCGCGAAATCCCAGGGTGTTAGAGGGTGCTTATGATATTTATCATGAGAACCCTGAGATGCCGTGGCCCTCACGGCTGCGAGTAGGCAGAGGACAACCGCCAAAGTCATCACAAGCAGGGCGGGAACCAAATCAGCCACCTGCCTCTGGTGAGTCTGGTGGTGAGGGATCATCCACCCGCATGAGCACTCGCATACAAAATAAGAAATCACTTTAACATCACTCCTGGTTCACTGGGTTACTTGTAAGTTATTTATTTGATTTGTATAAGAAAAAAGTGTAATAAATTTTGTGTCTTGACTATTTCACATGCCATTCCTGAAGTCACATACAACATCGTTGCTCAACACAAGTAGTTTTAAATGTGAGGTCACACACTTGGGCTGCCTTCCTCGTGATGTGAAGGATTGCATCGTCACATTATCTCTCCCCCTGAAGGTGAGTGAATTTGCCCTCTCAGATCCTCACAATGACTCATCTCATTCAGCAATATCAATTTTGGGAAAATTTATATCCTCTCAATGGAAATGCCTGCCTATTAGAGACTCCCTGGTCTCTCTAGCACTTAGGTCCAAATTACATTCCGCTTCCTCTCCCTGATCATCATCTGACTGACGTTTCCTCATCAGAAACTTCATCATCATCTGATGACACATCGCGCTGACATTGATCATCCTCCAGGGCCTCTCCATTTTCAATCACCAGGTTATGCAAGGCACAGCAGGCGACAATGATTCTGGAAACCCTTGATGATGCATACTGCAGTGCTCCACCAGAGCGGTCAAGACACCTAAATATCATCTTTAGTAGGCCTATAATTTGTTCGATTGTCACTCTGGTGGCCGCATGGCTGTCATTGTATCGTTCCTTCGCATTACCCCTTGGGTTCCTCACTGGTATCATGAGCCATGTCTTCAGAGGATAACCCCTGTCGTCAAGTATCCCTCCCTCCATTCTGTTAGGAGGACTGAAAAGTGCAGGCACCTGGGAGTTTTGGAGAATGAAAGCATCATGGCAACTCCCAGGGTAACGTGCACACACCTGCATGATTCTCTTCCGATGGTGACAGACGAGCTGAACGTTCATTGAATGGAATCCCTTGCGGTTCATGAATGCCCCCAACTGACCTGCTGGTGCTCTAAGAGCCACATGAGTACAGTCTATCACACCCTGTACCATTGGGACCCCAGATATAGTGCTGAAGCCTCTGGCTCTCTCAGCCTGACTAGTGTTGTCTGTCTTGACGTGATGAAATGGTTAGCACATTGGAACGATGCATCAGTCACAACCTTTATGCAGTGGCGCGCTGCTGCTTGTGAGACACCACACAAGTCTGCCGCTGAGGCTTGGAACGAGCCACACGCATGGAAGTTAAGATCTATTGTAACCTTTAGAGCGACCGGTATTGGATGGCCAGCGATACAGTTTGAGGCAACATCCACTGCCAGCATCTCACAAAGAGATGTGACAGTCTCCCATGACAGCTGTAGTCTTCTTCTCCACTGGTGTTCTGACAGCTGCAGGTAGCTCAGACGCAGTTGGTATGCCCTTCCTGCTGGATAGGCACGTCTCCTGACATGTGTTCGCTCCCGGGCGACTCTGCCACCTGCACTCCCTCCAACAATACAAGGATGCACTGGGGCAGTTGGTTGCACGTTCCCCTGCCCATTTGTCCTTCTGTCCCTCATTGGGGCACAGTCCTCATCTGTTGATCCACCTCCAGAGTGAACAATTCCCATTGTTGTACAACAGACCAGATGAAATGACCACAGGTATTAGCTTCCAGCTGTTAGGACTGGCTCACAAAAGCCCCATCCTTTCACCCAATAACTCAGAACAGATGGGGCCCGAGCAGCAGTGAATAACATTCAGATGAACCCTTCTGCACAAGCTGCAAGTAACACCCTTTGTTAGGACACACAAATAACATCAGAATTAATAAGATAACTAAGAGATAACGAAGGAAAGAGTGGGGCCCATAAAGACCAAAAAGGTAACCTATGTGTAGATGTGGAAGATGTTGGTATTGCTCTTAAAGAATACTTTACATCTGTCTTCACAAACGAGGGGAACAATGCAGATATTGTCGTTAAGGAAGAGAGGTGTGAAGTATTGGATGTGATCAACAAAGGGAGAGAGGACGTATTAATGGGATTAGCATCCTTGAATGTTGATAAATCACCAGAGCTGGATGGAATGTACCCCAGGCTGTTAAAAGAAGCAAGAGAGGAAATAGCGAAAGGTCTGACGATCATTTTCCAGTTCTCACTGGATACAGGAGTGGTGCCGGAGGATTGGAGGACAACTAATGCTGTACCTGTTTAAAAAGGGAGTGAGGGATAGACCGAGTAATTACAAGCCAGTCAGTCTAACCTCAGTCTTGGGCAAATTATTGGAATCTATTCTGAGAGTCAGGATAAACTGCCACTTAGAAAGGCACAGATTAATCAAGTGTAGTCAACAAGGATTTGTTAAGGGCAAGATCTTGTCTGGCCAACTTGATCGAATTTTTTGAAGATGTAACAAGGAAGATAGATGAGGGTAGCATAGTTGATGTGGTCTACATGGATTTTAGCAAGGCTTTTGACAAGGTCCCACATGGCAGACTGGTTAAAAAAATAAAATCCCATGGGATCCAGGGAAATGCAGCAAGGTGGATACAAAATTGGTTCAGTGGCAGGAAACAAAGGGTAATTGTTGATGGGTGTTTTTGCGACAGGAGGGCTGTTTCCAGTGGCGTTCCGCAGGGCTCAGTACTGGGTCCCCTGCTTTTTATGGTATATATTAACGATTTGGATGTAAATGTGCAGGGCATGATCAAGAAGTTTGCCAATGACACAAAGATTGGCTGTGTAGTAGTTAGTGAGGAGGATAGCTGTACGTTACAGGAAGATATTGATGGTCTGGTCAGATGGGCAGAAAAGTGGCAAATGGAATTCAACCCAGAGAAGTGTGAGGTGATGCATTTGGGGAGGTCAAGCATGGCAAAGGAATACACGACTAATGGGAAAATATTGAGAGGTGTAGAGGAAGTGAAGGACCTTGGAGAAAATGTCCATAGATCCCTGAAGGTAGTAGGACAGGTTGATAAGGTAGTTAAAAAGGCAATTGGAATCCTGTCCTTTATTAGCCGAGGTATAGAATATAATAGCAGGGAGGTTATGCTGGAACAGTATAAATCATTAGTTAGACCCCAACTTGAGTACTGTGTGCAGTTCTGGTCACCTCATTACAGTAACTAGAGAGGGTACAGAGGAGATTTACGAGGATGTTGCCGGGACTGGAAAAATGCAGCTATGAGGAAAGATTGGATAGGCTGATGTTGTTCTCCTTGGAACTGAGAAGGCTGAGGGGAGATCTGATTGATAGGTACAAAATTGTGAGGGGCCTAGATAGAGTGGGCCTTAGCAGAGAGGTCAGTGACTAGGGAGCATAGATTTAAAGTGATTGGTAGATAGATTAGAGGGGAGATGAGGAAACGCTTTTTCACCCAGAGGGTGTTGGGGTCTGGAACTCACTGCCTGAAAGGGTAGTTGAGGCAGAGACTCTCAATTCATTCAAAATAATTCTGGATGTGCACCTCAAGTGCTGTAATCTGTAGGGCTATGGACCAAATGCTGGAAGGTGGAATTAGAATGGGTGGAACGTTTTTCAGCTGGCACAGAAATGATGGGCCAAGTGGCCTCTTTCTGTGCTGTGAACGTCCTATGATTCTATGATGATTTGACTTACTAGCAGAAAAGGCTGTGAAGATCTCTGCAGCCTCTCAGACCACATCACAGCAGCGTGAGTCTCTGTGTCGGTACTTCCAGCACATCCAGCGGTCGGGTCCGAGTCGTCATGCCGGGCGATGATCCAGGATCGGTGAGACAGTGAAATTGGCCATTTATCTAAGCAGCGCACTGGGGAAAAAACTCAGGTGCAGAACGCAATCTTGGTTGAATTGGCAACAAGGGAGACGAGTACAGTCGGCAGCCATTGCTCAGTCACACCGAGGAAAGAAACTACACTAATCACCGGAAAGCACAGAAAAGGTCGGGGGGCATTGGAAAGTCCCGAACAGAACGTGAACACCTCAAGCCAAGTCTGAAAACTTTAAAATTAAAGGGAAACACCTTAGCAAAGCCTAGCAAACAAAAGGAAGCAATATAGATCCAAAATTGGGAATGCCTGAGATTTTCCAGAATCAGGTGAAAAATTGGCTAGTAGGGAGTAAAAGGGCTCTTAAAATTCAGAATTATGTCTCAACTCCATACCAAATCTGAAGTGGAGCAAGTGAACACCCTCCTGTATTCAGTAGGAGCGATACCAGTCGACCTTATTGTCTGACAAGAGATCAACGAGGCTGCCAATAAATTCGAAATGGTACTCCAAGCTTTTGATAAATATTTTAATCTCCGTACCAATAAAACCTTGGTGCAGATGATTGGCGAATCTGTAGACTCCTATATTAATGACCTTTATAAAGTGGCAGAAGGTTGCTAATATGGCGAACTAAAGGCAGAACTAATCAGTGACAGGATAGCCATTGGCAATGCAGATGAATCCTTGTCATTCCTGTTGTAATCCATCGAAAACCTTACACTGGAAAAGGCCATTCAAATTATAAGTGAGGCTGAAGTTTGCAAACAGAATAAGGACATCCAACGAGGTGAAGATGCCCGTCCAACTGGTTAAGCCAAGGCCAGGGAAATACTTTGAGGAACAGATAAAACATACAGGTGAGAAGGCATATGAAATAGGAAAACCTTGCCAATGTTGTGGAGCCAATAAGACTCACAGACGAGAACAGAGCACAGCAAGTAAAGCTGAGTGTTTTAAGTGTGCAAAAACTGGACACAATGGGAAAATGTGTCACAGCAAAATTTCTGTGCTTAAAGGGACAAAGCAGAAGACCTTCATGCAAAGAGCAGTGAATCAAATACAGCAATACCCCCAAGAGTTCTTGGGAGAAATCAGTCATCCAGACCAAGATTTCTGAAAAGCAGAAAGCTACATGAATGGACACCTCATGAATTTTAAGCTTGACACAGGGGCTGGTTGGCATCCTTCCATCTATGAAAGATGATGCACACGCAGCAAACAGTCCATTTGGGTGGGGTGTCATCTCTTGGTGCATCTTTGCTGATGGTTGTGAAGGCCAATTCTTGAGAGGCAGGTTCTGCCACAAGTGCTGCATGTGAAGCTGCCAAGTGACACTGTGAGTTGTTGTTTTTGATGTTGGCACCTGGTGCCAAGCTGCTGTAGCAACTGATCATCATGGTAGTGCACACCAGTCCACAGTATATGTCACCATTTCCCTCTTTCACCAGCTAGTGACTCACAAGTGCGGTAGTCGACATTGAAGGCCTTCATGTCACGCTTGCAAACATTCTTGAAGCGGAGCTTTGGGTGTCTCACTGGTCTTCTGGCCCCGGTTACCTCACCATGCAGAAGGTCCTTGGTTATGCAAGTGTCTTCCATCCTGTGGACATGTCCAATCCACCAACACCACCTTTGTGTGATTAGTGCCAATACACTTGGGAGTTCTGCCTTTGAGAGGACTACCACATTTGTGATTTTGTCTTACACCCAGTCAACGAATTTGGAAATATTTTTAATTTTAATTTTATTTTATTTAGAGATACAGCATTGAAACAGGCCCTTTGGCCCACAGTTTCAGTGCCGACCAACAACCACCCATTTATACTAATTCTACATTAATCCCATATTCCATACCACATCCCCACCATTCTCATACCACCTACCTACACTAGGGGCAATTTATAATGGCCAATTTACCTATCAACCTGCAAGTCTTTGGCTGTGGGAGGAAACCGGAGTACCCGGCGGAAACCCACATGGTCACAGGGAGAACTTGCAAACTCCGCACAAGCAGTACCCAGAACTGAACCTGGGTTGCTGGAGCTGTGAGGCTGCGGTGATAACCACCGTGCTGCCCCATTGGAGATCATTATTTGAGCACAGGGGCTTGAGTCAGGGTATTGTCCAATTAGGAGCCTCGGGTGAAGAGACATTACTTGCAACCGATTGATATACAGTTGCATGGTCCGGGTGGACACAACTGTGAGTAAAAGGCAAATTCCAAGCAACTCTTCAGCATAGAGGCAGACAACTTATAGACCATCTCGCCTTGACATTCAATGGCATTACCATCACTGAATCCCCCACTATCAACATCCTAGGGGCTACCATTGACTAGAAACTGAATTGGAGTAGCCATATAAATACGGTGGCTACAAGAGCAGGTCAGAGGCTAGGAATCCTGTGGCAAGTAACTCACCTCCTGACTCCCCAAAGCCTGTCCATCATCTACAAGGCACAAGTCAGGAGTGTGATGGAATACTCTCCACTTGCCTGGATGGGTGCAGCTACAAGTACACTCAAGAAGCTTGACACCATCCAGGACAAAGCCGTTCCTTCACTGTCGCTGGGTCAAAATCCTGGAACTCCCTTCCTAACAGCACTGTGGGTGTACCTACCCCACATGGACTGCAGCGGTTCAAGAAGGCAGCTCACCACCACCTTCTCAAGGGCAATTAGGGATGGGCAATAAATGCTGGCCTGGCCAGCGATGCCCACATCCCATGAATGAATAAAAAAAAAACTTGTAGAGACCTTATATGTCTCACACAATAAAGAATTTTCTTTAATGAGCAGGAATGCATGCTTCGAACTGCAGTTGATTGAAAAGGTAGCCAAAGTCAAGCAAACAAAGATAAACAATTCCTTCCAATTGTCAGCCGATGCATTATTGATGGCAACCGTAGATCATCCATCACCAGAAAAACGCAAACTACTGTTGACTACCCAATTTCCAACCAGACCTTGGCAAAGGCTAGGCATGGATTTATTCATGTTTGGTGGGAAGTCATATATCATCATTATCGACTATTTTCCAGGTGGATAGAAGTCAGATGATTATATTCTATGACCACGACACATGGGATTCAGGATTAAATATTATCAGACAACAGAACACAGTTTGGGAACGTATATTTTATCCAGTTTGCCATGAAGATGGGCTTTCAGCATCTTACAAGCTCACTGAGGTATCCACAGTCCAATAGCGAGGCAGAACGAGGTGTGAGAACCATAAAATCTTTTTTCAAGTTCCTATCTCTCTCCTAGTTTATCATTCAACGCCACTGCTGTATGGATTATCACCAGCAGAATTACATATGAGAAGCAAGTTAACAGCATATCTTCCAGTATTGCCTCAATAATTAATGCTAGGATTGAAGACTATGAGAAAGTTTGAGAAAGAGAAAACTCCTACAGAAGGAAACAAACCCAGAATGACAATAGGAGATTTCAAGCGAGAAACTTATCCAAATTAAACAATGGTCAAAAAGTTTGGAGTCGTGACCTGGAACGAGCAGGTACTGAGGACTGTCAGTGATCATATGTTACATGAACGAATGAAGAGAACATACGAAGGAATTGGAGGAATATCATTCCTATTCTGCAAAAGCAACAGCCAGTAATCCATCTGAAAGATCCAGATGAAGAGGAACAAACCCAAACCAAATAGAATACTACAACCCGTAGAAACAAAAAACCAAGTCAGCAACCCAGACTTCCTACAAAGACTACTGATTGTCCCAGATAGATTACAACCAGATCAGGGAGAGTTTTCAAACCTCTGATGAGACTGAATATGTAAAGTCAGAGATAAAAACAAGAAATGCTGGAACCACTCAGCAGGTCAGTGACCCTTCTTCGGGGTTAACTCTGCTTCTCTTTCCACAGATGCTGCCAGACCTGCTGAGTGTTTCCAGCATTTCTTGTTTTTATTTTAGATTTCCAGCATCCACAGTATTTTGCTTTTATGTAAAGTCAGAGACTTGTGGGGGGAGAGAGAGTAGTACCAAAATCATAAATGTATATATGTTTGGAAAAATGTTGGGTAAAGACTTGGGAGGAGATGTAGTATAATGATGTAAAGGGTTAATACTGAGACAGTGAGAGAGACCTCTCCCACTGTACGAGAGATGATGTAACAGATCGTCATAAGATTGTCATTGGTGGCTGTCACTCGATTCGAGGATGACGTTTACTCAAGTTCACTAGGTTCTGCAATGGGTCTTCAGGTGACTGAACAGACTGATTCTCGACCCACAGATCTTTGGGCAGAAGATGTCCCACGAGGTAGTGGGATCCGGAGTGCAGGGTTTGCTTCTTTTTCTTTCCCTCTCTGCTGCTGCTCTGCCTCATCATTAAGGCGTTTGGACGCAAAGCATGATGCAACTTGATGGACAAGTTGTCACCATTTTGAATGATTGGTAGCAAGCTCCTGCCAGTCATCAATGTCAATGTTGCCACACTTCAAAGAGAGCTTCAGAGTGTCTTTAAAACATGTTCTTTGTCCTCCTTTGTCACATGAGATGGGCTTGAAAAGAAGAAGGTATAGCAGCACAAAGGATGCTAGCTTAGGTGGCTTGCTGTAAATAATAGAGTTGTTAGTTAATCTTTACCAGAGTCTAAAACTTTCTCTAGAATACCCTACAATACTACTAATACAAACCCAACAATGCAACAGTGTCATGACAGTGCTTCTGATATGACCTCCTTTTCCCTCAACCGAGGATTTCCCCCCACTGTGGTTGACATGGCCCTCAACCGTGTCTGGCCCATTCCCCGCACCTCTACTCTCACCCCTTCCCCTCCCTCCCAGAGCCATGACAGGGTTCCCCTTGTCCTCACTTTCAACTCCATCAGCCTCCATATCCAAAGGATCATCCTCCGCCATTTCCGCCACCTCCAGCATGATGCCAGTCGCATCTTCCCCTCCCTTCCCCTGTCAGCATTCCGAAGGGATCGTTCCCTCCGCGACATCCTGGTCCACTCCTCCATTACCCCCACCACCTCGTCCCCGTCCCATGGCACCTTCCCCTGCAATCGCAGGAGGTGTAATACCTGCCCATTTACCTACTCTCTTCTCACTATCCCAGGCCCCAAACACTCTTTTCAGGTGAAGCAGTGATTTACTTGTACTTCTTTCAATGTAGTATACTGTATTCGCTGCTCACAGTGTGGTCTCCTCTACATTGGGGAGACCAAGCGCAGACTGGGTGACCGCTTTGCGGAACATCTCCGCTCAGTCCGCAAGCAAGACCCTGAGCTTCCAGTTGCTCGCCATTTCAACACTCCCCCCTGCTCTCATGCTCACATCTCTGTCCTGGGATTGCTGCAGTGTTCCAGTGAACATCAACGCAAGCTCGAGGAGCAGCATCTCATCTACCGATTAGGCATACTACAGCCTGCTGGACTGATCATTGAGTTCAATAATTTCAGAGCATGACAGCCCCCCATTTTACTTTCATTTTTAGTTATTTTTTCTTCTTTTTTTTTTACATTCTTTTTTACATTTTTTACAATCTTTTTTTTGCATTTATTTCATTTCATCTTAGTTTGTTCAGTTTGCTTACCCACTGTTTTCTTTCAGGTTTGCACTTGCTGCTGATCAATATTCAGTGCATTAACACCTAATCTGTACTAATGCTTTGTCTTTCGACACACCATTAACATATTGTTTGCCTTTGCTCCGTGACCTTTTGGTCAGCTATGTGGCCCAATCTACACCTCCTTTGTTATCTCTTGCCCCACACCCACCTCACTTGCTTATAACCTGTGACTTTTCTAATATTTGTCAGTTCCGAAGAAGGGTCACTGACCCGAAATCTTTTCACAGATGCTGCCAGACCTGCTGAGTGGTTCCAGCATTTCTTGTTTTTACAGCAGTGTCAATGTTTGGCCCAAGCTATTTTGAGGTCTGAGCCTCATTGTCATGCAGGAGAGGGCAGGAAATTATCCAGCTATTACACTGAGCTAGCTGGTGGGTAGGATTGGAGGAATAGGAGGTGTGGAGAATGAAATCTGGAATGGAGTGGGGTGGGGAGTTGGGCACTTAAATGGGATGGAATCAGAATGGATTATTTTTTGGAGGCTCAGGAGGCACACTTCTGCAGGCGATATTGTAATTGAAATAAGGAAATGGCAGACTGGCTAAATAATTATTTTGTATCAGTAGAGGAAGAGGATAAGATACCAGAGATATGAGAAAAACTAAATAGATAATTCAAAGGGAGGAATTTGCTAGATTAATTGAGAAAAAGGAAATGGGGAAAATGAGATTGAAGATTGACAAAGCTCTAGGACCTGGTGGTTTCTATCCCTGTGTATTAAAAGAAGTAGGTGAGGAAATTGAAGACACTTCAGACATGATCTTCCAAAACATTCTTGGTTCGGCAATAGTCCCCTTGCTTTGTAAAAATGCCAATGTACCTCTACTTTTTAAGAAGGACAGGAGACAGAAACCAGGAAATTATAGATCTAAAAACAAAGTGCTGGAAATACTCAGTAGGTCAGGCAGCATCTGTAGACAGAGAAGTAGAGTTAATATTTCAGGTCTGTGACCTTTCATCAGAACATCCACAGTTCTGATGAAAAGTCACAGACCTGAAATGTTAACTCTGCTTCTTTCTCCACAGATGCTGCCTGACCTGCTGAGTATTTCCAGCACTTTGTTTTTATTTCAGATTTCCAGCATCTGCAGTATTTCACTTTTATTTTAATTTAATACATCTAGATTAGATAAATAGATCTATTTGTCTAATGTCTGTTGTGGGGATGTTGCCAGAATCTGTTATTAGGAACAAAATGGCTGAGCACTCAGACAAATATGAACTGATCAAAGGCATGAATTTGAAAAGGATCATGTCAAACAAACCTAGCTGAAGGTTTTGAGGAGGTCACTAATGTGGTAGCCTAGGAATGTTTAGACAGGCTTCCAGAAGGCATTTGATAAGGTCAGCAAAAATGTGAATGCATGGAATTGAAGGCAACCTATTGAGGTGGTAGAGAATTGGTTAGGAGGTAGGAGACAGACAGTAGGGATTTATACTCCAATTGCCAGAATGTGACTAGTAATGTTAGTACTAGTAGTGTCCCTGAGGGATGTGTTCTGGGGCCTTAGATTTTCGCTATATTAGGTGGCATGGTAAGTTGCATAAATAGAAATAGAAAGTTACAAGGAAACATTGATACAGTAAGTGAGTGGGCAAAACTTGCAGATAGAATTCAGTGTGTATCATCCACTTTGGACTTAAGAAAGATAGATTAGCATATTTTCTAAATGGTGAGAAGCTAGGAACTGTGGATGAGGAAAAAATTAGGGGTCTGTGTACAGTAAGCAATAAAGGCCAGGCACAAAAACAAATTCATAGAATCATACAGCGCAGAATGAGACTATAGTGTCTTTGCTGGTTTTGCAAGAGCAATCCAATTATTCCTACATTCTTTTGTTTTATTTGTTCATGGGATGTAGGCATTATTGGCAAGTCCAGCATTTATTGCCCATCCTTAATTGCCCTAGAGAAGGTGGTAGTGAGCTGCCTACTTGAACTATTGCAATCTGTGCAGTGTAGGCACATCCACAGTGCTAATAGGTAGGGAGTTGCAGGATCTCCAATGACAACCAAGAAACCACAATATTCTTCTCGGGTAGGATGGTGTGTGACTTGTAGGGGTACTTGCAGGTGTTAGGTGTTCCCATGCACCTGCTGCCATTGTCTGTCTAGTTGGCAGAGGTCATGGGTTTCAAAGGTGTTGTCGAAGGAGCCTTGGCGAGTTGCTGCAGTACATCTTGTAGATTGTACACACTGCTGCCACTGTGCGCTGGTGGTAGAGGGAGTGAATGTTTAAGGTGGTGGATGGGGTGCCAATCAAGCAGGCTGCTTTGTCTTGGATGGTGTCAAGCTTCTTGAGTGTTGTTGGTGCTGCACTCATCTAGGCAAGTGGAGAATATTCCATCGCACACCAGACTTGTACCTTGTAGAGGGTGAAAATGCTTTGGGGAGTCAGGAGGTGGGTTACTCACTGCAGAATTCCTAGCCTCAGACTGGCTCTTCTAGCCACAGTGTTTATATAGCTGGTCCACTTAACTTCTTGTTAATAGTAACCCCCAAGATGTTGATGGTGGAGGATTAGGCACCGGTAATGCTGTTTCATGTCAAGTGTAGATGATTAAACTCTCTCTTGTTTGAGATGGTCATTGCCTGGCACTCGTGTGGTATGAATTTACTTGCCATTCATCAGTCTAAACTTAAATGCTGTCCCGGTCTTGCTGCATGTGTCCACAGACTGCTTCAATATCTGAATGTTCAATACCATTATACAAATGGTACTGAACACTGTGTAATCAGTGGCACACATCCCCACTTCTGACCTTATGATAGTTGGAAATTCATTGATGAAGCAACTGAAGATGCCTAGGATACTCTCTTCAGGAACTCCTGTAGCGATGTTCCGGACTACGATGATTGGCCTCCAACAACCATAACCATCTTGCTTGTGCTAGGTATGACTCCATTCAGTACAGAGTTTTCCCCGTAATTCCCATTATCTTCAATTTTACTTGGGCTCCTTGAAGCCACACTTGGTCAAATGCTGCCTTAATGTCAAAGGCAGTCACCCTCACCTCATCTCTGGAATTCATCTCTTTTGTCCATGTTTGGACCAATGCTTTAATGGGGTCTGAAGCCAAGTCTTGGCAGAACAACAACTGAGCTTGCTCTTTTCCCATAGTCCAGCAAATTTCTCCTGAATATATAATTAAAACAACTATTGTATGTTAGCCTTTGTCTCAAGGGGGCTGGAATACAAAAGGATGGCAGTTATGCTACTGTTGTAGAAAGCTCTGGTTAGATGACATCTGGAGTACTGCAATCAGGAAGAATATATATCAGCCTTGGAGGGGGTGCAATGAAGATTTACTATAAAGATACAGGAACTAAAAGGGTTAAATTATGACGACAGGTTGCACAGATGAGGCTTATGTTCCCTTGAGGATAGAATTTAAGGGTGATCTAATTGAGGTGTTTAAAATTATTATATGATTTGGTAGGGTAGTTGAAGAGAAAGTATTTACTCTGGAGGGGAGTCTGGAATAAGGGGTATAACAAAATTAAAGCTAGATCATTCAGGGATGATGTCAGGAAGCACTTACTCACACATAGCATAGTGGAAATCTGGAACTCTCTGCCCCAAAATGCTGTTGAGATTAGGCCAGTTGAAAATGTCAAAACCGAGTTATAGAATTTTGTTAGGTGAGGGTGTTAAGGGATCTGTAACAAAAGCTGGTAAATGGAGTTAACATGCATATCAGTCATAATCTAATTGAATGGCAGATTAGGCACAAGGGCCTGAATAATCTACTCCTGTTCCTATGCTATTCAGGGTTTACCAAACAATGAAAAGTTTCCTGGATCATTTTATGAACAGTTGGCAGTGGTCTCTTTAGAAACCATAAGTTAGGCTGCTCAACTGTTGATAAAATTGGGCAGAGTGTGCATGGTATGTGCTCCACCCATTTGTACTTGAAAGTTGCAATAATAGTGCTGCAATCAGTGAGCATTGGCACACCTGAAAATTGTATTACAAGGAGGTGCCCAAAGTACACACCCGATTTTTAATTATCAGCTATCCATTTTTCAGGTGAGAAATGTTTTGACAGCAGTTGAAAAATCATCCTCATTTCAGTTTAGCGGATTTATTTATTTCTGCGTGTTTATTAACTGAGTGGACTAGATTTTATTGGACAAATGACTAATCCCAAGGAACACATTTGCAAGTAAGTAAGCACACATGATATTGGAATCACATTTTGTTACCATTGCCATAATAGTTCAGTAGCTTTGATATCTCATTTTATATTTGTGATGTACCTCTTCATATTCTTATTCACATTGTCTTTATGATATTGTTAGTAGGTTCCTGTTTCACAGTACCAAAATTTCCATTAGCAACAGATGCTAAACTTTGAGTATACCTCCCACTTATACTGTAGGTTGATTGGTACACTGGCTGTATTTTCATGTTGACTTTTCAATGTTATGATGTTCATGTTATTTAAACATGAACTTAGTGTCAGACTTTCTTGTCTCACTTTGTTGTCTTTCTTGTCAGATGATCAGTGGATTAGGACCTCCATTGATCACATGTTTCTTTTTTTTTTAGAACATTACAGCGCAGTGCAGGCCCTTCGGCCCTCGATGTTGCGCCGACCTGTGAAACCATCTGACCTACACTATTCCATTTTCATCCATATGTCTATCCAATGACCACTTAAATGCCCTTAAAGTTGGCGAGTCTACTACTGTTGCAGGCAGGGCGTTCCACGCCCCTACTACTCTCTGAGTAGAGAAACTACCTCTAACATCTGTCCTATATCTATCACCCCTCAACTTAAAGCTATGTCCCCTCGTGTTTGCCATCACCATCCGAGGAAAAAGACGCTCACTATCCACCCTATCTAACCCTCTGATTATCTTATATGTCTCTATTAAGTCACCTCTCCTCCTCCTTCTCTCCAACAAAAACAACCTCAAGTCCCTCAGCCTTTCCTCGTACGACCTTCCCTCCATACCAGGCAACATCCTAGTAAATCTCCTCTGCACCCTTTCCAAAGCTTCCACATCCTTCCTATAATGCGGTGACCAGAACTGCACGCAATACTCCAGGTGCGGCCTCACCAGAGTTTTGTACAGCTGCAGCATGACCTCGTGGCTCCGAAACTCGATCCCCCTACTAATAAAAGCTAACACACCATATGCCTTCTTAACAGCCCTATTAACCTGGGTAGCAACTTTCAGGGATTTATGTACCTGGACACCAAGATCTCTCTGTTCATCTACACGACCAAGAATCTTCCCATTAGCCCAGTACTCTGCATTCCTGTTACTCCTTCCAAAGTAAATCACCTCACCTGATAAATTAACAATATAATTTTAATTCATTTAAACATCACATTAGTCCCTTTTTGTGAAGTAATGGTAGAAGTGTTGTCTGTATCAAACTGCCAGTTATCAGTGCTGGAAAGTTACTTTTGTAACTTTGGCACTTTGCACTTGATTTTAGCACTATCAGATCTGTTATTCCTTGAGGTTAGATGTAAAGGAAGGCTGAGAAATTTAACCATGCAAACCTCATGTTTCAAATTGCCAACAGGTTTCCTAAGCCTCCAATATGGCAGGCAGGAAGCACATGCTCATTACTAGTCAAAAGTGCACTGCTCGCCATATCAGTGTGACAAAAAAACACCCTTCCTGTTTGCCATTACTCACTCCATCCCACCTGCCTGTACCCTTCCAATCCTGTTGCCCTCTTTCTCAACCCGCTTACTCTCGCTCCCATTGATTGCCCACATTCCTGGCTCTATCATCCCCTTTCCCTACCCAATTCCCCCCACCTTTCCTGGTCCCCTTTGACTATTTATCTGAGGACAGCTACTGTTGTCTCAGTGGCCTAATCTTTGATTCATCTACATCACCAAGCTGCTTGGGGATGCCTATCAGATGTCCGCAGCCCTTGGGCTTGATGGCCGGTGACCCAATATCATTCAGGTGCAGGGATTGATTCCTGTGTCCGCTGCACAATTGGACATGCTCAAATTTCTAGACTGAAATCTCCCTTTGACATAGTTAGCAATCATCTGCTTTTATGCACACAGTCATAAGTAAAAGAGGTGAGTTGCAGTGGGGTATGGGGTGGCTTCCGTCAGCAGTGAATGAGCGGTTTCCAGGCCCTGTGTGAATAGTGCAAAGAGCTGCTCGTAAAGCTTGTCATGTGTTCATCTTTACAGAATACCAAAGAATTCTAATTTTTCACCTCTGTTAAATCAAGATTTTACTTGAAAGCATATTAACCTTTCTCTGGTCCAGAGTTCCAGCCCTGGGCCTGGGTCCAAGACCTCTGCAGTACTTGCAGTGGCCACTGCTCCAGGTGGCACTGCTAATACTGCTGAGCTGCTGACCCTCTGATTGGCTGGCAGTTCATGGAGGCAGGATCCCCATCTTTGAAGGGACAGGGATCCCGGCTCATGAAATTTGGATGTAAAAAGACCAGATGATCGTCTGGGGGGGTCAGGAAAAGGACAAGGCGGACTTATCCTCACCTTTATGGCCCGGTGCCGGAAGCCCTTACTCCTCCACAAAATCCAGCCATGGGAATTTCATTCGCTCCTGCTTCCCTACCACATATCAACCCAATTTCTTTTATATTTCTCCTTCCTTTTCTTAAACATAGGTCTTCCAATGCCATTCATTATTTGCAAAGCTAGCGAAGTTCTCCTGAAATAACTGTTATTCCAGCCACAAGGATTTTATGAGCAATATAAACTAAGGTTTTATTTTATGTTTGTCTCTCCTCCTACCTGCAGGGAAGCATCACACGTCCCACAAATGGCCCAATTGACAATGTGGTTTACACAAATAGAAAAATACAAATCCCATCATTTCACATAGCCATGTTAATGTGCACTATGCTATTTATTGGACAGTACTGGACAGCATAGATCAATATCAATATGCTTTTAGGTCCACAATAAAGGTGAACTTTTACAGGAAAAGTGTACATATCTCTACAATACTGCACCATACATGTCGACGATCCACATTTTAAATGCGCATCAATGTTTGGGGCCTTTATGACCTGAAATCAGTTGTATTCAAAATCCTTAGAATTTTGTAGGATTACATAGAATACATGGCATAGAAACAGGCCATTCAGCCCAACCAGTCCATGCCAGCATTTATGCTCTACTCAAGCCTCCTCCCATCTTTCTTCATCTAAATCATAACTCTCTATTCCTTTCCTCTTCATATGCTTGTCTCGCTTCCCCTTAAATGCATCTATACTATTCACTTCAACCACTCCCTGTGGTAGAGAGTTCGACATTCTCATCACCCTTTGGATAAAAACATTTCTTCTGAATTCCCTGTTGGATTCGTTGGTATCTATCTTATATTGATGGTCTCTAGTTATGCGCTTCCCCACAAATGGAAATAAGTTCTTTATGTCCACTCTATCAAAACCTTCCATAATTTTAAAGACCTCCATTAAGTCACATCTCACCCTTCTTTTTTCAAGAAAAAGAGACCCAGACTTTTCATCCTTTCCTGATATGTATACCCATGCATTTCTTGGTATCATCCTTGTAAATCTTCTCTACACCCTCTCCAGTGCCTTTATATCCTTTTTATAATATGGCAACCAGAACTCCACACAGTACTCCAGGTGTAATCTAACCAAAGTTCAATATAGGTTTAGCATAACTTCCCTACTTTTCAATTCTATCCCTGTAGAAAAAAAATGCCTAGTGCTTGATTTGCTTCTTTATGGCCTTGCTAACATGTGGCACAACTTTTAGTCATGGTGTATTTGTATTTCGAGATCCCTTTGTTCCTCTACCCCACTAAGACTCACACCTTCCAGGTAATAAGTGATCTACCAAAATGTACTACCTCATATTTATTTGTGTTGAACTTCATTTGCTAATTATTTGCCCATCTGCAAGTTTATTAGTTTCCTCCTGTAATTTGTTCCAGTCCTCCTCAGTATTGACCAACCCCACCCCCCCAAGTTGGTGTCATCCACAAATTTGGAAATAGTGCTTTTGATTCCAAAGTCGAAATCGCTAATGTAAATTGTGAACAGTAGTGGTCCCAGCACTAATCCTTGTGGAACGCCACTTCCTGACTGCTGCCACTCTGAATACCTACCCTTTACTCCACTCTCTGCTTTCTGTCTTGAAGCCAGCGAGCAATCCATTCTCCCATTTGTCCCCTGACTCCGCATTCTCTGACCTTATTCATGAGAATATTATGGGGCACCCTAGCAAAGGTTTTTTGAAAATCCAGATAAATTGCATCCTCTGCATCGTCTACTTTCTCTGTTACTTCCACAAAAATATTCAATAAGGTTGGTCAAGCAAGATTTTCCCTTTTGAAATTGATGCTGTCTATTCATTATGATATTTTTATTTTCCAGATGTTCTTCTATTCTCTCTTTTAGCAGAGATTGCATTCCTACCACCAATGCTAAGCTAACTGGTCAATAATTCCCTGGACATGTTCTGCCCCTCTTCTTAAATATAGGAAGTATGTTAGCTATCCAACAGACCTCTGGCACTACACCTTTTCTAATGAATTATTAAATATGTGCAGTAATACTTTTGCTTTCTCTTCCCTAGATTCTTTTAAAATGCATGGATGCGATCCATCTGGACCAGGGGTTTTTATCCTCTTTGAGTTTGATTAGTTTATTCAATACATCCTTTTTTATTTTAAATACACTTGCATCCCATTACTCATCTCATCATTCAATGTCAGGCCTATCTGTTCAATTGCCCTGGTAAATAGCGAAGTGACATAATTATTTAATATTTCTGCTATCTCCCTATGGTATTATGCTGTCTATCCCTTAATGGTCCTATTCCCATTCCTGCCTTTTTTTTAAATTGATGTGTCTGTAAGATATTTTACTATTTTGGTATATGTTCCTTGATAATTTTATTTCATAGTTCCTATTTGCCTTCCTAATTTTTTTAAAATTTCTTTCCTAATCTCATCGTATACTGTTTTATCATGCACTCCTGTGCTGTCTATGTAATTAAGGTATGCCTCTTTCCTAACCCTCAACTGTTCCTTTACGTCTTTATTCATTCATAGAGCTTCACTAGTGTTTAGTTTGTTTTTTTCTTTTAGCCAAATATATTTTTCCTGCACTCTGTTGAACACTGTTTAACATTTTTCCCATTGTTGTTCTACATCGTTGTTTGCCAATATAGTTGCCATTTTATTTTCCCAAGTTCTTTTCTAAGCCCTTTAAAATCTGCTTTTCTCCAATCTATTTGCCTAATTTTCATCATAATTAGGTCCTTCTCTATTATCATTTTAAAGTGTATTACATTACGGTCACTATTGCCGAGATGGTCCCCTAATTTTACTTCTCTTGTTTGCTCTGTTTCATTCTCCATTACTAGATCCAATAGTGACTCTTACCTTGTTCAGCTCTTTACATATTGTGTTAGAAAGGAATCCTCTACACATTGTGGGAACTCCATTCCCTTACCCCCTCTACCTACCTCTTCATTCCAATTAATTTGAATTGAATTAATAAATCTGGAATTAAAAGCTAGTCTAATGATGGCCATGAAATCATTGTCGATTGTTGTAAAAACCCATCTGATTCACTTTAGGGAAGGAAATCTGTCCTTACCTGGTCTGGTCTACATGTGACTCCAGACCCACAGCAATATGGTTAACTCTTACATGCCCTCTGAAATGGCCGAGCAAGCCACTCAGTTGTACCTCAGTTGTAACCGCTACGAAGTCAATGAAAAGGAATGAAACAGGACAGACCACCCGGCATCGATCGAGGCACCGGAAACGACAACAGCAAACCCAACCCTGTCGACCCTGCAAATTCCTCCTTACTAACATCTGGGGGCTTGTGCGAAAGTTGGGAGAGCTGTCCCACAGACTAGTCAAGCAACAGCCTGACATAGTCATACTCACGGAATCATACCTTACAAACAATGTCCCAGACACTGCAATCACTATCCCTGGGTATGTCCTGTCCCACCGGTAGGACAGACCCGGCAGAGGTGGCGGGACAGTGTTCTACAGTAGGGAGGGAGTTGCCCTGGGAGTCCTCAACATCGAGTCCGGACCCCATGAAGGCTCATCGTGTTGTGTGGCACTATCACCGTGCTAAATGGGATAGATTTCGAACAGATCTAGCAATGCAAAACTGGGCATCCGTGAGGCGCTGTGGGCCATCAGCAGCAGCAGAACTGTACTCAACCACAATCTGTAACCTCATGGTCCAGCATATTCCCCACTCTACCATTACCATCAAGCCACGAGACCAACCCTGGTTCAATGAAGAGTGCAGGAGGGCATGCCAGGAGCAGCACCAGGCATACCTCAAAATGAGGTGTCAACCTGGTGAAGCTACAACACAGGACTACTTGCATGCCAAACTGCATAAGCAGCATGCAATAGACAGAGCTAAGCCGTCCCATAACCAATGGATCAGATCTAAGCTCTACAGTCCAACTACATCTAGCCGTGAATGGTGGTGGACAATTAAACAACTAACTGGAGGAGGTGGCTCCACAAATGTCCCCATCCTCAATGATGAGGGAGCCCAGCACATCAGTATGAAAGATAATGCAGAAGCATTTGCAACAATCTTCAGCCAGAAGTGCCGAGTTGATGATCCATCTCGGCCCCTTCCTGAAGTTCCCAGCATTACAGATGCCAGACTTCAGCCAATTCGATTCACTCCGCGTGAAATCGAGAAACGACTGAAGGCACTGGATACTGCAAAGGCTATGGGTGCTGACAATATTCCGGCAACAGTACTGAAGACCTGTGCTCCAGAACTTGCCGCACCCCTAGCCAAGCTGTTCCAGTATAGCTACAACACTGGCATCTACCCGGCAATGTGGAAAATTACCCAAGTATGTCCTGTACACAAAAAGAAGGACAAGTCCAACCCGGCCAATTACCGCCCCATCAGTCTACTCTCAATCATCAGAAAAGTGATGGAAGGTGTCATCAACAGTGCCATCAAGCGGCACTTGCTTAGCAATAACCTGCTCGGTGATGCTCAGTTTGGGTTCCGCCAGGGCCACTCAGCCCCTTACCTCATTACAGCCTTGGTTCAAACATGGACAAAAGAGCTGAACTCAAGAGGTGAGGTGAGAGTGACTGCTCTTGACATCAACGCAGCATTTGACCGAGTATGGCATCAAGGAGCCCTAGTAAAACTGGAGTCAATGGGAATCGGGGGGAAAACTCTCTGCTGGTTGGAGTCATACCTAGCACAAAGGAAGATGACTGTGGTTGTTGGAGGTCAATGATCTGAGCTCCAGGTCATCACTGCAGGTGTTTCTCAGGGTAGTGTCCTAGGCTCAACCATCTTCAGCTGCTTCATCAATGACCTTCCTTCAATCATAAGGTCAGAAGTGGGGATGTTCGTTGATGATTGCACAATGTTCCGCACCATTCGCAACTCCTCAAATACTGAAGCAGTCCGTGTAGAAATGCAGCAAGTCCTGGACAATATCCGGGCTTGGGCTGATAAATGGCAAGTAACATTTGCGCCACACAAGTGCCAGGCAATGACCATCTCCAACAAGAGAGAATCTAACCATCTCCCCTTGACATTCAATGGTGTTACTATCACTGGATCCCCCACTATCAACATCCTAGGGGCTACCATTGACCAGAAACTGAAATGAAGTAGTCATATAAATACCGTGGCGACAACAGCAGGTCAGAGGCTAGGAATCCTACGGCGTGTAACTCACCTTCTGACTCCCCAAAGCCTGTCCACCATCTACAAGGCACAAGTCAGGAGTGTGATGGAATACTCTCCACTTGCCTGGATGGGTGCAGCTCCAACAACACTCAAGAAGCTCGACACCATCCAGAACAAAGCAGCCCGCTTGATTGGCACCCCATCCACAAATATTCACTCCCTCCACCACTGCCGCACAGGGGCAGCAGTGTGTACCATCTACAAGATGCACTGCAGCAACGCACCAAGGCTCCTTCGACAGCACCTTCCAAACCCGCGACCTCTTCCACCTCAAAGGACAAGAGCAGCAGATGCATGGGAACATCACCACATGCAAGTTCCCGTCCAAGTCACACACCATCCTGACTTGGAACTATATCGCCGTTCCTTCGCTGGGTCAAAATCCTGGAACTCCCTTCCTAACAGCACTTTGGGTGTACCTACCTCACATGGACTGCAGTGGTTCAAGAAGGCAGCTCACCACCACCTTCTCAAGGGCAATTAGGGATGGGCAATAAATGCTGGCCTGGCCAGCGTCGCCCACATCCCATGAATGAATAAAAAAAAATCACAGTGGCTGAAATCCCCGAAGATTATTATTCTCTGCTTTTGTTCAATTCCCTCATTTTTTCATTCATTTCACAGGATTTGGATGCTGCTGGCAAAGCCAGCATTTGTTGCCCATACCTATTTGCCCTTGAGAAGATGGTGGTGAGCTGCCTTTTTGAGCTGCTGCAGTTCATCTGATGCTATCAGGGAGGGTGTTCCAGGATTTTGATCCAGCGAGAGTGAAGAAACAGCAATAAATTTCCAAGTCAGGATGGTACGCAGCTTGTCTGCATATTTCTTCCTCCACCTGCATTTTACTCTTCATGCTGCTCCCCCTGAATCTGGTGGCAGATGCAAAAGTCAGGCATCAGCCATTCTCTTTGGGCACTTCAAGTACTAATAGCTCTGACGAAAGGTCTTCAAGCTGAAACGTTAACCTGTGTTTCCCTATCCATTGATCCTGCCTGACCTGCTGAGTGTTTCAACAATTTTCTGTTTTAATTTCCCAACAAGGGAGGAAGCACTGTTAGACCTAGTAATCGGAACAGGTAAGAGAAGTGAGTGTGTGATAACGTGGAGGAAGTGGTGGGAAGTTGGTAGGAAGAACATGGAGAGACAATATAAAATACAGGGTACAATTCTAAATGGGATGCAGGAGCAGAGGGACCTAGGTGAATATGTGCAGAAGTCATTGAAGGTGGCAGGACAGGTTGAGAGAGTGATTAATAAAGCATGCAGTATCCTGGGCTTTATTAATAGGGGCATAGAGTACAAGAGCAAGGAAGTTATGTTGAACTTGTCTAAGACACTAGTTCGGCCTCAGCTGGAGCATTGCGTCTAATTCTGGGCGCCACACTTGAGGAAAGATGTGAGGGCACTGGAGAGAGTACAGGAAAGATTCATGAGAATGGTTCCAGGGATGTGGAATTTCAGTTCTGAAGATAGATTCAAAAGTTAGGACTGTTTTCCTTGGAGAAGAGAAGGCTGAGTGGTGATTTGATAGAGGTATTCAAAATCATGAGGTTTCTGGACAGAATAGATAGAGAGAAACTGTTCCTTCTCATGCAAGGATCGAGAATGAGAGGGCACAGATTTAAAGTATTTGGTAAAAGAAGCAAAAGTGACATGAGGAAAAACTTTTTCACGCATCGAGTAATTAAGGTCTGGAATGCAACTGCCTGAGAACGTGGTGAAGGCAGGTTCAATTGAAGCATTCAAAAGGAAATTGGACAGTTATACGAAAAGGAAGAATGTGCAGGGTTATGGGGAGAGGCAGGGGAATGGGACTGAGGGAGTTGCTCTTTCAGATAGCCGGTATGAACACGATGGGACAAATGGCCTCCGGCAGTGCTGTAACAATTCTGTGATTCTGTGGCAGTCACAACATAATAAGGTTTAAAATTATTACTGAGGGAGATATAGATAGTGCAAAGTATTAGTCCGGGAAAAAGCCAACTATGCGGGATTGTGAATGTAGCTCAGGAAGGTAAACAAGAAAAAAATATTGACAGGCAAACAAGTAGAACCACAGTTGGCAATGTTTAAAGGAGAGATCAATAGAGGTCAGGTAAAATACATTCCACTAAAAATAAGAACAAACTAGTTAGTAATGTGATAGTATGAATAAATAAAGTGATTGGATGCAGGAGGTCCAATATCATGTGTGTCTTCAGGAATTGCACTTCCCACATGTACCTGAATGAGGAGCAGGTTGTGCAGTGTCTCCACATCATGACAGACGTTGTCATTGAGTTATGTCACTTGCTGCAGCATCAAGCTCCGCACAAGGGCAGATACAGTACTGTCTGTGATTGCGAAGACAATGGTCGCCCTTCATTTATATGCCACATGGTCATTCCAAACTTCAACAGGTGACATTAGCAACATCACTGAGTTTTCAGTCTGCTGCTGTACCAAGAATGTCACAGATGCACTACATCCTGAGCAGAACCATTTATTTAATTTACTGTGGAGGGAACAAAACAAGTAAGCGGAGATGTGGGAAGGGTGGCAAACTTTTCATTGGTACAAGACACCATTGACTGCACCTACATTACCTTAAGTGGTCCAGATGAAGAGTCAGGAACATATGTCAGCAGAAACCTTCCTTGAATATCCAGTTGGTAAGTCTGACAGGCAGCGCTGCACCCATGTTTGGGTAATAGCTTTAATTCTTGATCTGTTGCTAATCCCCAATCTTTCACCCAGAGTATCTTGTGAAGGCTGATCACTCAGGGACAAAGTGTAGTTTCTGACCACCTGACTCATGACTCCTGTCAAGAACCTGAGCACAGCTGCTGAGGAGTGCTACAATCAGAACCACGCCTTCACATTTGGTTGAACAAATTATCGGCTGGTTGGACAGGTCTCGGGGCTTCATACGGCTCCAAGAGAGATTCCAGTTTTATCATTGTGTGCTGCATATTGCATAATCTCGCACTTTAATGAAGACAGATATTTGGAGAGGAAGAAGTGGAGGTGCATGAATATTTGCAAGAAGCTGATAGCTCCAATGAAGAGCAAGGACCATCAACTTGGGCACTGTCAGAGCTCTCCAGCAGCAAATCATCAAGGAGAGGTTCAGTTGAATAATCCTTCCCCTCCTAAATGCACCAGAAACCCTAAATACTATCTCACCAAGGTCCTCACAGAATGCTGTCAAAGTGTATTCTTTTTTGATGTTGCCTTTACATTTCCTGGAATATTAAGATCAACATCAATGTAAAGAAAAAGTTGACAACATCAAAATGATATATCACTCTTCATTTCATTACAAATCTTTAACAATGGAAAACAATAAATCACCTTTGAACAAACCCCTAGTTCCTGTTTTCTGAGCTTGTTTGACTATTCTGGCATTCCTACAAGGTGGTTCCCTAATGGCTACAACTTGGGAAGTGGAAGGCTGCTGACTTTCTACTGAAGGCACTTGAGATGGCTGTGGTGAGTGACCTCAAGAAGTTCTTGTTGTAGAAAGCAAGGACTATAACATCTCAGCATTGGTTGGGCAGTCTAACCAACAGAAATGGAAAAAAGAAAACTATAAGTCATATGTAATAATCTATTTTGGCATTAGCATCAGGATTTGTTTTGATCAGTATCAGCTAAATTTCTGCACCCTTACAATTTATCCTGACAAAAAGTTTATTTGCACTAATATCACAACATGAACTTAGCTGAACATATTTTATGCCACATCATTCGTATTCAGAACAATACAATTATTTTCATTAGTTGCCAATAGTAGTTGGGACAGATCCTGATTCAAACTAAGAGGAGGTGTTGGCTGCTGAAGCTGCAAGGAGAACAAGAAGGCATTTCCATTTTGAGGTGCCCACAAAGGGAAGTTGAAAAATGTATTTCTGTGCTAGGGCCAGGCAGGCAGGTCCTGGCGATCAGTGGGGTAACCCCTCCAAGTGGTGGAGTCAGAGCAGTGGGGGCAGCCATTGCCACCAGGGGCCCTTCTTCGGTGCATGGAGCCTCCGGAAACAAAGGCCCCCACCACAACCCCTCCACCCACCTGCCGCAGGGAAGCTGCTGGGAGGTCACCACCATCCAGCTGGTGGTCTCGCCATCATGTAGGGGGGCTGCTCTGCTGCTAGCAAAATGCCAGTGGCCTGGAAAATGACCATTAATTGGCCAATCTGCTGCCATTCCTGGCACTGGGAAAATGGCCTGTTGACGGGACTGCATGGAGGAGCCGCCCTGATGCCATGCTACACCATTTTACCACCCCCTGCCTCCTAGCCCATCTCAAGAGTGCTGACAAAATCCCAGCTCCTGTCTCTGCAATCCATGTGAGGTTTTTATTGGAATGAATGTGTTTAAAGAAGTGAGTGAAGGAACACTTCCAGGTAAAGCATGGGAGGTGTACTAGATGCCTTACTACCTCATGGCTTGTAAGGTAATTCAGGCATTTTAACAGAGAAAGTGTGAGGTGGTAGGAAGTGTCAGCCTGCTTAGTACCATGCATTCTTGGATGATGTGACTGGCTCCTCTTAATTTTCGACCTGGAAAGATCATCAAACTTTGTATAACATTGAGTGATAAGCTGCTGAATGGTGGAATTGCCACTGCCTACCTGAGCCGCCTCCTTCTAATACTCTTTTCAAGCTCTTCTTGGAGCCCTCTTTTTGATTGTACCTAAGGGAACTTAATCTAATGAGGCAGCACATCCAAATCTGAATCAAAGTGCAGAAGGAAATTCCTTTCAGACATTTGCCTGGACTTTCTGGGTCTGGAGAGTGTGGGTGCAAAAAGGAGGAGCTTCAGTTGAATATGCTGTGCAGTAGAAACACCTCAACCTGTAAATCTAGAACAAAGTCTTCCTTTTCTCTTACAGTCTTCAGATTTTTTAAAGTGATGCTAAGTTGTTGAAAAGAATTGCAAGGGAATGCCAACTATCAATGGCAGTAGTGATGTGATTCCTGGACCTCCTATCAAAATCATAAAGGATTACACTTCTCCAGAAGGCAAGATACAAAGGGAGATTCCATTCAAATTCTTTGCGAATAATTAAAGGAAATGTATAGACCCTAAACAACAAATGAAGTTCCTAATAGGAAATCTACCACAACAACCAAGTAAAACAGAAATTTGATGGTGTCTATGGAACTTTAACTCCACAGTGTTCAGCAGGTATTTCTTGTCAGAAGCAAAAAGTCTGACAATGACTGTTATGGGGGCAAGTGCCATTAGGCCACCAAGGAAATCATAGAAAACATAGAAAATAGGTGCAGGAATAGGTCATTCCGCCCTTCGAGCCTGCTCCGCCATTCATTATGATCATGGCTGATCATACAACTCAGTAACCTGTTCCTGCTTTCTCCCCATATCCTTTGATCCCTTTTGCCCCAAGAGCTATATCTAACTCCTTCTTGAAAAAATGCAATGATTTGGCCTCAACTGCTTTCTGTGGTAGTGAATTCTACAGGCTCACCACTCTCTGGATGAAGTAATTTCTCCTCATCTCAGTCCTGAAAGGTTTACCCCGTATCCTTAGACTATGACCCCTGGTTCTGGACTCCCCCACCATCGGGAACATCCTTCCTGCATCTACCCTGTCAGGTCCTGTTAGAATTTTATAGGTTTCTATGAGATCCCCCCCTCACTCTTCTGAACTCCAGTGAATATAATCCTAACCGACTCAATCTCTCCTCATATGTCAGTCCTGCCATCCCAGGAATCAGTCTGGTAAACCTTTGCTGCACTCCCTCCATAGCAAGAACATCCTTCCTCAGATAAGGAGACCAAAACTGCACACAATACTCCAGATGTGGCCTCACCAAGGCCCTGTATAATTGCAGCAAGACATCCCTGCTCCTGTACTCGAATCCTTTCGCCTTGAAAGCCAACATACCATTTGTCCTTTTTACCGCCTGTTGCACCTGCATGTTTACCTTCAGCGACTGGTGCACGAGAACACCCAGGTCTCGCTGCATATTCCCCTCTCAGTTTATAGCTATTCAGATAATAATTTCCCTTCCTGTTTTTTCTACCAAAGTGGATAACCTCACATTTATCCACATTATACTGCATCTGCCATGCAATAGCCCACTCACTCAACCTGTCCAAATCACCCTGAAGCCTCTCTGCATCCTCCTCACAACTCACCCTCCCACCCAGTTTTGTGTCATCTGCAAATTTGGAGATATTATATTTAGTTCCCTCATCTAAATCATGAATGTATATTGTGAATAGCTGGGGTCCTAGCACCGATCCCTGCAGTATCCCATTAGTCACTGTCTGCCATTCTGAAAATGACCCGTTAATTCCTACTCTTTGTTTCCTGTCTGCCAACTAATTTTCTATCCATCGCAATACACTACCCCCAATCCCATGCGCTTTAATTTTACATGCTAATCTCTTATGTGGGACTTTGTCGAAAGCCTTCTGAAAGTCCAAATAAACCACATCCATTGGCTGTCCATCATCAACTCTACTAGTTACATCCTCAAAGAATTCTAGTAGATTTGTCAAGCATGATTTCCCTTTCGTAAATCCATGCTGACTCTGTCCGATTCAATTACTGTTCTCCAAGTACTCCAAGCTATGGTGACTTGTGTCTTGTTTGTCTTTAATTTGAGTTTCCATTACCAAAGCTGCCTATATTCCCCTCCACAACAGTGATCATCTTTATTGTTGCATCATCCCCATCACCAATAAAGCCCTCATTCGTGTTTTTTTCACTTCCTGCAGCTCATCCCACACTAAGTCATGACCCCTATCTCTCATCCTCACCAATCTCCACTGTCTCCAAGTCTACCTAATTCAACATTCTTATAATATTTATTATAAACTAGAAAAAAAGTCAGAGTTGAAACATCACCTCCCTTTCTTCTTTAAAGTCTGTACATGTGCTATTGCTTCCCAAATCCATGCCCATCTTTCCTCCAACTCCATGTTTTAACCACCCGAATCAGGTCTCACCCTGACCACAGCACAGAAACAGCCATTATCAAATTCATAAATGAGATCCTGTGTGAGAGATATTGTGGAAAACTATCTCTCCTCAACCTGTCTGCAAACATGGGCAAGACTGGCTGCACCACCCTTCTCTAATGCATCTATTTTGTTGTCCAGCTGGGTGATACTGCTTGGTTGCATTCTGATCCATTCTTAGCCAGAGAATCGCCTGCAATAGCTTTCTTCCCCCTTGTACTTTGACACCATAACCTCTGGTGAACTCCAAGGAATTATTCTTGGCCACCCTTACTTCTCATTTACATGCTGCTCCTCAGCAATATCATCCAAAAACAAAATGCCAGATTCCACGTGTTAGCTGATGGCACCCAACTTTACCTCATCATTGAACAAATATTTATGTCTGTCTTCACAGTAGAACACACAAGTTCCGTATCAGAAATAGGCAGTAACCTAGGGGTTAAAAAGAGTGAGGAAATTAAGGATATTAATAATCAGTCGAGAAAAAGCATTGGAGATACTTGAGGGACTAAAATCTGACAAGTCCCCGGGACCAGATGGCCTACATCCTCGGGTTCTAAAAGAGATAGCTGCAGAGATAGTGGACGTGTGGCTATGATTTTCCAGAATTCCTTAGATTCAGGAATGATCCCGTCAGATTGGAAGTTGGCAAATGTTACGCCACTTTTCAAGAAAGGAGGTAGAAAATGGTGAACTACAGGCCAGTTAGCCTAACATCAGTCATTGGGAAGATGCTGGAAACTATTATTAAAGAAGTCTTAATGTTGCACTTAGGAAAGCATAGTATGATTAGAACAAGTCAGCATAGTTTTACTAAAGGGAGATCCTATTTGACAAACATTTTAGAGTTTTTTGAGGATATAACTAATAGGGTAGATAAAGGGGAACCAGTAGACGTTCTGTACCTGGATTTTCAAAAGGCATTCAATAAGGTGCCACATAAAATATCAATAGGCAAGATACGGGCTCATGGTGCTGGAGGTAATATATTAGCATGGATAGAGGATTGGTTAACAGACAGGAAGCAGAGAGTGGGCATAAATGGGACATTTTCGAGTTGGCAGGCAGTGTGCTGCAAAGATCAGTGCTGGGGCCTCAGCTATTTACACTCTATATTAATGACTTGGATGAAGAGACAGAGAGTAATGTATCTACGTTTGCTGATGATACAAAGCTCACTGGAAATGTAAGCTGCGGGGAGCATGTAGAGAGACTGCAAAGAGATATAGACAGGTTAAGTGAGTGGCAACAAGTTGGCAAATGGAGTATTATGTAGGGAAGTGTGAAGTTGTTCACTTTGGTCGTTAAAATTAGAAAAGCAAAATATTTTTTAAAAGGTGTGACACTGGTAAGTGTTGATGTTCAGACAGGCTTTGGGGTACTCGTACAAGGAATGCACAAAGTTAACATGCAGGTGCAGCAGGCTATTAGGAAGGCAAATGGTATGTTGGCCTTTATTACAAGGGGATTGGAGTCAGGAATAAAGAAGTCTTACTAAAATTGTACAGGGCTTTGGTGAGGCTGCACCTGGAATACTGTGTGCAGTATTAGTCTCCACATTTAAGAAAGGATATACTTGCACTGGAGGCAGTGCAGCGAAGATTTATTAAATTGGTTCCTGGGATGAGAGGCTGAGTAAATTGGGCCTATATTCTATGGAGTTTAGAAGAATGAGAAGCGATCTAATTGAGACATACCAGATTCTGAAAGGGCTTGATAGAGTAGCAGCTGAGAGATTGTTCCCACTGGTCAGGGAATCGAGAACACGGGGACACAGTCTCGGGATAAGGGGTCACTCATTCAGGACTGCGATGAGGAAAAATTACTTCACTCAGAGGGTTGTGAATCTTTGGAATTTTCTACCCCAGAGGGTTGTGGATGCTCCATCATTGAATACTTTTAAAGCTGGGATAGATAGATTTTTGGTCTCGCAGGGAATCAAGGGAAATGGGGAGCGGGCAGGAAAGTGGAATTTATTTAATTTAATTTTTTTATTTAGAGATACGGCACTGAAATAGGCCCTTCGGCCCACCAAGTCTGTGCCGACCATCAACCACCCCTTTATACTAATCCTACATTAATCCCATATTCCCAAGATCAGCCATGATCGTAATGAATGGTGGAGCAAGCTCGATGGGCTATATGGTCTGCTACTGCTCCTAGTTCTTGTGTTCTTGTGATCACCACCTCTCTCAATCGTCAACTGTTTCTCATTTACCAAACTGCTTATCTAGTCCTGAATGAGCAGAAATTTCCTCCAACTAAACCAAAGCCATTGTCTTCAGTCCCTGTCACAAACGCAGTTCCCTAGCCGCTGACTCAATTCCTCTCTCTCTTTGTCTATTTAATACGGAGATGAGGAGGAATTTCTTCTTTCAGAGAGACTTGAATCTTTGAAATTCTGTGCCCAGAGAGCTGCGGGGGCTGAGCCATTAAAAATATTCAAGTAAAATAAAAGCAAAATACTGCGGATGCTGGAAATCTGAAATAAAAACAAGAACTGCTGGAAATACTCAGCAGGTCTGGCAGCATCTGTGGAGAGAGAAGCAGAGTTAATATTTCAGGTCAGTGACCCTTCTCAGAAAATATTCAAGGTTGAGATCGACAGATTTTTGAACTATAGAGGAGTCGAGAGTTATGGGGAACAGGCAGGAAAGTGGAGTTGAGGCCATGATCAGATCAGCCATGATCTTATCAGAGGGTTATATAACATGGGATATACGACACAGAAACAGACCACCCGACCCAAATAGTCCATGTCGGTGTTTATGTTCCACTCAAGCCTCCTCCCCACTTGAGCCCCCTCCCATTTTTCTTCATCTAAATCTATCGTTGCAACTTCTCTTTTATATGCTTGTCTAGCTTGCCCTTAAATGCATCAATACTATTAGCTTCAACCACTCCATGTGTTAGCAAGTTCCACATTCTCACCAGTCTTTGGGTAAAGAAGTTTCTTCTGAATTACCTATTGAATTTCTTGGTAACTATCTTATATTGCTGGCCTCTAGTTATGCCTTTCCTCACAAGAAAAAACATTCTCTCAGTTTAAGCACTCTATCAAAACCTTCGATAATTTCAAAGACTTTGGGCTGGATTTTAAGAGCTCGCCGCCGATCAGACATCAAACAGCCATCGCAAACTCCCGTGTGGCAGCTCATTTAAATAGCCAGAGTGGCCCGCATCCCCCCAATCACGTGGAGGGGACAGGCTCTCTGTCGCCGGCAATGGCGTCAGCTGCCAGTGCGCAGACACTGGTGCCGTTTTTAAAAGGGCAGCCAGCCCTGCCGGCACATTTACATTTTTAAAGAAGTAACTCCCAAAAGTTAAATCAATAAATTTATAATGCACCTTTCCCACCCCTTCTCAATAAAAATTAGAGTAACTATTTGCCCTTCCCCCAAAACACTTACCTTTTACATTTGACCTTCCCCCACCAAACTGCACAAAGTTTAAACATCAACCCTTCCCACCATCCCCTACACCCATTACGTTAATTTGACCCTATTTCCCCCTCCCCCCACACTGAAAATCTTACCTCCTCCTCCCTCTCTCCCTGTATGGTGCCGTGTTTCTCCAGATGGGGATTTGAAGACATGGGTGTGCCGGCTGCTGCACCGCAGATGCGGCGGGCCCTCAAGATCGCAGGCAAGTCTATTTAAATGTATTAATTTTATTGATTTGAATATTTTAATTGAGGTCCCGTCACCTCGCGGCAGGGGGGCTGCCATGGAACCTTGCCGCCGCCGGGAGGACCGGGCCGGGCCCTCACAGCATTGATGCTCCTGGCGGGCCTCATCTGGAGCCATTTTCAGCCCCTCCCCCACCACGGAACCCGACGCCTGGGGGAAAACAAAATCCAGCCTCTCTATTAGGTCAACCCTCAGCCTTCTTTTTGAAGAGAAAAGAGACGCAGCCTGTCAGTCGTTTCCTGATATGTATATCCATGCCTATCTGGTGCCAACCTTGTAAATCTTCTCTGCACGCTCTCTAGTGCCTCGATATCCTTTCTATAATGTGTCAACCAGAACTGCATGTAGTACTCTCAGTGTAGTCTAACCAATGTTCAATACAGGTTTAGCATAACCTCCTCCTTTTCAATTCTATTGAATAGTGGAGCTGGCTTGAAGGGCCAAATGGTCTACTCCTGCTCCTATTATGTTTTTCTGTTCGGCATCTGAGCTGAACCAGACCGTTCACAATTATGGCATCCTATTTGACCCTGATATGGGCTTCCTACCGCATATCCACTCCATCATCAAGACCACCAACTTTCACTTCCATAACATGTCTCACCTCCACTCCACCTCAGCTTATCTACTGCTGAAACCGTCATGATGTTGTTACCGCTAGACATGGCTATTCCAATGCTTTCCTGGCTGGCCTCTCATCTTTTGCTTATCTTGAACTCATCCAAAACTTCTCTGCCCATATCATAATTGGCACCAAACCCTATTTATTTACCACCCCTGTGCTTCCCGACCTACATTGGCTCCTGCTCTAGCAATACCTTGGTTATATAATTCTCATGTTTGTTTTAATATATTTCCATCATCTGACTGTTTTCTATGAGGCAGCCTCACTCATCCCTATCTGTGTAACCTCTTGCACCCCTAGAAATTTGCACGATCACTGTGCCTCACCGGTCTCCCAGAGGGAGTGGATCTGTGAGGAAACACACCAGAGAGGGAAAGTACAAATCCTGTCTGAGGCTTGGGGCCTACACTTACCTAGGACAGTGGAGAGGCAAACTGTGGCTCGAAGTCGGTGCGTGCTGGGTTTGAAGATAGAGTGAAAAAAAAAATGTTAATAGTGACATCACAGGAAAGTTTATTGGTTGGTGAGTAACATCTGTTAAGGTTTGTGTGCAAATAGCTGGAAAATTAGAATAACGTAACATTTTTCTTTTAAAAATAACTCTCATGTACTAAAGTTTAAATTATTAACATACGTGATTGGTGATTAGAAGTATTAATGAAAAGATTACCTTAAAAATTATTAAATAATATCATTAATTAAATAATTAGTCAAATTGTTAATTAAAACACAATAAGGATGGCAGGGTGGGTGATGTGTTGCAGTTGTAACATGTGGTAGCTGGTGGACACCAGTGTGATCTATGGTAAGCACATCTGCAGTAAGTGTCTGTAGTTCGAGGAGCTTCGGCTCAGAGTCATTGAGCTGGAGGCTGAGCTACAGACACTGTGATGCATCATGGAGGGGAAAAGTTACCTGGACACTTTGTTCCAGAAGGCACGCCATAAGAAAGAGTCTTCTGATTTACTCAGTGATCAGTAATAGGAGGGTGACTGTGAGTGACGCAGGTAAGGGTAACATAATAAATAATGAATAATGAAATAATATGGTCGAATTTTACATTAAGTTTAAAAGAGATACAGTTCATTCTGAAACTAGGGTCTTAAATCTGAACAAGGGAAACAATGAAGTTATGAGGGGCAAGTTGGCTATGGTGGATTGGGAAAATACACTAAATGATTTGACAGTAGACAGGCAATAGGTGGTATTTAAAGAAGTATTACATGGTCTACAACAAACATATATTCCTCTAAGTCACAAAAACCCAACAGGAAAGATGAATCTACCATGACTAACAAAAGAAGTTAACGATTGCATTAGATCAAAGGAAGTAGCTTAGAAGGCCACCAGAAAAAGTGGTAAGCCCGAGGACTGGGAGCAATTTAGAGTCCAGAAAAGGATGACCAAGAAGCTGATAAATAAAGGGAAATGAGAATATGAATGCAAGCTAGCGAGAAATGTAAAGGCGGACTGTAAAAGCTTCTTTGGGAATGTGAAAAGGAAAAGATTAGCAAGGACAAATGTGGGTCCATTACAGGCAGAGACAGGAGAATTTATAATGGAGAATAGGAAAATGGCGGAGAAACTGAACAATTACTTTGTGTCTGTCTTCACGGAGGAAGATACAGAAAATCTCCCAGAAATACTAGGGAACCAAGGGACTTGTGAAAATGAGGAACTGAAAGAAATTAGTATTAATAAAGAGTTAGTACTCAAAAATTAACTAGATTTAAGGTTGATAATTCCCTTGGACCAGATGAGCCAAATCCCAGAGTTTTGATGGAGGTGGCGATAGAAATAATGAATGCATTGGTGATTATCTTTCAAAATTTTATAGATTCTAGAAAGGTTTGTGCAGACTGGAAAGTAGCAATTGTTATCCCACTATTTAAGAAAGGAGGGAGAGAGAAAACAGGGAACTACAGACCTGTTAGTTTGACGTCAAGGGAAAATGTTAGAATCTACTATAAAGGATGTGATAATTAGACACTTAGAAAATAATGATATGATTGAGCAGAGTCAACATGGATTTATGAAAGGAAAATCATGTTTGACAAACCTGTTGGAGTTT
Source organism: Heterodontus francisci (assembly GCF_036365525.1). Classification (NCBI taxonomy): domain Eukaryota; kingdom Metazoa; phylum Chordata; class Chondrichthyes; order Heterodontiformes; family Heterodontidae; genus Heterodontus; species Heterodontus francisci. The sequence continues at coordinate 227,891,225 of NC_090371.1, forward strand.
TTTGAGGATGTTACTTATAGCTTAGATAAAGGAGAACCAGTGGATGTGGTATATTTGGATTTTCAGAAGGCTTTTGATAAGGGCCCACACAGGAGGTTAGTAAACACAATTAGAGCACATGGGATTGGGGGTAATATACTGGTATGGGTTGAGAATTGGTTTACAGACAGAAAACAGAGAGTAGGAATAAAAGAGTCATTCTTAGGATGGCAGGCTGTGACTAGTGGGGTAATGCAAGGATTAATGCTGAACTACAAGAAAGCCCCCAGCGAGTTAAGATCCGTAGCACTTAAAGCAGCCAGAAGCGCTGCACAAAGAACAGCCAGGCGCTGCGCAAATGACTACTGGCAACACCTATGCAGTCATATTCAGCTGGCCTCTGACACCGGAAACATCAGAGGAATGTATGATGGCATTAAGAGATCTTTTGGGCCAACCATCAAGAAGATCGCCCCCCTCAAACCTAAATCAGGGGACACAATCACTGACCAATGCAACCAAATGGACCGCTGGGTTGAGCACTACCTGGAACTGTACTCCAGGGAAAATGTTGTCACTGAGACTGCCCTCAATGCAGCCCAGTCTCTGCCAGTTATGGATGAGCTGGACGTACAGCCATCAAAATTGGAACTCAGTGATGCCATTGATTCTCTAGCCAGCGGGAAAGCCCCTGGGAAGGACGGCATTACCCCCTGAAATAATCAAGAGTGGCAAGCCTGCTATACTTTCAGCACTGTACGAACTGCTTTGCCTGTGCTGGGACGAGGGAGCAGTACCACAGGACATGCGCGATGCCAATATCATCACCCTCCATAAGAACAAGGGTGACTGCGGTGACTGCAACAACTACCGTGGAATTTCCCTGCTCAGCATAGTGGGGAAAGTCTTCGCTCGAGTTGCTTTAAACAGGCTCCAGAAGCTGGCTGAGCATGTCTACCCTGAGGCACAGTGTGGCTTTCGAGCAGACAGATCCACCATTGACATGCTGTTCTCCCTTCGCCAGCTACAGGAGAAATACCGTGAACAACAGATGCCCCTCTACGTTGCTTTTATTGATCTCACCAAAGCTTTTGACCTCGTCAGCAGACGTGGTCTCTTCAGACTACGAGAAAAGATTGGATGTCCACCAAAGCTACTAAGTATCATCATCTCATTCCATGACAATATGAAAGGCACAATTCAGCATAGCGGTGCCTCATCAGACCCTTTTCCTATCCTGAGTGGCGTGAAACAGGGCTGTGTTCTTGCACCTACACTGTTTGGGATCTTCTTCTCCCTGCTGTTCTCACATGCGTTCAAGTCTTCAGAAGAAGGAATTTTCCTCCACACAAGATCAGGTGGCAGGTTGTTCAACCTTGCCCGTCTAAGAGCGAAGACCAAATTACAGAAAGTCCTCATCAGGGAACTCCTCTTTGCTGACGATGCTGCATTAACATCTCACACTGAAGAGTGTCTGCAGAGACTCATTGACAGGATTGCGGCTGCCTGCAACGAATTTGGCCTAACCATCAGCCTCAAGAAAACGAACATCATGGGACAGGACGTCAGAAATGCTCCATCCGTCAATATCGGCGACCACGCTCTGGAAGTGGTTCAAGAGTTCACCTACCTAGGCTCAACTATCACCACGAAGCAGAAATCAACAAGCGCATGGGAAAGGCTTCCACTGCTATGTCCAGACTGGCCAAGAGAGTGTGGGAAAATGGCGTACTGGCACGGAACACAAAAGTCCGAGTGTATCAGGCCTGTGTCCTCAGTACCTTGCTGTATGGCAGCGAGGCCTGGACAACGTATGTCAGCCAAGAGCGACGCTCAATTCATTCCATCTTCGCTGCCTCTGGAGAATCCTTGGCATCAGGTGGCAGGACCGTAGCTCCAACACAGAAGTCCTCGAGGCGGCCAACATCCCCAGCATATACACCCTACTGAGCCAGTGGCATTTGAGATGGCTTGGCCATGTGAGCCGCATGGAAGATGGCAGGATCCCCAAGGACACTTTGTACAGCGAGCTCGACACTGGTATCAGACCCACCGGCCGTCCATGTCTCCGCTTTAAAGACGTCTGCAAACGCGACATGAAGTCCTGTGACATTGACCACAAGTCGTGGGAGTCAGTTGGCAGCGATCGCCAGAGCTGGCGGGCAGCCATAAAGGCGGGGCTAAAGTGTGGTGAGTCGAAAAGACTTAGCAGTTGGCAGGAAAAAAGACAGAAGTGCAAGGAGAGAGCCAACTGTGTAACAGCCCTGACAACCAATTTTATCTGTAACACCTGTGGAAGAGCCTGTCACTCTAGAATTGGCCTTTATAGCCACTCCAGGCACTGCTTCACAATCCACTGACCACCTCCAGGCGCTTACCCATTGTCTTTCGAGACAAGGAGGCCAAAGAAGAAAAAAGTGCTTGGACCACAGTTGTTTCACAATCTATATAAATGATTACGATGCGAGGGCCAAATGTAACATTTCCAACTTTGCTGATGACACATAACTCAGTGGAAATGTAAGTTGTGAGGAGGATGCAAGGAGGCTTCAAGGGGAATTGGACAGACTAAGTGAATGGGTAAGAACATGGCAGATGGAATATCATGTGAATAAGTGTGAAGTGATCCACTTTGGTGGAAAAATAAAGTGAAAGAGAGAGTATTTCTTAAATGGTGACAGGTTGGGAAGTGTTGATGTCCAAAGGGACCTGAATGTCCTTGTTCATGAGTCACTAAAAGTTAGCATGCAGGTGCAGCAAGCAATTAGGAAGGCAAATAATATGTTGGCCTTCATCGCAAGAGGTTTTGAGTACAAGAGTAAAGAAGTCTTGCTGCAATTGAATAGAGCCGTGGTGAGACCGCACATGGAGTATTGTGTGCAGTTCTGGTCTCTTCATCTAAGGAAGGATATACTTGCCATAGAGGCAGTGCAGTGGAGGTTCACCAGACTAATCCCTGTAATGGCGGGATTATTGAATGAGGAGAGATTGAGGAAACTGGGCCTGTATTCTCTGGAGTTTCAAAGAATGAGAGGTGAAGTTACAAAATTCGTGCAGGGCAAGACAGGGTGGATGTAGATAGGATGTTTCCCCTGTCTGGTGAGTCTGGAACCAGGGGACGTAGTCTCAGAATAAGAGGTAGATCATTTAAGACTGAGATGAAGAGGAATTTCTTCACTCAGATGGTGGTTAATCCGTGGAATTCTTTACCCCAGAGGGCTGTGGAAGTTCAATCACTGAGCATGTTCAAGACAGAAATCGATAGATATCTGGATACTGATGACATCAAGGGATATGGTGATAGTGCAGGAAAGTGGCGTTAAGTTAGATGATCAGCCATGATCTAATTGACTGGCGGAGCAGGCTCGATGGGCTGAATGGCTGACTCCTGCTCCTACGTTCCTATGTATCTATGTTCCTCTAATTCCGGCCTCTTGCAAATCCCTGATTTTAATCACCCCATTACTGGCAGTGTCCTTTCAGCTTCCCTGGCCCATGCCTCAGGAATTTCCTCTCCACATCACTCTGCCTCTCTACTTCTCTCTCCTCCTTTTGGACGTTATTTAAAACCTACCAGTTTGATGAAGGTTTTGGCCACCTGTCCTAATGTCTCCTTATGTGGCTTGGTATCAAATTTTATTTGATAATGCTCCTATGGAGTGCATTTGGACATTTTATTATGCTAAAGGCGCTACAGAAATGCAAGTTGTTGCTATGTAAAATGTGCTTAAGCAGATCTTCCTTTTCCAGCACTTGGGCTTGTTAAATACCCTGGGTACATCATTTTGAAAATTGGGCAGAGATGATTGCATAACTGGAAGGGATCACCACAAATTAAAATCTATTTAACTTAATCAATGGAAATTTGGGTTAGTTTCTTTCCAAGTGTACTAGTCCGAACTTCCTCACTCGATCCTCATCTTTGTTCTATGTCATTCGATCTAATATACCCAACAACAGCAGAATCTAGCACTTATACAGCACCTTTAATATAGTAAAAAGTCCCTTTGCATTTCACAGGAGCATAATCAGACACAAAGTAATACTGAACCCAAGAAGGAGGCACTGGGGCAGGCAACGAAACGTTTGGTCCAAGAGATAGGTTTTAAGCAGCATCTTGCAGGAAGAGAGCAGATGCAGAATTGAAGAGGTTTAGGGAGGGGAATCAAGGGCTTCTGGCTAGATAGCTGAAGGCCTGGCTGCCAATGATGGAGTGAAGGAAGTGGGGAATGCAGAAGATGTACCCAGGCATGGAAAAATCTGCCACATTGATCTTTGTTGCCCAGCTATCATACAAACACTTACAAATTAGAGAGAATAGTCAGTGAATGTCCTGTCCTTGAAGATTAATGATGTGAGCTGCAGGTATATACAAAATTATTTCATCAATTGCACATAATAATAATGTTTTTGCATTGGTGAATTAAAACATTTTAGAAGGGAAAACCAAACTTTGTTTTTGCAAAACCATTTAAGATGAAGGGACTAGTCCCTGTACCCAATAAATTTTGATTTTGATTTTGACACTCTTTTGGTATAAGTTCCAACATTTTGCAGTGTACCATCATTTTCTGAAATAATGGTGGGTAGAGCACACGAGGCCTCAAGGAATTTTCTTGGAGCTGATCTTGGCCCCCATCATAGCATTGTTGCAGGTTTCCACCAGACTTCTGCTGAAGTTATAAAGGTAAACCATGAGCAGCTCCAAGGAAATGTTAAACCAAAATCATCTGTGCAAAGGAGCATATTTCAGAATGCCTAATGAAAGCATTCTGAGGCCATTCCTTATGATATAATTTAACACATCACTGATGAAGATATTGAATAAGAGGGGTGATAGTGAGCAAGCTTTTCTCAATCTCCTTTCGAGAGCGACAAGTTCCGTGAGACTCCTATCTAACCTCACATGCGTCAGTGTACTGGAGTAAACATTCTGAATATATCCACTTTTTGGCCTTGATGAAACATAATTGGCAATTTTCCATGAAACAGTAGCTGATTCATATGGTGCTATACATTCTTTTTTGAAATATTGAAAGAAATCTGCTATCTAGGCGACAATTCGTTAAGTTTTCATAGTCAAGGAAAAACCATATTGTCACGAAAACATGCAATACTAAATGAAGATTTTTAATTCTTCGGTTGGAAATCTGCATTAAAGTGTTAAAAAAGAACTGGGATCCTACAGTTAACTTTTGAAAAGCTGGCGGCCGAGATGGCCACCACAATTTGCATTGAAATACCTCACATTCTAGGACATTGAATTGGAGATGCATGTCTAACGAGGTTAGATCCAGGACAATGCCTCATGAATTTGGCATCAGCTTACATCTTCACTTCTAATGGCAAAATAATCAAAGCCATCTTGGAACATTAACAGTAGTGTCATACCTCCAGGGGGTGAACATTGAAACAATGAGATTCAAGAGAGATTGAAAATACCTCAAGTGGAACTTAATTAAATTATAAATGAGGACACTGGACAATCATGTGACTGCCTCCCCATCCGTGGAAAAAAACCTAGAAGTCTTTTGCAAAAGGACAAGCTCCTGAGATTTTGAAGCTGTCAAACTTTGAGTGCTAACCAGACAAGACCCCTCTCCAGATAACATAGAGATAGATTTGTAGACATATAGATTTAAGGTAAGGGGCAGGAGATTTAGAGGGGATCTGTGGAAAAAAAAATCACCCAGAGGGTGGTTGGAATCTGGAACACACTGCCTGAAGGGTTGGTAGAGGCAGGAACACTCACAACATTTAAGAAGTATTTAGATGAGCACTTGAAATGCCATAGCATATAAGGCTACTGGCCAAGTGCTGGAAAATGGGATTAGAATAGATGGGTGCTTGATGGCCAGCACAAACATGATGGGCTGATGGGCCTGTTTCTGTGCTGTATAACTCTATGACTCTGTGACTAACATCGCAAGTTTGAAACACAAACAAGAAATGCTGGAACTACTCAGCAGGTCTAGCAGCATCTGTGGAGAGAGAAGCAGAGTTAATATTTCAGGTCAGTGACCCTTCTTCAGAAAATATTCAAGGTTGAGATGGACAGATTTTTGAACTATAGGGGAGTCGAGAGTTATGGGGAACAGGCAGGAAAGTGGAGTTGAGGCCATGATCAGATCAGCCATGATCTTATTACATACAGAGGGTTATATAACATGGGATATACGACACAGAAACAGACCACCCGACCCAAATAGTCCATGTCGGTGTTTATGTTCCACTCAAGCCTCCTGCCCACTTGAGCCCCCTCCCATTTTTCTTTATCTAAATCTATCGTTGCAACTTCTCTTTCATATGCTTGTCTAGCTTGCCCTCAAATGCATCTATACTATTAGCTTCAATGTCCATTCACATCTTCGTTGTACTAATGCTTTGTCTTTCAGCACACCATTAACACACCATTTGTCTTTACTCCATGACCTTCTGGTCAGTTATTCTCTGCGACCTTGTCCTATCAACACTTCTTTTGTTATCTCTTGCCCCACCCCTGCTTTCCTTGCTTAAAACCTTTTATGTTTCTAATATCTGCCACTTCTGATGAAGGGTCACTGACCTGAAACGTTAACTCTGCTTCTCTCTCCACAGATGCTGCCAGACTTGCTGAGTATTTCCAGCATTTCTTGTCTGTGTTTCAGATTTCCAGCATCTGCAGTATTTTGCTTTTATTATTGCAAGTTTGAAACCTGTCTGCGACTGTGGAACACCCAAGTCTACCATTGCTACAGACAGAGACCCCGGGGAGGAAAGCCACCGACAACTCTGCCTCCAAAAAAACCCTGAAACAGCTGTCCCAGCCACAAAGTGTACTTTGACCAGCCAGAGACTTCAAGATCACAACATCAGCTGGAAGACAACAGAATTACCCAACCCCACAGACTGTATATTATTTTTACTTGTTCTGGACTTTAATTCAGACCAGACTATTTCTTATCACTCTGTACTCTATTTGTGTGTGTTATTCTTATGTGTGTATGTGAGTGAAAGTGTAGCATAGTTTTATTATTTTATCTAGATCGGGTTTAGATTTTTTTAAGTACAATAAATTCACCTCTTTCCTGTTTAAATACAAGCAAACCTTTCTGATTGGTTCTTTTACGATCACACCAAAGATAAAAGGTAAAACACCCACTGAAATGGTAAGCACATCCACTGTTTAAAAAGGAATAAACACTGTTAAAATCAAACAAGGAGAAGGGCAAGAGGCGAGCCTTGTGACCCCTCCTCATCTGATCATAACAATATTATTTTACTCCTTTAAGAAAAGGTTTTTCCAGGTTCTTCATTAAGGCAATGAGGTTCTTATGGAAATCAATAAAATTAACGTAGTTGGCAATTTCCAGAGTCTTCTTGAATTCTGGAATCTTATATAAAGCCATTACCTGTTCGACACATTGCTCGCAATTTTGGCACATTCTGACGTAACTTAGGGAGAAGTGAAAGAGAAATTAAAATAACTGAATTCCGTCAACAAGCTGTAGCAATACAGATAGGGCCAGGGAAAATTGAGGCCTACATTTCATTCCACTGTCCAGCACCATGGAAATATCAACCAGCAAGGCCTGTGGTGCTCCCAGTTTTAATTTCCCACCAGAAGCATGTTGGCCACACCTTCTTGGCCTGGTTCCTTCTTCCCCCTATTCATACCGTTGTTCCCCAAAGCTGTTAGATGAAATCTGGTCGTAGTCCCCAAAGTATTAGCAGGAAGATCCAAAAGTTTTCTGATGGAAGAGGAAGGCCTAGTAATAGCTGACTCTTACTGCCAATAATATCTTTCTGATGTGAACTGGCTATTAGTGCACATTTTTAATTTATTTAACGATGAACTGAGCAAATATTTGATGAGATGAAGTTTGATGCAAATTAATAATTTTTGATTCTCATCACTGCACTTAAAATTTCTATAGTCTATGAGAGAACAACAATAATTCTAGCTCATTACTTTTATGGCAATCTGTCATCGCAGTTTCTCTTTTTAAACTTGTGTGAATGCACAATGCTTTTTTTTTTAAAAAAGCAGCATTGGAAGCATGATGTTTCCAAATCATTTCTTTGAAAAATTCCTAAAAATATGTGACACTGTGCATCTCTGTGCCAATGCCAGATAATTGGTTATCCCTAAGTTATGCAAGAGCACTGCTACTGACAGAATTTGCTGCATCTTTAAAGCTCCATGTCTTACACTTTCGAGTCACCATGAAATGAGCAAGACCTGCAGCTTCAAAGATGGGGTAAAGTCCTCTGCTATCAGTGCTCTCTGCTTCGCTTCTGAGATTCATCAATTGAGAAGTAAGGGCAGTTAGGAAACTTCATTAAGGCTATCCAGAACAGTAACCACCACTAAAAGCATCTCTGGTACTCAGCAGCATACAGCCTCAGAAAAATGTACACAAATGATGTATTAGACCCCTTAAGAGTAACTGCCCAGGCAAAGTTAATTCAGACAACCCGAAATTCCACTGGAATTAGAAATTGGTCACTGGTCAGTCATAACCCAAGCTTCAATTGTACTTTGGTCTATTGATCTTTGAACCGCCTGATAGCCATTAAACCATAAACAGCAAGCATTGAATGTTTCATGTGTTTGCCATAAGGCAAAGAAGCAAATGCATTCTTGGGAAAGGAAAAGATTTTTTGTCTTAGAGGTGCACCTTAGGCAACCGAGCCTGACGCTTTGGGTCCCTATTCCCTAATCATCCTTTGGATATTTCTGGCCACCTTTTCCAGGGAACTGCTTTCATCCTGCACCTGTAACTTTACAGGAAAAGCAACAAAAGCCCAATTTGCAAGTATGGATGCTGTTTCTGCTGCATTTCCAGTGAAGTTGCACCTGTGGACCAAAAGGAGCAGCTCCTTGAAATTCCCAGCTAAGGTGACCAGACTATCTAAAGGCTAGCTAGGTAATAAAGCCTGAGACTGGGTTGCTAGAGGTCAGAGAATCATTGTCATTACGGTACAGAAGGAAGCCATTCGGCAAATCAATCAATCCCTTTCCCCTGCTCTCTCCCCATAGCTCTGCAAGTTTATTTCCCTCAATTGCCGATCCAATTTCTTTTTGAAATCATTGATTGTCTCTATTTCCACCACCCTCATAAGCAGCAAATTCCAGGTCATTACCACTTGCTGCATGAAAGGTTCTTCCTCATATCCCGCTGTACCAAAATCTTAAATTCCCTAGTCCTTGTACCATCAATAAATGGGAACAGCTTTTCTTTGTCTACCTATCTAAATCTGTCACAAACTTGTACACCTCTATCAGATCTCCCCTCAACCGCTTCTGCTCCGAGGAGAACAAGCCCAACTTTCCAATCTAATCATGGAGCTAAATTCCCTCATCTCTGGAACCATTCTGGTAAATCTCCTCTGCATCCTCTCAAGGACACTCTCATCCTTCTTAAAGGTGATGAACAGAACTTGATGTAATACTCTAGTTGTAGCTTAGAACAAAGAACAAACAAAGACCAAAGAACAGTACAGCACAGGAACAGGCCATTCGGTCCTCCAAACCTGCGCCGATCTGGATGCCTGCCTAAACTGAAACCTTCTGCACTTCCGGGGTCCGTATCCCTCTATTCCCATCCTATTCAAGATGCCTCTTAAACGTCTCTATGGTACCTGCTTCCATCACCTCCCCCGGCAACAAGTTCCAGGCACTCACCACCCTCTGTGTAAAGAACTTGCCTCGCACATCCCCTCTAAACTTTGCCCCTCTCACCTTAAACCTATGTCCCCTAGTAACTGACTCTTCCACCCTGGGAAAAAGCTTCTGACTATCCACTCTGTCCATGCTGCTTATAACTTTGTAAACCTCTATCATGTCGCCCCTCCACCTCCGTCGTTCCAGTGAAAACAATCCGAGTTTATCCAACCTCTCCTCATAGCTAATGCCCTCCAGACCAGGCAACATCCTGGTAAACCTCCTCTGTACCCTCTCCAAAGCCTCCACATCCTTCTGGTAGTGTGGCGGCCAGAATTGCACGCAGTATTCTAAGTGTGGCCTAACTAAAGTTCTGTACAGCTGCAGCATGACTTGCCTATTTTTTTACTCTATGCCCCGACCGATGAAGGCAAGCATGCCGTATGCCTTCTTGACTACCTTATCCACCTTCGTTGCCACTTTCAGTGACCTGTGGACCTGTACGCCCAGATCTCTTTGCCTGTCAATACTCCTAAGGATTCTGCCATTTACTGTATACTTTCCACCTGCATTAGACCTTCCAAAATGCATTACCTCACATTTGTCCGGATTAAACTCCATCTGCCATTTCTCCGCCCAAATCTCCAACCTATCTACATCCTACTGTATCCTCTGACAATCCTCATCACTGTCCGCAACTCCACCAACCTTTGTGTCGTCCGCAAACTTACTAATCAGACCAGCTACATTTTCCTCCAAATCATTTAACTGATGTTTTGAAAGACTCCCACATGTCAGATGTTGATTTACCCTCAAATAGCCGCCCCCAATCTAAATTCTTCAGTTCCTGCCTAATATTGTTATAATTAGCCTTCCCCCAATTTATCACCTTCACCCGAGGACTACTCTTATCCTTATCCACAAGTACCTTAAAACTTATGGAATTATGGTCACTGTTCCCAAAATGCTCCCCTACTGAAATTAACCAGACTTTATAAAGGTTCAGCATAATTTACCTGCTTTTGCATTCAATTCCTCTTATTTATGAAGCCTAAGATCCTATATACTTTGCTAAATTTTTACTCAATATTTCCTGCCACCTTCAAAGATCTATGCATAGGAATCCCCAGGACCCTCCCTCCCTGCGCACTCTTTAAAGCTATGCTATCTTGCCTCCCCCTATTGTTATGACAGAGGCAGGTGCAATGCACTGTCAATTCAGTCACATCACACCACAGGGCATAGCATATTATTAAAATTTTCCCACCCAACCGAAAAACAGTCAAATTAAACATTCTTGTAATAAAACAGACCAAACAACAACAAATTAACTATTTATGAAAAACTAAATCTTAAACACGATTAAGATAAACCTGTCTAAAGACCTTATAACTTTTTATTTTAACCTAACTCCCCCATTCTCACACATACACTCAAAAATCAACGGTTAACCATTGGAAAAAAATATTTTAACAATAAGCTATTCCTTAAGAATAATTAAATAACTGGGTCATGATTATTTTTGGGTTATGTTCCTGATGGGTGAGGTACCCGAGTGTAAAAATAATCAGATGCCACTTCAAGTTTCCACATGGATTTGATGAAACAGTCTTTGCTTTTTAGGCATTCAAAGCATTTTGGCTGCAGCAGGCATCAAACAGTTCTTTCAACATGGGGTATAATGATAGGTCCATGTTTGGATTTTAAAATTGGTAGATTTCAGTCGAAGCTTTACTGTGAATTCCAGAAAACACAATCAGTCAAGAGAGATGCTATCTTGAAGCAAAGACTCCTGAAATTGGAAGTAACGCACTTACCTTCCGGGAGCGGACCTGCAGGGAGAACACCGACCGAGGAGCGGATAAATACAACCCGAGGATCGCGGCCTTAGACACTTACCTTCCAGGAGCAGAGCAGAGAGGAGTCCAGGCGTGCCAGAGTTTTGAAAAAAGGAAGAAAAAAGTCAACAATGACATCACAGGTGAGTAACTGCTGTTAGGGAATAATTCTAAATAGCTGGGTAAGTAATAGCTGGGCGGCACAGTGGCACTGCAGCCTCACAGCTCCAGGGACCCGGATTTGATTCTGGGTACTGCCTGTGTGGAGTTTGCAAGTTCTCCCTGTGAGTTATCTCCCTCGTGGGTTTTCGCCGGGTGCACCGGTTTCCTCCCACAGCCAAAGACTTGCAGGTGCTAGGTAAATTGGTCATTGTAAATTGCCCCTAGTGTAGGTAGGTGGTAGGGAATGTGGGATTACTGTAGGGTTAGTTTAAATGGGTGGTTGTTGGTCGGCACAGATTCGGCGGGCCGAAGGGCCTGTTTCAGTGCTGTATCTCTAAATAAATAAATAAATAAATAACCAAAGTAAAGAGAAAGGTCTACAATTTTTTTTTATATAGTTAGTAGGTTTTTTTGGGAATCAAGGTCCCTCGTGTAAATAATCTAATCTTTGGGTAATTTAAGGGTAAGTCATGGCAGGGCAGCTCGGCAGCGTGGAGTGCTCCTCCTGTGCAATGTGGGAAGCCAGGGACACTTCCAGTGTCCAGGGCAAACACGTGTGCAAGAAGCGTCTCCAACTGCAGCTACTTGAAATCACATTTCGGATCTGGAGCAACAGTTGGGGACACTGCGAGCATCCGCGAGGCTGAGATCATCGTGGATAGCACGTACAGGGAGGTGGTCACACCGCAGGTAAAGACTGCTCAGGCAGAAAGGGAATGGGTGACAGCCAAGCAGAGTAGGAGAATTCGGCAGGTAGTGCAGGGGTCCCCTGGGTCCAACTCCCTCTCTAACAGATATCCTGCTTTGAATACTGTTGGGGGAGACAGCTTCTCAGGGGAATGCAGCAAGAGTCAAGTATGTAGCACCACGGGTGGTTCAGCTGCACAGGAGGGGAGGAAAAGGAGTGCGAGAGCTGTAGTGGCAGGGGATTCTATCGTAAGGGGTACAGATAGGCATTTCTGTGACCACAAATGTAACTCCAGGATGGTATGTTGCCTCCCTGGTGCTAGGGTCAAAGATGTCACGGAGCGGCTGCAGGACATTCTGAAGGGGGAGGGTGAACAGTCAGAGGTCGTGGTTCACATTGGTACCAATGACATAGGTAGAAAGAGGGATGAGGTCCTGCAACAAGAAATTAGGGAGCTTGGTAGCAGATTAAAAAGCAGGACCTCAAAGGTTGTAATCTCTGGATTACTTCCGGTGCCACGTGCTAGCGGGTATAGGAAGAGGAGGATTGAGCAGATGAATGCCTGACTGAAGAGATGGTGCAGGAGAGAGGGCTTTAGTTTCCTGGATCATTGGGTCTGTTTCTGGCAAAGGCGGGACCTGTACAAGTTGGATGGGTTGCGCCTGAGCCGGAATGGGACCAACATCCTTGCTGGGAGGTTTTCTAATGCTGTTGGTGGGGGGATTTAAACGAATTTGGCAGGGGGATAGGATACAGAGTGGAGGTACAGTAGGGGGTGATGCACAGTCAAATATAGAAGAGAAACTAAGTCAGTATGGAAGGCAGAACAAATATAGACCTGTTAAGACACCAGCGAATAATGCAAGGCTGGATTGCATCTATTTTAACGCAAGGAGTATTACTGGTAAGGCGGATGAATTGAGGGCGTTGATTAACACATGGGAATATGATATTATTGCTATCACAGAGACATGGTTGCGGGAAGGGCAGGACCGGCAGCTCAATATTCCAGGGTATAGAATCTTCAGGCCTGACAGGGGAGGGTGTAAAAGAGGAGGTGGCATTGCACTGTTGATCAAGGAGTCAATTACTGCAGTAAGGAGTGATGATATCTGAGAAGGTTCCTCAAATGAGGCCATATCTGTAGAACTGAAAAACAAAAAGGGGGCAATCACTGGCAGGCCTCCAAACAGTCAAGGAGAGATAGAGGAGCAGATATGTAGGCAAATCTCAGTGAGGTGCAAAAATAATAGGGTAATAATAGTAGGGGATTTCAACTTCCCCAATATTGACTGGGATAGATTTAGTGCAAAAGGCTTAAAGGGGACGGAATTCTTAAAGTGCACACAGGAGAGGTTTTTGAGCCAGCATGTAGAAAGTCCTACAAGAGAATGAGTGGTACTGGACCTAATCCTAGTGAATGAAGCCGGACAAGTGGTAGAAGTATCAGTGAGGAAGCATTTTGAGGATAGTGACCATAAATCTGTAAGATTTAAGGGACCTATGAAAAAGGACAAAGAGGGATCGGAAATAGAAGTACTGAATTGGGGGAAGGCCAATTTCAATATGATAAAACAGGATCTGGCCAAAGTGGACTGGGAGCAGCTACTTGTAGGAAAGTCTACGTCAGACCAGTGGGAGTCATTCAAAAAGGAAATAGTAAGAATTCAGGGCCAACATGTTCCCGTAAAGGTGAAGGGTGGGACCAACAAGTGCAGGGAACCCTGGATGTCAAGGGATATAGAGGAATGGATAAGGCAAAAAAAGGAGGCTTATAGCAGATTCAGAGGGCTGAAAACAGCGGAGGCCCTAGAGGAGTATAGAGAGTGTTGGGGGGGGGGGGGGGGGGGGTACTAAAAAAAGTAATTCGGAGAGTGAAGAGGGGACATGAAAAAACACTGGCAGGCAAGATAAAGGAAAATCCCAAGGCGTTGTAGAAGTATATTAAGTGTAACAGGATAACCAGGGAAAGAGGAGGGCCCATTAGGGACCAAAGTGGCAGTCTGTGTGTGGAGCCAGAAGACATAGGTGAGGTTTTAAATGATTACTTTTCATCTGTGTTCACTATGGAGAAGGACAATGTCGGTGTAGAGGTCAGGGAAGGGGACTGTGATATACTTGAACAAATAAGCATGGAAAGAGAGGAAGTATTAGCTGTTTTAGCGGGCTTAAAATTGGATAAATCCCCAGGTCCAGATGAGATGTATCCCAGGCTGATATGTGAGGTAAGGGAGGAGATAGCAGGGGCTCTGACAAAAAAATTAAAATCCTCTCTGGTCACAGGAGAGGTACCAGAGGACTGGAGGACAGCGAATGTGGTACCATTATTCAAGAAGGGCAGCAGGGATAAACCAGGTAATACAGGCCGATGAGTCTAACATCAGTGGTAGGGAAACTATTGGAAAAAATTCTGAAGGACAGGATTAATTTCCACTTGGACAGGCTGGGATTAATCAAGGATAGTAAGCATGACTTTGTCAGGCGGACATCTTGTCTAAAAAACTTGATTGAATTTTTGGAGAAGGTGACGAGATGTGTCAATGAGGAAAAGCAGTTAATGTAATCTACATGGACTTCAGTAAGGCTTTTGATAAGGTCCCGCATGGGAGATTGGTTATGAAGGTAAGAGCCCATGGGATCCAGGGCAATTTGGCAAATTGGGTCCAAAATCTGCTTAGTGGCAGGAGGCAGAGGGTAATGGTTGAGGGTTGTTTTTGCGAGTGGAAGCCTGTGACCAATGGTTGTCCACAGGGATCGGTGCTGGGACCCTTGCTGTTTGTTGTGTACATTAATGATTTAGATGTGAGTGTAGGAGATATCCTCAGTAAGTCCGCAGATGACACGAAAATTGGTGGTGTCGTAAATAGTGAGGAGGAAAGCCTTAGATTATAGGACAATATAGATGGGCTGGTAAAATGGGCAGAGCAGTGGCAAATGGAATTTAATCCTGAGAAGTGTGAGGTGATGCATTTTGGGAGGACTAACAAGGCAAGGGAATGTACAATGAATGGTAGGACTCTAGGACGTACAGAGGGTCAGAGGCACCTTGATGTACTTGTCCATAGATCATTGAAGGCAGCAGCACAAGTAGATAAGGTGGTTAAGAAGGCATCTGGGATACTTGCTTTTATTAGCCTTTGGCATAGAATATAAGAGCAGGGAGGTTATGATGGAGTTGTATAAAATGCTAGTTCGGCCACAGCTGGAGTACTGTGTACAGTTCTGGTCACCGGACTAAAGGAAGGAAGTGATTGCACTGGAGAGGGTGCAGAGGAGACTCACCAGGTTGCCTGGGCTGGAGCATTTCAGCTATGAAGAGAGACTGGATTGGCTAGGGTTGTTTTCCTTCGAGCAGAGAAGGCTGAAGGGGGACCTGATTGAGGTATACAAAATTATGAGGGGCATTAATAGGATAGATAGGAAGAAACCTTTTCCCTTAGCAGAGGGGTCAATACCCAAGGGGCATAGATTTAAGGTAAGGGGCGGGATTTGAGGAAAACCTTTTTCACCCAGAGGGTGGTTGGAATCTGCAACACACTGCTTGAAGAGGTGGCAGAGGCAGGAACCCTCATAACATTTAAGAAGTATTTAGATGAGCACTTGAAATGCCATAGCATATAAGGCTATGGGCCAAGTGCTGAAAACTGGGATTAGAATAGATAGGTGCTTGATGGCCGGTACAGACAAAATGAGCCGAAGGGCCTGTTTCTGTGCTGTCTTACTCTATGATTCTATGACCCAATAGAAATGAATTTTGCTACTTCCAGCAATATGAATGTTCTCTTCAAAAGCGATTTTTTCTCCTTCGGCAAATAATACCGCCTGTAGCTCATTGTAGAATTTCTGCTAAGAGGATTCTCTTCTTTCAAGGCAAGCATGCTTTGCTGCTGACTCTCAAAACTGGTTTTAGCTGGTTTTTACACATAGTTAAATTGAAACATTACACCATGTGACCGCCTCACTCTCCTGCTGTTGCCTCAGTAACAGATGCAGCTGGTACACTGTGCCTCTTATTTTTTAAAGGCACACTGTTTTCAAACAGAGTCTTAAATGTGCACTGTTTTAATCTGAGGCGAAAATAAATACAGTTCCATGACACTATCCCGTCTGCCAAAATACATCACTTCACACTTTTCCTTATTAAATTCCATCTGCCATTCTATTTGCCTAGCTATGTCCTGTTTCAGTTAATTGGTATCATCCTCACTTTCTGCCACACCCCCAAGTTTGGTATCATTGGCAAATTTTGAAATTTTACTCTGTATTCCAATATCCAAATCATTTACATATATCCAGAAAAGCTGTCGTCGTAGCACCGATCCTTGTGAACACCATTGTCTACCATCCTCCAGTCTGAAAAACAATGGGTTGCATTTCGGTGACGGATGTAAACTATGGCGGTCCGCCCGTGTGGACTGCACGTCGTGGAGCCGCCGCGTTATTAAACGCAGTGGCTCATTTAAATGGCCGGGGCAGATCGCCCCAACCGTTGATGTGGAGGGGGTGGGAGGTTTATCCTCGGCAATGGCATCAGCAGCCTTTATGCAGGTGCTGATGCCATTTTTAAAGGGCTTCGAGCCCTTCCATTTAATTTTAATATTTAAAGATATAGTGAATGGAAATTGTTTTGAACAAAAAATGTTTCCAGCCCCTCTCCCAACCCCCTCAATAACCACCGAATTCATTCCTTGCCCCCTGCGCCCCTAAAATACTTACCTTGTGAATCTGACCTCTCCCAAACCAAAATTCATAAACTTTTAACTTCACCCTTTCCCACTACCCGTACACTAATCAGATTAGTTTGACCCCGCTCCACCTCACTCCTGCACTGAAAAACTTACCTGCTCTACCCTCCCTACCAGTGTTCCGCCTCGGATGGTGCGGGAGTGTGGCCACGGGCACCAATATCGCACTGGGACGGATGGCTGGAGTGGGTAAGTAATCAATTCATTTATTTTAATAAATTAACCTATTTAAATTTTGCTCCCATCGCCAAACGGCGGCGGGGGTCCACCACGAGGCCTCGCCGCCGCCGGCAATATGGGGCCGGGCCTTCCTGGCATCAAGACCTGTAACGGGCCTCTCCCAGAGGCATTTTCTGGCCCCCACACCAAGACCCCTGACATTGGGGGGTTTCCAAAATTTGCCCCAATCATTTAACCTCAACTTGCTGTTTATTCTCCTTAAACCAACATTACATCCAAGTTGACACTGATCCACTTACTCATTTGCTAACCAGCCTTTTATGTGGTACTTTGCCAAATGCTTTCTTAAAATCCATGTAGATATCATCCATTGCATTCCTTCATCAATTTTCGCTGTTACTTCATCAAAAAATTCATTTGGATTAGTCGAACACCTTTTACAAATCCTTGCTGGCTCTCCTTAATTAACTGAAACATCTCCAAGTGCCTGTTAATTCTTTCCTTGAGTATTGTTTCTAAAACCTTACTCACCATTGATATTAAACTGACCAGCCTGTAGTTACTAGGAACGTCCTTCCACTCTTACTTGAATAAGGATGTCACATTTGCCATTTTCCAATCCTCTGGCATCTCTCACCGTATTTACAGAAGATTGGAAGATTATGGTCGACCCTTCCACTATCTTCACTTCCTTAGCAACATGGGATGCAAGCCATTCGGACCAGGCAACCTATCCACTCTCAGCATCCTTTCCACTACATCCTGCCTATCAATTTTTACCCCATCTATTACCTCTACATCTCTGCTTCCACCAATATTTTGTCAGCATCCTCTTCCTTAGTAAACACCAATACTATGTACTTGTCAAGTATTTTCATCTTGCCCTGCACCTCTAAGCATATATCACCCTCTTTGTCCCTAATAGGCCCCACCCTATCTCTTACTACCCTTTTGCTATTTACATGGCAGTCGAAGATTTTTGTTTACCTTATATGTTAACTGCCATTCTATTCTCACATTCTCTCTTTGTCAGTCTTATTTTCCTCTTCACTTCCCCTTTCAACTTATTGTATTTGGCCTGGTTCTTACTTGAAGAATTCATCTGACATGCATCACACACCCTTTTTTTTTGTTTCATCATATTCTCTATCTCCTTCGTCATCCAAGGAGCCCTGGCTTTGGTTCCCCTAACTTTCCCTCTTGTTAGAATGTACCTAGCTTGTACCTGAAACACATCTCCTCCTTAAGGATCACCCATTGTTCTGTTACAGTTTGTCCTATTAAACTCAGGTTCCATTTTACCCTGGCCAGATTGCTTCTCAACTCCATTTATTTTAGCTCTATTCGAATTTACAGGTCTGCTTTAGATTGGCCCTTGCTCTTCTCCATTACTAATCTAAACCTTATGATATTGTTACGACCAAGGCAGGTGTAATGCACTGCTAATTCAGTACCACTACTCCACAAGTCACAAGATATTAGTAAAGTTTCCCACCTGCCGGAAAATAGCCAAATTAAACACTCTATTTGTCCCCCAGAATAAAACACACCAAACCAGTTTTCTCTAAACAACAAAATTAACTAGTTATTAATAAACTAAGTCTTAAACAGTAATGAGATAACTCTGTGGGCTGGATTTTATTGGCGCACTGTGAGAGTGGTGGCCTTCTGACATTGAAGTGCAGCCGCACAGCCCCCAGCTGATTTAAATAGAGGGGACAGAGCTGCCGCCCCCGATGATGTAGAGGACTGCGCAGGCACTATTTTTAAAGGGCTTCAACCCCCGTCAGTAACATTTTAATATTTAAAGGTCACGATCTCCGGGAAATAAAAATAAAATTTTATTTCAACTCTAAATCACATCCCCCACTCCCCACTGGGTAAGTTATATATAAATGGACCCCCTCCCCAATGCCCCCCCGCCCCGAAATTTGTTCCCTTTGACCCTCAACCCCTTCCCACCATCCCCACAGCGAATAAAAATTGTCTTCCTCGCTCCCCACCTCTCGCCCTGAAAATGTCATTCTTCCCCCCCTCCCCACCAGATTCTCAGCTCGGAACTCAATACGGAGTTCCGAAGGCACACAAGCTGCGTTCGGTGGTCGTAAAATCGGGTTGGGATGGCCACCGCCTGCAGTTAAGTTAATTTAAATCTCATTATTGTTCATTTTAATATTTAGATGAAAGCCCCACTGCCAGGCAGCTGTGGGGGGTTGCACCAAGATCCCCCCACTGCCGATAATATGCAGTGGGCCCTTCTCGATGTCAGGGGCCGAGGCGGAACTCTCCCCGCTGAATATTTCAGGCCGCCCCTGGCCATGACCCACGATGTTGATGGCTGGTAAACTTCAACCCTATATGTGAAAGATTCTTTTAAAACTTTGTATTCTTCCAAATGCTCATGCACACACACATACATTAAAAAAAAGGGTTAACCAGTTTTAAAAGGATGTTTTGGTTTACAACCGGTTCTTCAGAATAATAAAATGACTGGATTGTAATGTTCTAGTCAGATATGTCTGGGCCAGTGAGGTGTCCCAGAGTCGAATAGTCAGATGCCACTTGAAGTCTCTCCAGGCGAGGTTGATGACAGTCTGTAATGGGTAGGCGTTCACTGCACTTCATCTGCAGCAGACATCACACAGATCTTTCAGCAAGGGGTATAGCAACAGCTCTACTTGGGATTTTAAATAGCAGTCTAGCAATAGAAGCTTTCTTGAGCTTTCAGGATCTCCCAAAACATGAGAGGCAACAGCAATCATTCCTGAGGCAGAGATTTTTCAGAGACTGGAGGCAATAGGAGTCTGCTACCTTTTAAAATGCAGGGCTTCCTCTCAGCAAAGGAGCCTTTCTCCACAAAAAGCAACAACCCCTCTTTTCCTGGGACTTTTCTCTCTCCAGGGATCTTTTTTTCTCTTTCCAGGCAGACCACAGCCAACACTTCAAATGTAGAATTTCTTTTTTTTACAAGAGAGGTAAGCCTTCTTACAGAGAGTAGATCTTTTCTGGTCTGCAAGCAAGTCCCAGTCAGTCTGTTCTGCCTCCTGCCTGTCCAGTTCACTGATCTTTTACAATGCTGAAGTGAAACTGAAACTCTAACAGTCAAGTCATGTGACCTGCCATTTCCCTTGCTTTTATTTTGGAACAGGTGATTTGCAGTCTGTCCCACTCAAACACCAAGTTTCAGCATTCAAAATTCACAGAAAATCCTTTTCTCAGTCTTTAAAAGCACACAGAATTCTTAGCTTTCAAAGAAAACAAAGCTCTTGTGACACCTCCGCCCTTGGCAAAATGAAACGCCATTCTTGAATGTGTTTCTATATAATGTAAAACATAAATTACAAAAAAACATTTTAAACATATTTTTGCATTCATGCCCCCATTCATCCTACTGCCAGTTAACACAATTTTGCTTCATACCATTGTTACTCATGTAATTCAATAAGGTTAAATTTGTGACAAAGCATTGGCGAAAACATTGTCTTTTCCTGAAATGTGCACAAACTTCATGTGATAAGGCTGTAACCATAAACTCCATCTGAATATTTTGGCATTTTGGTTGTAAATTTTTCCACAAAGCTTGTTCCCATCAGCCAATTGCAACCTTCCAAACATAGTCTCCCAGCTGTTTCATGAGTTCCTTCCAAGTGTCCCTACAGACGAGCACCTCAGCCAGGTGAACTGCACAGTTAGAAACACTGGCCACTACTGGGTTCAATAGTCTCTGAGAATTTTTTCAAGTATCCATTAACCTGTGTGGTATCACTTGACACTGGAAAACTCCATCTAGTGTAACAAAAACTGATTCTTCCTTAGCTTAGGGTGTCAAAGAATTTGATAGTATCCCTTTAACAAACCTTTGTCCGTAAGAAATATGGTACTGCCCACTCTGTCAATACAGTCTTCCAAGCGAGGAATTGGGTAGGAGTCTGCCTTTGATACTGCATTGACTTTTCTGTAGTCTATGCCAAGTCTCTTGACCCATCAGGTTTAGTCAGTAATACTATTTGGTGAACTCCAGCTGCTTTGACTAGGTTCATTTAAGTTGTTTTCCAGCATGTATTGGATTTCTGCTTTTACATGGGCCTGTTTGTCTGGACTTAAGCGATAAGGATGCGGTTATAAAGGAATGGATGCGCCTCCATCCACATCATGTGTGGCAAAGGTTGTACATCCTGGCTTACCCCAACAGACTCTTTTAAAAGCTGTGAGTAGCCTTGTTAGGTTTTTCTGCATCTAAGTACAAAATCATGTTGCCCAATTTTCCTAGCCATTCTGCATTAGCTAACTGGATAGTTGGAGATTCAATTTGAGAATTGTCTAGGCCTCCTTCTGCCTCATCCTCACTATCCTTTTCCTTCTCAACAGTCCCCATGACCTGACCTACCTGTACTGGTTTATCCTCTTCCCTGCGATAATATTGCTTTAACATATTGATATGACCCAACCGATTCTTTTTCTGGCGATCAGGGGTGTCAATCAAGTGTCATTTTACCTTACCCATTCTTTTGACCACTTTATACGGACCACTGAACCATGCTTTTAATGGTTCATTCTGTAAAGGTAATAATACTCATACTTCATTCCCGGTTGAAAATTTCGGGTCTTTGCGTTCTTGTCTGCCCATTTGTTTCATATTGGCTTGGGATGCTTTAAAGTGTTCCTGAGCCACATTGAAAGCTTTCATGAGCCTTTCCCGGAACACAGATACAGAATCTAGTATCAAAGATTCATTCCTTTGTTCTAAGAACCTGTCTTTGGTGAGTTTTAGAGGACCTCTTATCTCATGCCCGTAAACCAATTCGAAAGGAATAAAACCTGTAAACTCATTTGGTGAATCTCTAGTGGCAAATAAAAGAAATTCTAGTCCTTTATCCCTACGTTTAATGATAGGTTTCCTGCCTCACTTGAGGGTTATGGAATTACTTTTCCTTTTGACAAGAATTCCCTATAACTTTCTTGAGAACTCACTTTAGTTTTTGTGTCTGGTTTTACAGCCTGATCTGCTTTAGTCTCAGTCAGAGCCCCTTTCTCTGTATTAGCTTTGTCTACCCCAACAAGTCCCATGGTTTACCTCATAACTTCCAGCATTTAGAATGAAGATGTCCCACCTTGTGGCAATGATAGCATTTCAGTTTGTGGACCTCACTTTACCCTCAGCACGTTCCTTTCTGGCCTGAGAAGGGGATCTTGGGGCATTTCCAGCTGTTCCTTCTTATCCCCGACTACTTGCTTTCCTTTCACTCTCCCACCTTCTATCCTTCTCAAGTGTGTGGGGGTGACAAACAAAAGGTTTTGGCTTATTCACCAGCTCAAATTCATCAGCAATTTCCACTGCTTGGCTAGCTTTTAAAGCTTTCTGGTTCTCTACATGAGTTCTCACTACTGGAGGGATTGAACTTTTAAACTCTTCCAAGAGAATCAGTTCTCTCAGGTTCTCACACGTGGCTTCCATCTTTACTGCCCGTATCCAATGATCAAAATTAATTTGCTTTACCCTCTCAAATTCTACATAAGTCTGCCCAGCCAATTTCCGTAGGTTCCAAAACTTATGTTGGTAAGCTTCAGGGAATAACTCATACGCAGTGAGAATAGGCTTCTTTGCCATCTCATAATCTGCAGAAGCCACTTCAGGAAGCATGGCATAACCTTCATGAGCTCTGCCCATCAACCTGCTTTGCATAAGCAGTGTCCAGCTTTCCTTTGACTGTTTCATTTGTTTGGCTAAAAGAAATGAAAAATGCCTCTACGTCCCTCTCCTCAAACTTAGGGAGAGCTTGTATAAATTTAAACAACTTTTTGCTGTTTCCTGGGCTGGATTCAGATTCTTCCTGATTAGAATTTTCCCTGGAGTCAAAACTACCCCTTTGTCTTAGTTCCATCTCTTTCAATTTGAATTCCCTTGCTTCTCTTTCACATTCTTTCTGAAATACACTTTCTTTCTCCCTTTCCTCTTTTTCCAGTTCAATTTTTCTTAATTCTTTTTCAGCCTCAGGTTTTCTTAGTTCTATTGCTTTCTCTTTTTCCTGTTCAATTTTTTTCATTTCTTGTTCCTGCTCAAGTTTTTAATTTCTAACTAAATTTTAGCCAATTCAACTGCATCACTCTCTGGCTTACTATCTTCTTGTTCTCCTTCTTCTTCTTCCAGTTTCAAATATTGGGCAATTTCATCAATTATCTCTGGTTTTTAGCATCTGATTTCAATTCTAACCCCAATTGTGCTGCAATAACCTAAGTCAAAGTTTCAAAGTCACTGAGGGACACACGTTTAGAGAGGTGGCCACACCGCAGCTGAAGGGACTTGAGGAAGGAAGGGAATGGGTGACCACCAGGCAGTCCAAGAGAAACAGGCAGGCAGTTCAGGAGTCCCCTGGGGTCCCGCTTGCAAATCGGTATTCCATTTTGGAGGCTGATGAGGCTGGTTCCTCCAGGGAGTGCGGACAGAGCCAAGCTTCTGGCACCACAAGCAGCCTGTCTGTACGGGAAGGGGGAAAGAGAGGAAGAGCAATAGTAATAGTCGATTCTATAGTCAGGGGAACAGATAGGCGCTACTGTGGCCATCAATGTGACTCCAGGATGGTGTGTTGCCTCCCTGGTGCCAGGGTCCGGGATGTCACTGAACGGCTGCAGGGCATCCTGAAGGGGAAGGGTGATAAGGCAGAGGTCATGGTACATGTTGGTACCAATGACATAGGCAGAAAGAGGGATGAGGTCTTGCATCAAGAATTCAGGGAGTTAAGCAGTAGACTAAAAAGCAAGACCTCCCGGGTTGTAATCTCTGGATTACTCCCAGTGCCATCTGCTAGTGAGTATAGAAATAGGAGAATAGCACAGATGAATGCGTGGCTTAAGAGTTGGTGCAGGAGGGCGGGTTTTAGATTCCTGGACCACTGGGACTGTTTCTGGGGAAGGTGGGACCTGTACAAGCGGGACGGTCTACATCTGAACCAGAGGGGGACTAACATCCTAGCTGGCGGGTTTGCTAGTGCTGCTGGGAGGAGTTTAAACTAATTTGGCAGGGGGCGAGGATGCAAACTCCTAGCAGAATAGGGACACAGCTAAACACAGGAAAGCAAACAAGTCAAAGGAATACAGCGGAAGTAAGTTTCAAGGGAGTAAGACCAGGATGGATGGCCTCTACTTTAATGCCAGGAGTATTACAGGTAAAACGGATGAGTTAAGAGCAAGGATTGACACGTGGAATTGTGATATAGTAGCCATCACGGAGACATGGTTGAGGGAGGGGCAGGATTGGCAGCTCAATATCCCCGGATATAGAATTTTTAGGCGAGACAGAGGAGGGGGTAAAAGAGGAGGGGAAATTGCAATATTAGTTAAGGAGTCAGTTACTGCAGTAAGGAGAGATGATATCTTGGAGGAGGCATCAAATGAAGCTTTATTGGTAGAGTTTAGCAATAAAAAAGGGACAGCCACATTGCTAGGTGTTTATTATACACCCCCAGATAGTCAGCGGGAAATTGAGGAGCAAATATGTGCGCAATTCACAGAGGTGTGTAAAAATAATAATAGGATAATTATATTAGGTGATTTCAACTTTCCCAACATTAATTGGGATAGTCATCGTGTTAAGAGCATAGATGGAGTGGAGTTCTTAAAATGTATACAGGAGAACTTTTTAGCTCAATATGTAAAGGATCCAACAAGGGAGGGTGCAGTGCTGGACCTAATTCTGGGGAATGAAGCCGGACAGGTGGTTGATGTGTTGGTGGGGGTGCATTTTGGTGATAGTGACCACAACATGGTAGAATTTAAGCTTGTTATGGAGAAAGAAATAGACAAGTTGCAAAAAAAGGTTTTGGATTGAGGGAGAGCGAATTTTAGTAAAATGAGGCAGGATCTGGCCAAGGTAGACTGGAAAGAGTTACTTGTCAGGAAATCTACAGAAGAGCACTGGGGGGCATTCAAAAAGGAAATGGGGAGGGTACAGGCCCAATATATTCCCTCTAGGGTAATAGGTAGGAGCAACAAGCCCAGAGAACCATGGATGACCAGAAACATTCAGGGTACGATGAGAAGGAAAAGAGAGGCTTTTCGCAAATACAGGGAGAGCAAATCAACAGAAGCATTAGTGGAGTACAGAAAGTGTAGGATGGAGCTTAAGAAAGCAATTAGGAGAGCAAAGCGGGGATATGAGAAAGCTCTGGCTGGTAAAAGTAGGGAAAATCCCAAGATATTCTATAAGTATATCAATGGGAAGAGGATAACCAGAGAAAGAGTACAACCCATTCGGGACCAAGGAGGAAATCTGTGGGTGGAGCCAGAGGGCATTGGTAGGGTGTTAAACGAATACTTCACATCTGTCTTCACCCAAGAGAATGAGGATGTAGATATGGAACTCAGACAGAGAGACTGTGAGGTTCTTGAACAAATTGTCATAGGGGGTGACAAGGTATTGGAGGTTTTGGCAGGCTTAAAAGTGGACAGATCTCCAAGTCCGGACGATTTGTGTTCCAGGATGCTGTGGGAGGCAAGGGTGGAGATTTCAGGGGCTCTGACCCAAATTTTTAATTCCTCTCTGGCCACAGGGGAGGTGCCAGAGGACTGGAGAACAGCTAATGTGGTCCCACTATTGAAGAAAGGTTGCAGAGATAAGCCAGGGAACTACAGACCAGTGAGTTTCACGTCAGTGGTAGGGAAACTATTGGTGAAAATTCTGAAGGAGAGAATCTTTCTCCACTTGGAGAGGCAAAATTTGATTAGGAATAGTCAGCATGGCTTTGTCAGAGGGAGGACATGCCGAACAAATTTGATTGAATTTTTTGAGCGTGTGACTAGGTGTGTAGATGAGGATAGTGCAGTTGATGTAGTTTACATGGATTTCAGCACAGAAAACCTTGGAGCCTGTTCACTCCCATATTGTGCTGTTTCCCAAGTTGGATTCATTTCCTGCAGAATTCCCAATACCTACATCAGCCAAAGAGCACCTCCACTGGAGAGAGAACCAAAGTTAACAGTTCTGACGAAGGGTCATCGATGTGAAATGTTAACTCTATTTCTCCACAGATGCTGCCAGACCTGCTGAGTATTTCCAGAATTTTCTGTTTTTATTCCCCTTTAAGCAATGCAGACTAGATTTAAGAACTGCTAGCCATAATTTTGGGCTGCTTGCTGATGATAGGAGCAGACTCAGAAGGATTATGAAGATAACAAGGGCAAATGCACAAAGTGTGGCAAATAAGGTTGGCGAGCTACAGATGTGGGAATATGATGCATTGGCAACAATGAAAATGTTGCTTAAAAATGGTGAGGACTGGGCACTTAATATTCAAGGATACAAAGAGTTCAGAAAAGATAGGGAAGGAGAAAAGGGAGGTTTGGTGGCATTACTGATGAGGGAAGACATTATAGTGTTGGAAAGAGCGGATGTCCTTGAGGGGGCAAAAACAGAATCCACTTACTTAGATAATAAAAACAAGAAGTGCTGGAAGTACTCAGCAGGTCTGGCAGCATCTGTGGAGAGAGAAGCAGAGTTAATGTTTCAGGTCAGTGACCATCAGAACTGGGCCCAGATTTCCAGCATCTGCAATATTTTGCTTTTATTTATCCACTTACTTAGAGTTGAGAGGCACAAAGGGTATGATCACGCTACTGTGTCGTATTCTATAGGACTCCAAATGGTGAGAGAGAGAAGCAAATCTGCAGCGAAATCGCAGAGATGTTCAAGAACCATTGAGTGGTGACATTGGGGTACTCTAATTACCCAAATATCAATTGTGATAATGTTAGAATACAGGGTAAAGAGGGGGAGGAATTTCTGAAATGTGTTCAGGAGAATTTCCTTGACCAGTCTGTTTATGGTTAAACTAGGAAGGAGGCGCTGCCGGATCTGTTGCTGGGAAATGAGGTGGGCTAAATGGACCAAGTGTTTTTGGGGAAACACTTGGGTAAGAATGATTTTGTTTTTATTAAGGTGTAGATTTGCCGTGGAGAAGTGCAACGAAAAATCTAAAGTAGAACTTCTAATTTGAAAGACTTCAATGGGATGAGAGGGGATCTAGTCAGGGTAAAATGAAACCAATGATTGACAGGAAAATCTGTAACAGAGCAATCTTTAAGGAGGAGATATTTCAGGTACAGGCAAGGTACGTTCCAACAAGGGCAAAGGGCAAGGGAACCAAAGCCAGGGCTTTGTGGATGACGAGGAAGTTAGAGAATATAATGAAATACAAAAAGAGGATGTATGATGCATGTCAGATGAATTCTTCAAGCAAGAAGTGCCCATTTTGCAATATATTTCCTGTACTTGTACTGGTGGAGTCCTGCATGGATGTACCAAATTATCTGTGCACATTTAGATTTTCTCTGAACTGAATATTAGCCGAATATTAACCGAAATTTGCAGTCAGTGGTGAAGCAAGGCTGACCTTGATGTAAGTCTGACAGAGATTTTGCAATCTCTCTGGTGAGAGTTTCACCTCTATCGCTGTGCAGTGATACTGCAACTAATTTCAGCATCCTTCACTGGAGAATTTCCAACATGGAGCTGGAGTGATGTCACCAGGCTTTCCAAGTTTTAAAGGATCAAAGGATTTTCACAGACACCCAAGCAGGAAACAAAATGCTCTAAAATAAAATCACTTTTTAAAATTTTTACATAGAGCAAATTAAATATTGGAACATTCACATGGAGCTGGATTTTGCGGCACCAACGGGGTTCCCGGCGCCAGGCCGAAAAGGCAGAGGAACCCCGCCATGGCCTTTTCGACACGATCTGGCATGATCCTACATTGTTCCGGGACCTAAGTGGCCGGCGTCGGGATCCCCATCCCTTTAAAGACCAGGATACTGCCTCCGAGAGCTTCCGGCCAATCACAGGTCAGGCAGCTCATCAATATTAACAACTCCACTGGGAGCGGTGGCCACTACCAGTACTGCAGAGGCCTTGGGCCCAGGCTCAGCACTGGAACCCCAAACCTCAGGTAAGTGAGACGGAGTTGCCAGCACCAGTCCGGAAGGCCCCAGCGGGGGGGCGGGGGGGGTGTGGGGGGAATGAAGGGCGGGCATGTAGTGCAGGGGGTGAGGGTTCCAGGGAGGTGCAGTTTTTGCCCACAGAGGAGGGACCCCGTCCAAGCCCGCAGGGAGGGCGCTTCGTATCTAGAGGCAACTCCCCGCATGGCGGAGGCACCCCCTGCTGCTGGTTAAATCCCAGCGTCAGAGGAAGAGGCCCTTAAGTGGCCATTATTAGGCCTCTTAAGTGCCTCAATTGGCCTCTGGGCAGGAAGGCTGTTGTTAGCCCATCCCTCCCCCAACAAAAGTGCTTGGAGACAGAGAGGCAACAGGCCCTCCCCCCCACCGCCTCCCATTGTGATTCTATGGCCCCCCTCCCCCACGTCTCCAACCCTATCTGCAGGTGACCCATAAAACCTAGCACATGGGGTGAAGGTAAAAGCTCAAATACTCAAATATTTAAAAAAAATTATTCAAAAAAAGTTTAACTATCTAATCATTATTCATTAACTGCACTCCACAAATATAAAATTATTTTTTCTATCTGATCTTATATTTTTTAAGTCTTTTCCACATGAATGGCACTTAATTCAAGAGACACATTCTAAAATGGCCTTTGCCAACTATGCAGGAATGCAGAAACTGTACGTTGATCACTTGAGTCCGGTCTTCAGAGGTTGACAGAAGGAACACTGGAGCAGAACTGGATGAGGGATCTTTGCAAATTCTCTCAGAGCACCGACTCCACCATTAAAATTTGAAATTGAAATTTTTCAAACTCTTTTTTGCACCAGCAGTGCTGCTCTCTTTCCATTATGTGCAGCCCCTGGTGTGTGATGCAGTAGATTCTGGTCAGGCTATTCTAGTGAACCTGTAACTCCTGTAACCCTAGGATTCAAAATATGGCTGGTGTCAGTGAAGTAGTCAGTAATAAAAACAAGAAATGCTGGATTCACTCAGCAGGTCTGGCAGCATCTGTGGAAAGAGAAGCAGAGTTAACGTTTCGGGTCAGTGACCCTTCTTCAGAACCGCAGTTCCGAAGAAGGGTCACTGACCCGAAACGTTAACTCTGCTTCTCTTTCCACAGATGCTGCCAGACCTGCTGAGTGAATCCAGCATTTCTTGTTTTTGTTTCAGATTTCCAGCATCCGCAGTATTTTGCTTTTATATAAGTAGTCAGTAATGCCTGACCATCTCACATTTGCCAGTGCACAAACCCAGGCCTCTCCCTCCAGATCTGATACAGAATAAACATTTCTTAATTTGATTGTCTAGTTGCAGAATACTGCACAGCTTCTTTGTTAAAGATTTTAACAGGGGCTTAACAAGCAATGAATGCCTTTTTTCCAAAATGATTGTTTTTTTATTCAATTCACATCAGCATTAAACCAGTGCAGATTCAATGAGCCAAATGGCCTTCTTCTGTACTGTACTGTTCTATTATTTTATAATAAACACCAATATTTTATCTGTTAGCGTTGTCAAGCAATATTGCAGCAACCTTTTTCTTACATCTACATTTTTGGTAAAATTATGAAACAGAAGAAAACATGACCATTGGCTTTTTATTATTTTAATCTTGTATTTATGACTAAATTGCAAGTCTTTTCGATGAAGGTGAATAATATTTTACAGAATTCCCATGACACGATCAAGTTCACTAAAAAACACTCCAAAAGGCAGAAAAGTTGAAAGTACATGTTTGCACAGTGACAGTATTTTGTAACTGAAGGTCATCTAGATTGGTTGTAGTGTTGAACAAATATTTATAAGTAAAGCTCTGAACAGTTATAATGGCACATAAAAAAAAAATACAACAATCTCCATTCTTATAAAGCAAGGAATGAGGAATGAAGGAAAAGTGTTTTTGGCAGTTGCAGTGCAATAAGTGCCTTCATTTACCAAACAAATGGTTGCCATTTCTACTCCATTTCCATTCATAAATCAGTACAAAGATGGAAAATCCCACCCAAAGGCTTATCTAAGTTGCTTTGCATTGTGATCCTTATTCATGTCTAATAATCTCCTGGTTTCCAATATTTATCGACTACAAGATGTGGGAAATCAATAGCAGTCAGTCTGGAGCATAGTACAGAACCACTAAAAACTATTAAAGGCTCTAATTCGAATTAGAGCTGTTTCTGAGCTGCTTTTCATTGCCCTCATTACTTACGTTCATTGCTCTCATTCTTCCTGCAGCTTTTGAGGACATTAAAAAGTGATTATATTAGTCAGTAAATACAGATGGCCTGGTCCCAATAATAACTTGGAGACGTGCTGGGAGCAAAAGATCACGTAGGAAACCTGGAAGTTACCTCAGCACATCTGTCAGTTATATCTTAATGCAGCCACCTCATTATCATTTTACTTCTGGTTTGACATCGATTGAGTGGCATCAGGTATAATGAGGACCTGCATGATCTAAACTGGAGACCAATCCAAAGAAGAAATATATCCAAAGAGGAATTGGGAGTTGGAAGATAAACTGTGAGAATGGATTCAGCATGGTCAATAGTTGCACCCCGTTTCAATTACACCTCCCTTGACTTATGGGGCAGTGAGGAGTCAGAGAGAGATACTCTTCCCCTGCAATGGAGGAAGAAACTTGCTGCTGCCACAATGAAGGCAGGGCCCCAGCAAGGTCAGCAGCAGGAACATTGTGCCACATTCCTGAATTCTGTGTAGGATGCACTTTCATGTTTTATGATGGCGAATCAAATAGAGGATTATGCTGATACAGTTAGTTGAGGAAAGATAGGAGGAGGCTCAAGTGAAGCATAAACACTGACATGGACTGGTTGGATCAAAGGGCTTACTTCTGTGCTGTATATCCTATGTAATCCTATGTAATGACCTAACCGGGTCAGGAAAGGTGAGTACAGTTGCACATTCACTTTCATCCTGGTGCCCTCATCATCCCACTTCCTCATTCTGCCTTGTCAAGCCTGCTCCATCATTCCTTGAAAGAGCACCCATCCTTCTCTTCCTACGCACTTCCTCACATCTCCAGCTAGCCATCCACCACTGTCATTCACCCTAATCTTTACACAGTTTTATGTCTTTCACTGATAGTCACCAAAGTTCCCTCTAACTTCTGTTTGCTATGTGTGGTTGGTGTGTTACACTGCCGGTCCCTTTAAGATTGCCACACATAGAGTCATAGCGTCGTACAGCATAGAAACAGGCCCTTCGGCCCACCACATCCATGTCGACCATAATGCCTATATATACTAATCCCACCTGCCTGCATTAATTCCATATCCCTCTATGCCTTGCTCATTCAACATGCATGCATTTTAAAGGGCATGTTGCATGTGCACGGCCTGTTTGTTCCCTGCACAGCACATTCCTGAATGCTGCACCCATGCAGCTCAGAGGGAACATTACTGATCACTCTTACCAAATGGCATAGTTGTAATGTCACTAGACGAGTACCCAGAGCCTTAGGCTTACCCTCTGGGGACATGGGTTCGAATCCCACCAAAGCAGATGGTGGAATTTGAATTCAATTAATAAATGTGGAATTAAAAGTGTGCTTGTAAAGCTGGTGGTGACCATTGTCGATTGTTGTAAAAACTCATCTGGTTCACTAATGTCCTTTAGGGAAGAAAATGCTGACACTACATCGCACAAATGAGTTAAAAAAAACTCCATCCATCTGCTGAACATGTGTCATTGCTGTCAGTCATAGGTCTACTGTTGCAGGAGTAAAAAGTACAGAAAACAAGGGAGAAGGAGAGAACAGAAGGTGGACCTCCGCCAATCACACAATTGATAACTGCAGAGGAGGAAGCTGTGGTGATCAGTGGCATATTGGCATCCCTGACCATTAGAGGTGGGAACCCCCCAGCTGCCTGGTAACAGAATGAAGTATAATGCACATGCATGCCATACAACATTCAGCAAGGAGTGAAATAGAATCATTCTCATAATCATAAGTTGCGACATTCTTACCTGCCAGTACTACTTCAGACTTTCTATCTCCGTTAGGGCTTTTATGCATGCAGCAGGAGTCCCTAGATGATGATGCCTCAGAGGAAATGATTCATTCTAAGGGTGCATGGTTACAGGACTCATGCTCACCATGCACCAGCTCAGATACTCACGCTTTGGTGGGACCAGTTAGATGGTTGGGTTTTCAGCTGGTGACTCAGACTTTGCAAGTGCAGACACTGGTAGCAGGTACAGCTTTGGAGAGTCTGAGTCAGAGGGTGCAACCCTCTCCAAGCTCTGCTCAACTGGTTGCAGATGCTGTACCTCAAGAACCGTTGACGAAAAGGATAATCACTGAAGGCCTGCAGAGAATGTGTGATGTACTTACAGGCTTTACAAGCACGCCGTCCATGATTGCAGAGACCACAGAAGTGTCCACCTATAGCATGAATAGGATAATGCAACACTGCCATCTTGCATGGATAGGGTGGCCAACTCCATGAAATATCAAACATGGCAATCAAAAGAGTCCAGACACACCTTGACAATGGCTGTCCACAGTCTGGATGCCAACTGCCTTATTGCAATGATCTACACCAAGCTGCTATCCAGGAGTGAAGTGTGGCTGGTCCATGAGAGGATTGATTGCAAATAGAGATATGGAAGTTCCAAATCAATTCAAAGTGTTTGCACTTCTCACCCATTGACACCCCTCAGTCAGTACTCAACATACTGCCTTATGTCGAGATGGTGGAGTCAGTTGCTACACAGTTGCAGGTGGACCAGTCTTTGTGGGACTGTCATGGACTCCAAAACACAGAGGCTGTTACCCAAGAGCACTGCAGCAGTCTGAGCAGGGATCTGAGCAGCCTGCCTATGTCTGTACTGAAGCACAGGGGTTGCACCACATTAGAAAGGGTAAAAATTTGTAGTTGCACAAGGGTATGCACATGGGTGTGTGAGAAACTTACATTGCGAAGTTTCTATTCTTTGGTAGAATCGCATAAATTTTGTTCGTTCACATCACTTTCCTATATTGCCCATTCTTGGTTGCTGGGTAGCAAGTCACATTTTAACCTATTTGAGGATAAATGGGAAGATATGAATTGACAGGGACCAATGGGGAGATGTGCAAGGGATGGTTGGTTGTTTGCAGGACAGCTTTGGATCAGTGGGTGGACAGGCAGGAAGAGTGGCCATTGCCTGTGGTTCTAACATCAGTCCACTATGCAAGCAAAGTGAAACTTGCAGTAATAGATACATCCCTGTCATAGAAGCATAGAAACATATAAAATAGGAGCAGGAGTAGGCCATTCGGCCCTTCAAGCCTGCTCCGCCATTCATTATTATCATGGATGATCACTTAACTCAGTAACCCGTTCCCGCTTTCGCCCATATCCTTTGATCCCTTTAAACCCAAGAGCTATATCTAACTTCTTGAAAACATACAATGTTTTGGCCTCAACTGCTTTCTGTGGTTGCGAGTTCCACAGGTTCACCACTCTCTGGGTGAAGAAATTTCTCCTCATCTCAGTCCTCAAAGGTTTACCCCATATCCTTAGACTATGATCCCTGGTCCTGGACTACCCCACCATCAGGAACATCCTTCCTGCATCTACCCTGTCAGGTCCTGTTAGAATTTTATAGGTTTCTATGAGATCCTCCCTCACTCTTCTGAACTCCAGCGAATATAATCCTAACCGACTCAATCTCTCCTTATACGTCAGTCCGGCCATCCCAGGAATCAGTCAGGTAAACCTTTGTTGCACTCCATCTATAGCAAGAACATCCTTCCTCAGATATGGAGACCAAAACTGCACACAATGTTCCAGGTGTGGCTGAATTGCAGTAAGACATCCTTGCTCCTGTACTCGAATCCTCTCGCAATGAAGGCCAACATACAATTTGCCTTTTTTACCGCCTGTTGGACCTGCAAGCTTACCTTCAATGACTGGTGTACAAGAACACCCAGGTCTCGTTGCATATTCCCCTCTCTCAGTTTATAGGCGTTCAGATAATAATTTCCCTTCCTGTTTTTGCTACCAAAGTGGATATCCTCACATTTATCTACATTATACTGCATCTGCCATGCATTTGCCCACTCATTCTACTTGTCCAAATCACCCTGAAGCCTCTCTGCATCCTCCTCACAACTCACCCTCCCACCCAGTTTTGTGTCATCTGCAAATTTGGAGATATTACATTTAGTTCCCTCATTTAAATCATTATTATATATTGTGAATAGCTGGGGTCCTAGCACTAATCCCTGCGGTACCCCACTAGTCACTGCCTACCATTCAAAAAAATACCCATTTATCCCGACACTTTGTTTCCTGAATGCCAACCAATTTTCTATCCATCGTAATACACTATCCCCAATCCCATGCACTTTAATTTTACATGCTAATCTCTTATGTGGGACTTTGTCAAATGCCATCTGAAAGTCCAAATAAACCACATCCACTGGCTCCCCCTTATCAACTCTACTAGTTACATCCTCAAAGAATTCTAGTAGATTTGTCAAGCATGATTTCCCTTTCATAAATCCATGCTGACTCTGTCCGATTCTACCATTGTTCTTCAAGTGATCTGTTATAAAATCTTTGATAATGGACTCTCGAATTTTCCCCACTACCGACGTCAGGTTGACTGGTCTACAATTCCCTGTTTTCTCTCTACCTCCCTTTTTAAATAGTGGGGTTACATTAGCTACTCGCCAATCTGTAGGAACTGTTCCAGAGTCTATAGAATCTTGGAAGATGACCACCAATGCATCCACTATTACTAGGGCCACTTCCTTAAGTACTCTGGGATGCAGACCATCAGGCCCTGGGGATTTATCGGCCTTCAATCCCATCAGTTTCCCCAACACCATTTCTCTACTAATACATTCAATTCTTCTCTCTTACTAAGCCCTGTGTTCCCCAACATTTCTAGTATGATATTTGTGTTCTCCTTTGTGAAGACAGAACCAAAGTATGCATCTAGTTGGTCAGCCATTTCTTTGTTCCCCATAATAAATTTCCTGTTTCTGACTGTAAGGGACATTTGTCTTCACCAATCTTTTTCTCTTCACATACCTATAGAAACTTTTACAATCAGTTTTTATGTTCCCGGCAAGCTTGCTCTCATACTCTATT
This sequence comes from Heterodontus francisci, assembly GCF_036365525.1. NCBI lineage: Eukaryota > Metazoa > Chordata > Chondrichthyes > Heterodontiformes > Heterodontidae > Heterodontus > Heterodontus francisci. The sequence continues at coordinate 227,926,504 of NC_090371.1, forward strand.
TTCCCCTTCTTAATCCCTTGGTCCTCCTTTGCTGAATTCTAAACTGCTCCCAATCCTCAGGTCTGTTGTTTTTTCTGGCAAATTTATATGTCTCTTCCTTGGATCTAATGCCATGGCTTGGCTACCTTTCCCATTTTACTTTTGCGCCAGACAGGAATAAACAATTGTTGCAGTTCATTCATGCGCTCTTTGAATGTTTGCCATTGCCTTTCCCCCGTCGTCCCTTTAAGTAACGTTTCCCAATCCATCATAGCCAACTCGCGGCTCATACCTTCGTAGTTTCCTTTACTAAGATTCAGGACTCTAGTCTCAGAATCAACTACGTCACTCTCCATGTTGATGAAGAATTCTATCATATTATGGTTGCTCATCCCCGAGGGGTCTTGCACAACTAGATTGTCAATTATCCCTCTCTCATTACACAATAACCTGTCGAGGATGGCCTGTTCTCTAGTTGGTTCCTCAACGTATTGGTCCAGAAAACGATCCCGTATCAACTCCAAGAATTCCTCCTCTATGGTATTGTGACTAATTTGATTTGCCCAGTCTATATGCAGATTAAAAGCACCCATAATTACAGATGTTCCTTTATCGCATGCATCTCTAATTTCTTGTTTAATGCCATTCCCAACTACAGTTTGGGGGTCTAAATACAACCCCACTAACGTTTTTTGCCCCACTAACGTTTGTTTCTCAGCTCTATCCATACAGATTCCACATCGTCAGAGCTAATATCCTTCCTCACTATTCCGTTAATTTCCTCTTTAACCAGCAATGCAACTCCACCACCTTTTGTTTTTTGTCTGTCCTTCCTAAATACTGAATACCCCTGGATGTTCATTTCTCATCACTGGTCACCTTACAACCATGTCTCCGTAATCCTGATTATATCATACCCGTTTACATCTATCTGCGCGATTAATTCATCCACTTTATTGCGAATGCTCTGCGTGTTAAGGCACAAAGCCTTAAGGCTTGTCTTTTTAACATTACTTGGCCCCTTCCCACTATTTTTCACAGTGGTCCTGTTTGATTCTGGCCCTTGATTTCTCTGCCTGTCACTTTTCTTATTCCCCTTACTGTCTTTTGTTCTTGTCTTTGATCCCCCCTCCTCTGACTCCTTGCAAATGTTGCCATCCACCTGCCATTTTAGTTTAAATCTTCCCCAACCACTCTAGCTAATACTTCCCCTAGGACATCAGTCCCGCTCCTGCCTAGGTGCAACTAAGGTGACAACCTAGGTGTAATTCCAGCAGCAAGTGCCGCATTGAGCTCATTACCTTCCACCTCTTTATCTTCTTTGTCTTTCCTCCATGCTGGCTCATACCTAGCCATTCAAAACTGCCTAAATCATCTGGGATGATTTCTCTTGTCTGCTAAGTCCAGGGAACACATTTATAAATTCAATGATTTAAGAAGGGACTTAGCACAAGTATTTTGGAAAAGGCGATCTGAGGGTAAAACAGTAATGAAGCAATGGACTACATTCAGGAAATAGGTATTTCAGGTACAAATTAGGTGTATTTCTTTGAAGGGAAAAGGTAAAGCATCCAAAACTAATGCAAACTGGACGATAAAGACAGTAAATGTTTCAATAAAATAAAATAAGAATTACAGAGGGTGTCCCAGATTGGTTGCTCTGGAAACAGCAAAGGTGGGGTTAGCATAGGGGCACCATTTCAAACCAGCCTGAGATACAAAGTTCCCAGTTTTGGGGATTTACACTGGTTTCAAGCATGGTTTGAAGTTTCACATTTGTGATACATATTCGAATAGGAAATATGAGGCCAGCATATATAATGAATGGCTGTAAATTGGAGAAGGTTGATAAGCAAAAATTGCTTCTTAGTCGAATTGCCTTGAACACCTCCCCATCAAAGGACTCTGGGGAGTCCAGAACCAGGGAACACAGTCTCAGGATATGGGGTATGCCATTTGGAACCAAGATGAGGAGAAATTTCTTCACTCAGAGGGTGGTGAACCTACGGAATTCTCTACCACAGAAGGCAGTGGAGGCCAAGCCATTAAATATATTCAAGAAGGAGATAAATATATTTCTTAATGCCAAGGGGGATCAAGGGATATGGGGAGAAAGCGGGAACAGGGTACTGAATTAGACGATCAGCCATGATCTTTTTTGAATGGTGGAGCAGGCCCAAAGGGCCAAATGACCTGCTCCTGTTCCTATTTTCTATATTTCTTTGAATAGGAAAAGCAAAGAGTTTCAAGGAAGCAACAGGGATTTGGCCTCCTCAAAGCAACACTTTGATTGACAGTGGAGACGCTCTGTCTGGTCATGCGATCGGCTCAGAATGGCTTTTTGCTTTCAGTTAGGACTTCTAAAAACCAGTGGGTTGGACAAAGAGCAAGCATTTGAAACTTAGACCTGACCTCCCTGGAGATTGGAGAAAAAGACCTCTCTCTGTAAAGGAGACTTGCATCTCCTGAAAAGAAATTCTGCATTGGAAAGGTGGCAGATTCCTATTGCCTCCTGTGTTTGAGGAATTCCTGCATTCAGTGAGATTCCTGTTGCTTCCTGTATTATGGGAAATCCTGGACCCAGAACAAAACTTTGACTGCTGTGTTGCTGCTGTGAGTCCTGAACAGACAATGCTGCACATCTGCTGAAAGACCTGTGTGACATCTGCTTTAGTTGTATTGCCTTGAACACCAACCCATCAAAGACTGTTCATCAACCTTGTCTGGAGAGATTTTGAGTGGCGTCTGACTATTTGACTCTGGGACCCCTCACCTTACTGAAAACATCCTCCCAGAACATGACAAACGGATTTATTTTTATTATTCCTTCTATTCCTAAGAAACAGCTGTAAACCAAAATTCTTTTTCTCTGGTTGTGTGCATGAAGGCTGAGGAACTAAGGAGCTTTTCATATATATATATAGATTTATCTCATTAGTAGTTAAGACTTATTATTTATTTTCTAATAAATACTTTTTGTTGTTGTTTAAAGAAACCTGGTTTGGCATGCTTTTTTCTGGGGAACAAATAGAGTGTCTAATTTGGCTATTCTTCGGTAGGTGTGAAACTTTATGCTGTGACCTGTGGACTAGTGGGACTGAATTAACAGTACTTTTCTCCCGCCTTGGTTATAACATATTAATTGGGGGCTCTTGCGGGATCAAATCCAATGCTAATAATGTTAATTGTGAGGAGAGTAATTAATGAAAGAAAAGAAATAAAGGAACCAGATTTCTTGTCTAATACGGTAAAGTCTACACCACCGAAATGGTATTAGCAGCTGCAGCAGCCTTTCTGGGAAAGGAGAATGTGTCCCTCAGTGACTTGCAAAATTTAACCAAGATTAAACTATAAGATTTGGCAGCATAAATGGGGTTAGAATTGAAATCAGGTGCCAAAAAAGCAGAGATGATTGACATCATAGCCCAACATTTGAAATTGAAAGAAGAAGATAGTAAGTCAAAGGGTGATGCAGTGGAATTAGCTATGAAAAACTTGAGCGGAAACAAGAAAAACTTAGGCTTCAACAGGAAAAAGAAAAAGTAATAGAATTGAAAATAACTTGAAGTTGAGAACAAATTGACAATGAAAAAACTTGAATTTGAACTTCAGTAAGTGAAAGAGAAGAGGGAATGTACGTTAAAAGGGATGGAACTAACTCAAAGGGGTAGTCTTGACTCCAAGGACAATTCTGATCAGGAAGAATCTGAATTCAGCCCAAGGCCCAGCAAAATCTGTTTAAATTTATACCAGCTTTCCCTAAGTTTGAGGAAAAGGATGTAGAGGCACTTTCATTTCGTTTGAAAAAATAGCCAGACAAATGAAATGGCCAAGGAAAGCTGGACACTGTTTATGCAAGGCAGGTTGATGGGAAGAGCTCATGAAGTTTAAGAAGAGACTTCTGCAGCTTATGAGATAACAAAAAAGGCTATTCTCGCTGTGTATGAGTTATTCCCTGAAGCTTACCGACAGAAGTTTTGGAACCTACGGAGATTTGTTGGGCAGACTCATGTAGAATTTGAGAGAGTAAAGCAAATTAATTTTGATCATTGGATATGGGCAGTAAAGATGGAAGCCACATATGAGAACCTTAGAGAACTGATTCTCTTGGAAGAGTTTAAAAATTCAATCCCTCCAGTAGTGAGAACTCATGTGGAGAACCTGAAGGTTTCAAAATCCAGGCAAGCGGCGGAAATCGCTGATGATTTTGAGCTTGTGAATAAGCCAACACCTTTTGCCCATCATCCCCACACACCCGAGAAGGATAGAAAGTGGGAGGGTGAAAGGAAGGCAAGTAGCCAGGGCCTAGAAGGAACAGCTGGGAATACTCCAGGACCCCCTCCTCAGGCCAGAAAGGAATGCGCTGAGGGTAGAAATTACATCTGCAAGCCGAAGTGTTACCATTGCCACAAGGTGGGACATCTTCCTTCAGAATGCTGGAAATTGCGAGGTAAACCCATGGGACTTGTTGGGGTACACAAAGCTAATGCAGAGAAAGGGCTCTGATTGAGAGTACAGCAGGCCAGGCTGTAGTGTTGATGGCAGCTGGAAAACCAGATACAAAAACCGAAGTGAGTGTAGGGGTTCAGGATAGGATACTTGAAAGTTATAGGGAATTCTTGTCAAAAGGAAAAGTAACTCCATATCCCTCAAGTGAGGCAGGCAAACCTATCATTATACTTCGGGATACAGGAGCAACCCAAACTCTATTGCTTGGAAAAGATATAACATTTCCACCAGAGAGCACACTGAATGCTAGTTCATGGTATTGGCTGGAAGTATATACACGTACCTTTGTATCGAGTGCACCCAAAGTGTGTCCTAAAGTCTGAGATGGTAACCGTAGGAGCTGTCCAGAGTTTGCCTGTAGAAGGAATTGACCTACTCCTGGGGAATGCTTTAGCCAAAGCAAAAGTATCAGTTTCTCCTGTCATCACAGAGAAACCAAGTGAAGTTAAAGAAAGAGAACAATTACAGGAACAAGTTTCAGAAATATTTCCTGCGTAAAATGGTTAAACAAGTTCCATTGTCGGAGGTAAAATTGGCATCACCAACAGATAGCTGAGTATCTGAAACTTTCCTTGAGCATTTAGCTAATCCAAATTAGGTGTTTAAGGAATCATCTTTAATTGCAGCACAAGAAGCTAATCCAGAGTTACTTAAAACAGCACAGTCAGCTCTGACAGAAGCCAAGGCAAACAGAGTTCCAGAAGGCTATTATGTGGAAGACAGGGTTCTGATGAAGAAATGGAGACTGCCTCATAGACCTGTGGACGAAAACTGGATGGTTGTTTGACAGGTAGTGATACCACCTAAATATCACCGGGAATTATTAAGGTTAGCATGTGACATTCCTCTAGCAGGACTTTTGGGGGTCCGGAAGACCAACTCACGTATAATTCAAAATTATTACTGGCCAAGCCTTAAAAAGGACATGGTGCAGTTTTGTAGGACATGCCATATGTGCCAATGGTGGGAAAACCGCAACCTACCATAAAACCGGCACCCCTAATTACCATATCAGGTAATGAGGAACCATTAAGTAGGGTATTGGTGCACTGCATAGGACCTTGCCAAAAACAAAAGCAGGACATCAATATATACTCATTATCATGGATATGGCTTCTCGATTTCCAGAGGTCATTCCTTGAGGACAATTACTGTTAAAGTAGTAGTAGAGAAGTTAACCCAATTCTTTACCAGATATGGATTACTACTTGATGTTCAATCGGATTAAGGTTCTAATTTTATGTCGAAGATATTTCAAGAAGTCATGGGCAATTTGGGTATCAAACAGTTAAAATCTTCAGCATATCACCCACAGACACAGTAAGCTTTAGAAAGGTATCATCAAACTCTCAAAACAATGATTTAGGGTAGACTGTCATGCTGTCATGAATGTCCCCATGATTGGGATAAAGGACGAGACTTTATTTTATTTGCCACTAGAGATTCACCGAATGAGTCTACAGGTTTTAGTGTTTTCAAAATGGTTTACGGACATGAGATAAGATGTCCTCTAAAACTCATCAAAGACAGATTCTTAGAACAAAGCAATGAATCTTTGGTACTAGACTATGTATCCATGTTCTGGGAAAGGCTCACAAAAGCTTGCAATATGGCTCAGGAACACCGTAAAGCATCCCAAACCACTATGAAAAAAGACAAGAATGCAAAGACCCAAACTTTTCAACGGGTGTGAACCATTAAGAGCACGGTTCGGAGGTCCATATAAAGTGGCCAAAAGAGTTGGTAAGGTAACCCAGATCACCAGAAAAAGAATCAGCTGTGTCATATCAATATGTTAAAGCAATATTATCATAGGGAGGAGGATAAGCCAGTACAGGTAGGTCAGGTAATGGGGACTGGGAGAGAATGAAAGAGATAGTGAGAATGATGAAGTAGGAGGAGACTTAGACAATTCTTAAATTGAACCCGCTACTGTCAGGTTAGCTAATACAGAATGGCTAGGAAAATTGGACAATATGTTTTCGTACTTAGATGCAGAACAATGAGAAGACCTAACACAGCATTTAAGAGAGCCTGTAGGGATAAGCCAGGATGTACAACCTTCGCCACACATGATGTGAATGTAGAGGAATCCATTCCTATAAAGCAGCATCTTTACTGCTTAAGTCCAGACAACAGGCCCAAGTAAAAGCAGAAATCCAGCACATGCTGGAAAACAACTTAACTGAATCTAGTCAAAGCAGCTGGAGTTCACCAAACTTGATGGGTCAACCTGACTTTGCACAGACTACAGAAAAGTCAATGCAGTAACGAAGGCAGAAACCTACCCAATTCCTCGCTTGGAAGTCTGTATTGACAGAGTGGGCAGTGCCATGTTTCTTATAAAGATAGATTTGTTAAAGGGATACTGACAAGTTCCTTTAACACCCCGAGCTTTTGTCACACCAGACCATCTTTATCAGTGCCGCGTGATGCCATTCCAGCTAAAACACACCCCAGCAAACTTTTCAGAGACTAATGAATTAAGTGGCAGCCAGTGTTCCCAACTGTGTAGTGTATCTTGATGATGTGTTAATATACAATAACACTTGGGAGGAATCCTTAAAACAGCTAGAAACTCTGTTTAAAAAATTACAAGCAGCTGATTTAGTGGCAAATCTGGCAAAAAGCGAATTCACAAAAGCAAATACCTTGGGCATGTAGTGAGCAAGGACAAGTGTTGCCAAGAATGGCAAAAGTACAAGCCTTAGTGGAGTCCCCTATGCCAAAGACTAAATATGAAATCATGAGGTTTTTGGGGAAGTGTGGTTTCTACAGAAAGTTTATATTGAATTTTAGTGCTACAGCTGCTCCTCTAAACGATTTTCTACAGAAAAAGAAAACAAAGGTAGTGTGATCAGGTGAATGCCAGGCATCTTTTGAAAAGCCAAAGGCAATTTTGACTAGTGAACCAGTGTTGGCTGTTTCAAATTTTACCAAGCCCTTTACGATACCGATTGATGCTAGTGACCTGGGGGTTGGTGCAGTCCTATTACAAGATGATGAATCGGGCATAGAAAAACAAGTAGGGTACTTTTCAAAATATTGAATCACCACCAAAAAAAGTATTCCAACATAGAAAAAGAAATGTTAGGACTATTGCTAGCTCTTAAACATTTTGAAGTATTTATGTTTGCCACGACTACAAAGAAACACTGATATACACTGACCATAATCCATTAACCTTTGTGGAAAAATGTAAAACCCAAAATGCCAGAATATATCAGGGGAGTTTATTGTTACAGACTTATCACTTGAAGATTGTACACATTTTGAGAAAAAAAATGATGTTATCGCAGATGCTTTGTAACAAATTTAACTTTGTTGAGTTATATGAGAAACAATGGTACAAAGCAAAATTGTGTTAGCTACCAGTAGAGTGAATGTGGGGCATGAGTGTAAAAAAATGTTTAAAATGTTTTCAACTCCTGTTTGTACATTGCAATGAAATGCATTCAATAATGGAGTTTCATTTCACCAAGGGGGGAGATGTTACAAAAGGTTTTATATTTGTACTAAAACCTCAGACTTATGTGTGTTTTAAAAACTGAAAAAAAGGATTTTCAGTGGACTTGGAGACCTGCAAATAGCTAGAATTTTTGGATTTTGTCTTTTTAATACAATAGGAAAAGCACGCAGTTTGAAGGAAACAGCACGGGTTTGACCTCCTCAAAGCAACACTTTGAGTGAAGTGGAGATGCTCTGTCTGGTCATGTGATCAGCTCAGGAAGGCTTTTTGCTTTCACGTTGGACTTTTAAAAAAACAGTGAGTTGGGCGAAGAGCAGGCATTTGAAACTTAGACCTGACCTGCATGGAGACTGGAGAAAAAGACTTCTTTCTGGAAAGGAGACTTGCATCTCTTGAAAAGAAATTCTGCATTGGAAAGGTGGCAGATTCCTATTGTCTCCGCTTTTTGAGGAATTCCTGCATCCAGTGAGATTCTGTATTTTGGGAAATCCTGGAACCTGAACAAAACTTTGACTGCTGTGTTGCTGCTGTGAGTCCTGAGCAGACCGGTTGCTGCACATCTGCTGAAAGACCTGTGTGACGCCTGCTTTAGTTGAATTGTCTTGAACACCTACCCATCAAAGACTGTTCATCAACTTCGCCTGGAGAGATTTTGAGTGGCATCTGACCATTTGACTCTGGGTCACCTCACCATACCAAAAACATCATACCAGAATGTTACTAACTGATTTATTTCTATTGTTCATTTTATCCTAAGAAACAGTTGTAAACCAAAATCCTTTTACCCTGGTTAACTTTTTTTTAATGTATGTGTGTTTGCATGAGTGCTAAGGAACTAAGGTGCTTTTCAGATATATATAGATTTATCTCAGTAGTAGTTAAGACTTATTACTTCTTTTCTAATAAATAGTTATTTTTGTAGTTTAAAGAAACCTGGTTTGGTGTGCTTTATTCTGGGCACAAATAAAGTGTCCAATTTGGCTATTCTTCGGTACTGGAATAGTGGGACTGAATTAACAGTTCATTTCTCCTGCTTTGGTCGTAACAGCAGACAACACTCAGCTTGACTTCACCACCACTTCTCTTGACTCCTTCGCAGTTGCCAAATTATCAGACATCCAGTACAGGATGAGCAGAAATTTACTCCAAACAAATATTGGGAACACTGAAGCCATCATTTTTGGTCCCTGCTCCAAACTCTGTTCCCTAGCTACCGACTCCATCCTTCCCACTGGCAACAGTCTGAGAGCCAATCTGTTTGCAACCTTGGTGTCACTTTTGACCCTGAGATGTGTTTCTGACCTTATATTCATGCCATTGCCATAACATCGCCTGACTTCACCCCTGTTTCAGCTCATCTGCTGCTGAAACCCTCATTCATGCCTTCCTTAGCTCCAGACTTGACCATTCCAATGCACTCCTAACTAGTCTCCCACACTCTACCCTTTGTAAAGTTGAAGTCATCCAAAACTCTGCTACTTGAGTCTTAACTCTCACCAAGTCCAATTCCCCTATCACTCCAGTACTCGCTGACCCACATTGGGTCCCAGTCAAGCAACTTCATGATTTTAAAATTCTCATCCTTGTTTTCAAATCCCTCCATGTCCTCACCCCGCACTATCTTTGTAATCTCCTCCAGCCCCACAACCCTCCAAGATATCTGCGCTCCTCTAATTTTGGCCTCTTGTGCATCACTGATTTTAATCGCTCCATCATTGGTGGCCGCGAATTTACTTACCTAGACCCTAAGCCCTGGAAAATCCTCCTTATACCTCTCCACCTCACTTTCTTCCTTTAAGACATTCCTTAAACCTACGTCTTTGACCAAGCTTTTGGTCATCCGAGCAGTTGGCTCTCTCCTTGCACTTCTGTCTTTTTTCCTGCCAACAGCTAAGTTTCTTTGAGTCGCCACTCTTTAGCCCCACCTTTATGGCTGTCCGCCAGCTCTGGCAATCACTGGCAACTGACTCCCACGACTTGTGGTCAATGTCACAGGACGTCATGACGCGTTTGCAGACGTCTTTAAAGCAGAGACGTGGACGGCCGGTGGGTCTGATACCAGTGATGAGCTCGCTGTACAATGCTTCCTTGGGGATCCTGTCATCTTCCATGCGGCTCATATGGCCAAGCCATCTCAAGCGACGCTGGCTCAGTAGGGTGTATATGCTGGGGATATTGGCCGACTCGAGGACTTCTGTGTTGCAGATACAGTCCTGCCACCTGATGCCAAGGATTCTCTGGATGCAGTGAAGATGGAATGAATTGACACGTCGCTCTTGGCTGATATACGTTGTCCAGGCCTCGCTGCCATAGAGCAAGGTACTGAGGACACAGGCTTGAAACACTCGGACCTTTGTGTTCCGTGTCAGTGCACCATTTTCCCACACTCTCTTGGCCAGTCTGGACATAGCAGCAGATGCCTTTCCCATGTGCTTGTTGATTTCTGCATCCAGTGATAGGTTACTGGTGATAGTTGAGCCGAGGTAGGTGAACTCTTGAACCACTTCCAGAGCGTGGCCGCCGATATTGAAGGATGGAGCATTTCTGACGCCCTGTCCCATGATATTCATTTTCTTGAGGCTGATGGTTAGGCCAAATTCGTTGCAGGCAGCCGAAATCCTGTCGATGAGTCTCTGCAGACACTCTACTGTGTGGGATGTTAATGCAGCATCGTCAGCAAAGAGGAGTTCCCTGATGAGGACTTTCCGTACTTTGGTCTTCGCTTTTAGACGGGCAAGGTTGAACAACCTGCCACCTGATCTTGTGTGGAGGAAAATTCCTTCTTCTGAAGACTTGAATGCATGAGAGAGCAGCAGGGAGAAGAAGATCCCAAACAGTGTAGTTGCGAGAACACAGCCCTGTTTCACACCACTCAGGATAGGAAAGGGGTCTGATGAGGCACCTTTCATATGTGCCTTTCATATTATCATGGAATGAGCTGATGATACTTAGTAGCCTGGTGGACATCCGATCTTTGCTAGACGTCTGAAGACACCACGTCTCTTCCCATTGTTTTCACTGGAACAATGGAGGTGGAGGGGCGACATTACAAAGTTATGAGTGGCATGGACAGAGTGGATAGTCAGAAGCTTTTTCCCAGGGTGGAAGAGTCAGTTACTAGGGGACATAGGTTTAAGGTGCAAGGGGCAAAGTTTAGAGGGGATTTGCGAAGCAAGTTTTTTACACAGAGGGTAGTGAGTGCATGGAACTTGCTGCTGGGGGAGGTGGTGGAAGCAGGTACGATAGCGACGTTTAGGAGGCAACTTGACAAATACATAAATAGGATGGGAATAGAGGGATACGGTCCCCGGAAGTGCAGAAGGTTTTAGTTTAGACAGGCATCAGGATCGGCGCAGGCTTGGAGGGCCGATTGGCCTGTTCCTGTGCTGTACTGTTCTTTGTTCTTTTGTCTGCTGACGAGGTCAAAGGCTTTGGTGAGATCTATGACAGCAACATCGAGGGGCATCTGTTGTTCGCGGCATTTCTCCTGTAGCTGGCGAAGGGAGAACAGCATGTCAATGGTAGATCTCTCTGCTCAAAAGCCGTACTGTGCCTCAGGGTAGACAGGCTCAGCTAGCTTCTGGAGTCTGTTTGAAACAACTCGAGCGAAGACTTTCCTCACTATGCTGAGCAGGGAGATTCCACGGTAGTTGTTGCAGTCACCGTGGTCACCCTTGTTCTTACAGAGGGTAATGATATTGGCATCGCGCATGTCCTGTGGTACTTCTCCCCTCCTCATCCCAGCACAGGCAAAGCAGTTCATGGAGTGCTGAAAGTGTAGCAGGCTTGACACTCTTGCTTATTTCAGGGGTAATGCCGTCCTTTCCAGAGGCTTTTCCACTGGTTAGAGAATCAATGGCATCACTGAGTTCCGATTTTGTTGGCTGTTCGTCCAGCTCATCCATGACTGTCAGAGACTGGGTTGCATTGAGGGTGGTATCGGTGACAACATTTTCCCTGGAGTACAGTTCTATGTAGTGCTCCACCCAGGTCCATTTGCTTGAGTTGTTCAGTGATCGTCTCCCCTGATTTAGACTTGAGAGGGAGTGATCTTCTTGATGGTTGGCCCAAAATCTCTCTTAATGCCATCATACATTCCTCTGATATTTCTGGTATCGGAGGCCAGCTGAATATGACTACATAGGTGTTGCCAGTAGTCATTTGCTGGCTGTTCTTTGTGCAGCGCTTCTGGCTACTTTAAGTGCTACGGATGTTAACTCGCTGGGGGCTTGCCGGCGACCAGCAACGCCAACAGCAATGCTCAGCTCCCAGTGGAAGAAAATGGGTCGATCGCTACGACTCTGCATTAATCGGGTGGACCCGCAGGGTGGCAAGGGACCAGCTTCCCTCGCCAGGCAGCGGATTGTGAGCCAGGATCCTGACACCGGCTGGAACGCGTTTCCTAGGCCCTAAACCTTTGGATGGCGACCACGAACGCAGAGTCAGCCTGGAGGACGGTGACATCGAGGAGGCTGTCCTCGCATCCCCTTCCCCCCTCGCACCCCCCGTTCCCCCTTCCCCCCCGCACCCCCTTGCACACCCTTCCCCCTGCGCTCCCCCTTCCTCCCTCCCCCCTCGCACTCCCTACTCCCCCACACCCCCCACATCCCCTTCCCCCCACCCCCTCCCCCCTCGCACCCCCTCCCCCCTTCCCTCTCCCTCCATTAAATCGCACAGTTTGCTTGTTAGGGCCCCTGCTCAGGGATAGGAGCTAACAGCCCCTCTGCCTTCTGGGTGTCTCGGGAGAGACCAAGGCTAAGGGAGTAAAATCTAACAGAAAATCCAGAGCGGAACCCCTAAGGCGATCATGTGTCACCTTTGCCATGTTTCCGGCAGTTCCTGCAGCCATACTGGTGCCAAACGTCATGCTCTGCACTCCTTTGTATCCCACTAGGAAGGCCGAGAGGGGGGTTTTGATGCTTGGGGCAACTCATAACCTCCATACATTCCGCCCAGGCATGCGCCATGGAGAGGTCACTCCATAGTCGCCTCACAGCGACCAAAACAACACGGAAGGCAGCAGTTACGGGTTATAAGTCCAGCTCAATTGGTGTAGAGATTGGGTGCCATGGGTTTCCTTTGTTGGTGGGACAGGTCATCGCATCTCACTGGACAGCTACCACCCGCCTCAAACCGGGCAGCCCCCAGTCAGAAAGGTTCTGTCCCGCCACAGTCCACCTGCTTCAATTTGTGCTTGGAGCTCAGGGTCATTGCCGGACAAGTGGACTGTAACACTGTACCAAACAGCACGACAAAAGAAGGAAAAAAGATTCCAGCCCTTCATTTTGCAAGCTGGAACGTCAGAACTATGTGTCCTGGCCTGTCGGAAGAATTTACACAAATCAACGACTCTTGGAAGACCGCCATCATTAACAACGAGCTCAGTAGACTCAATGTGGACATTGCAGCACTTCAGGAGACACGCCTCCCTGCGAGCGGATCTCTAAGAGAGCAAGACTACACCTTCTACTGGCAAGGTAGGGATCCTGAAGAACCAAGACAGCATGGAGTGGGCTTCGCCATCAGAAACTCTTTGCTCAGCATGCTAGAGCCACCTTCAAATGGCTCAGAATGCATACTGTCCATCCGCTCAGCGTCTCTGGTCCAGTACACCTATGCTCTAACACTCAGCTCCCCACAAGAAGTTAAAGACCAGTTCTACGAGGAGCTCCGTAATATCATTAGTAGCATTCCTAGTACCGAACATTTGTTCCTGCTGGGGGACTTTAACGCCAGGGTTGGGGCCGACCATGACACATGGCCCTCCTGCCTTGGGCACAATGGCATTGGAAGGAAGAATGAGAATGGACAGAGACTGCTGGAATTGTGTACCTATCACAACCTCTGCATCACCAACTTGTTCTTTCATACTAAACCCTGTCACCAGGTTTCATGGAGGCACCCAAGATCATGTCGTTGGCACCAGCTGGACCTCATCGTCACAAGGCGAGCCTCTGTAAACAGTGTCCAAATCACAAGCAGCTTCCACAGTGCAGACTGCGACACTGACCACTCCCTGGTGTGCAGCAAAGTTAGGCTCAAACCAAAGAAGCTACATCACTCCAAGCAGAAAGGCCGCCCGCGCATCAACACAAACAGAATTTCTTATCCACAGCTGTTACATAAGTTTCTGAATTCACTCGAAAAAGCCCTTCAAAACACTCCTACAGGGGATGCAGAGACCAAGTGGGCCCACATCAGAGATGCCATCTATGACTCAGCAATGACCACCTTTGGCAAACGTAAGAAGCAGAATGTAGGTTTCAATCTCACTTTGAAGAGCTGGAACCTGTCATAACCGCTAAGCGCACTGCACTGTTGAACTACTTTATGTTATAATGTTTCTGTAAAGAACCTTGGGATGTTTCATTATGTTAAAGGCTCTATATAAATATATGTTGTTGTTATTTTGATGTTCTTGTGGTTTTGCAGGCTCCAAGGTGTCGTCCTCCCCTGACTCCTTGGGAACTTGTTGTCTTTGTCCAGCCTCCTTCCCCTCTGTGGTTGACCCTGTGGGAGACATAAGAGAAGATGGTTATGAGAGATTGGGGCAGTGAACAGATGCTCATATTGCTAAAAGCAATGAAATGACACCTTAAGCATTGACAGATCATTGCACGGGGAGCATTGCCATACATCCCCTGAACCTGGAGATGTTGAGATTTTTTCGCCCTGTCGATGGCAGACCCCCATCTCCAGCGTGCCTGTAGCTTAACACTCTGGCCAGCTCATAAAGTACATCAGTGACACTATCGGTGGCACCTCGCCATCCAGGAGTATCCTCTTATTCTCGTTGGCATTCAACTCCCATTTGGCCTACAAGGTGAATAAAGATGCAGTTAGGAAAATGCCTCTTTCTCTCACTACTCATGGCTTTTCAATTGCAAATGCTTCTGCAGTCTGCACTGCAGCCTCCTGTCCAGTGGCACCAGGGTTCCATCCAATGATTATGGGCCACCTGAACTGCTGAGCACACATCTCCCCCATAGTCAGGAGAACTCTTTGCATCCTCAGGATGTCCTTCTGTTTTGCACTGTGGTGACTGCTGACCAGGAGGCATGCCACCTGGGTCTATCTTTGGACTCACTTTTCCAGACCTGTAAAGGACATTGAAACACTTCCAGCATTGCATCCAGTTCCTCCTCACCACTCCTTTGCTGCTGACCTAATGTGCCACCTCTAGCCATGCCCTCTTGGTGAGCCTTGCAGGATTTCTGTTGCCACTAGCAAGGAACAGGATGTTTCTTCTCTCAGTCACCGCCTCCAACAGCACCTCCAGTGAGGCATCCACAGAACAGGGAGCTGCCCTGGGATGGGGGTGGGTCTTTCGTTTTCACTACCCTTTGCTGTGCACCTTCCTCCATTTCTTAGGTGAACAGCAACCTCAGCAATGGCTGGCAACCGCCCTTTAAATCGGACCCGCCTCTGCCTAAGTCTCAGTTCCTTTCCGTGTCCACCATCGCTAATTGGGAGACAAATGCAACTCCAGGCCAATTATCATACTTCCGTAATGAAATTGCAACTCGTACGCGTTGTTGGCTGTGTGTGGGGTTGGGACCATGACATCAGGGTCCCGATCCCAAATGAAAATCCTGCTCTAATGTCTGTTTTCACAAAAGAGAGGGATCAAACAGATATTGTAGCTAAGGAGGGGGCATGTGAAAAATTGAATGAAATAAACATAGTGAGGGAAAAAGTATTAAGGTGTTTCGCATCCTTGAAATTGGATATGTCACTAGGCCCAAATGAAATGTGTCCCAGGCTGTAAAGGAAGCAAAGGAAGAAATAGCAGAGGCTCTGACCATCATTTTCCAATCCTCTCTGGCTACAGGTGTGGTGTTGGAAGACTGGAGGACTGTTAATGTTGTACGCTTGTTTAAAAAGAGAGAAAGGAATAGCCAAAGTAATTACAGGCCAATCACCCTAACCTTGGTGGTGGGCAAATTATTGGAAAAAATTCTGACAGTATAAGTCATCATTTCGAAAGGCGAGGGTTAATCAAGGACAGTCAGCATGGATTTGTTAACAGAAGATTGCGTCTGATTAACTTGGTTAAATCTTTTATGGAAGAAACAAGGAGGGTCGTTGAGGGTAGTGCCTTTGATATGAACTACATGGACTTTAGCAAGGCTTTTGTCAAGGCCCCACATGGCAGACTGGTCAAATAATTAAAAGCTCATGGGATCCAAGGAAAAGGGGCAAGTTGAATCCAAAATTGGCTCAGAGGCAGGAAGAAAATGGTAAAGTCAACAGGCGTTTTGTGATTGGAAAAGTCTGAAAGCTGCAGTAGAAGCTGAGACTGCTGCTTTGCAAGTACAGACTGCTGCCATCATTAGACTGGTTTTCAATGTTCAAAGAGGCTTCCAGCACATCCGAACAGCCCATCAATCTGTTCTCCAACAGATCAATAGGATTGCTGAAGCATTGTTCTGGGAGAGTGATAGTGGCTCCATGGAGCACAAACCCGTTGTCTCTCAGGACGACAGCATTCCTGCTCCTACCTCTGCTACTCCACCATTGCCCTTTCTGTTGGCTGTCAGCCAGCCAGCCCTGACTGCTGCAGACCAGGCCAAAATTGTGCTCTCTTAATTCAGGCATTCTAGGCCCAAAGCTGCTCCAGACCACACTCCAAGGTCATCTACTATCACCTTAATTGAAGGCCAGTAGCTTTCTACCCACCTATGTTGTAGGAGCACCAGTAGAGGCAAAGTCATGTGTGTGAGACAGGGAATGGACAATTACATCATGATTGAACTTACAGATTTAGATTGGAATGTGCATTGTCTGTTTTTTTTATTTTTATGCTGTCAGAAAGAGAACAATGTGATGTCAGTAAAGGAAAGGTAAAGAGTGTGGGACAGTTGGTGAATGGGGAGGGATATTTGAGCTTACTGGTATCGCTCATTAATTATTTCATCACATAGAGCTGAGGCAGAAAGGCACATTGTAGCCTCCCTTTCTCTTTGTGTTCCTCCATTTCCTGCTACACTTCCTCCCCCTCCACTTCCTCTTCCTCCTTCTCCTCCACTTCCTCCTGCTCCTGCTTCTAATCCTCACTTTCTGGCCTGATAAGTTCTGGAAAGGGTTGTTCCCTCATAATGACCAGCTTGTGCAGCATGCCACATACTACCACAAATCTTGATACCTGCTCAGCCAAATCCTATAGGGTTACTTCAGAATGGTCCAGGCAGTGAAAGCGTTGTTTGACATTGCCGATGGTGTGCTCTATGATGTTCCTTGTGGCAGCATGGCTCTCATTGTAGGCATGTGGTGCACGTGTGCATGGGTTCCAGACCTGAGTTGTGAGCCATGTCATGAGTGCATAACCCTTGTCCCCTGTGGCCAGCCTTTGACTTGCCGAGGTAGTTCAAATACATTTGACACAGGCGACTGCCACAGAATGAAGGAATCATGCCTATTGACCAGGATAGCGAGTGTTCACGCAAGATGTTCTGCTTCTGGTCACAAACCAGCTGCACATTGAGAGAGTGTAATCCCTTCTAATTCAGGAAAATGGCTGAGTACACATAAGATGCACATAAGGCATTGTGTGTGGAGTCCCCTGCACCATGGAGAATCCTATAATCCACGTAAACCCTTGTGCTTTCTCCATTGTTTGGCTACTCTGAATAAGATCAAGCTGTCTCTTTGTGCATAAAGACCCTTATGCAGCAGTGAACTGTAAACTGTAAGATGCTGCTTATATCACCAGCAACAACCTGGAAGGAACCAGGCATCGAAAAGCTAAGTCACCTTGACAGCCATAGTAAAATGTGGTTCTTGCCCTGCTTTTAGGTTGTTTAGGTTGCAGTTGTAGCTGCATCAGTTGGCAGATTTCAGTCATGACCTCATTAGTGGAGACAATTGAGGTAAGAGAATTGCTCCCTGAAGAACCTCCATGGATAGGGCTTCCTGATGACAGTACTGCTCCCCTCCTTCCCATCCCCCTTCTCCTCCTCCTCCTTCTAGCAGTTTGTCCTGCTCTGCCCTCTCCCAGTCATGTTTAATTCAAAGAGAAAGACCTACCAGGCCACCCATGCCTGGAAGCAACTTGTTTCAGTGCAAGTTTTTAAAATAAACAAGAAAGTACTTCAGGAATTGACACCTCGGATTGGAAAATTGCCATTGTCACTCCATTATTTAAGAAGGGTGGGTGAGATAAACCATGAAATTATAGATCTATTAGTTTAACATTTGTTGTGGGAAAGTTGCTATAGTCTGTTATTAGGGACAGTGCTTCTGAGCACCTAGACAAATATGAACTTATCAGAGAGAGCTACAGAGTTACAGAGTCATTACAGCACAGAAGGTGGCTGACAACAAGCATGTTAACAAGATCAATTCATCAGCTAGCCACTTATCCAAATCGGGTGGGTCGCCAGGACCTGCCTTCCCCCCTCCTGAACAAAATCACCGGGGGTCAGAATGGTGACATCAAACTGGCACGCCAGCCAGCTGTACTAATTTTCGCGCCCACCCCTGCACTCACCCCTAAAATCCCTGCCCTGTGGAGTTAATAAGTTTTGAGTTAGATCACAGAATCATAGAATTGTTACAGTGCAGAAGGAGGCCATTAGGCCCATCATGTCTGCACCGGCTCTCCGAAAGAACAATTCACCTAATGCCATTCCCCTTCCTTCTCCCCGTAACCCTGCACATTCTTCCTTTTCATATAACAGTCTAATTCCCTTTTGAATGCTTCAACTGAACCTGCCTCCAGCATATGTCAGGCATTGCAATCCAGACCTCAACCAATCGTTGTGGGAAAAAGTTTTCCCCATGTTGCTTTTGTTTCTCTTATCCAATACTTTAAATCTGTGCCCTCTCGATCCTTTCATGCATGTGAACAGTTTCTCCCTAACTACGTTGTCCAGACCCCTCATGATTTTGAATACCTCTATCAAATCACCTCTCAGCCTTCTCTTCACCAAGGAAAACTGTCCTAACTTCTCCAATCTATCTTCATAACCGAAGATCCTCATCACTGGAACGATTCTCGTGAATCTTTTCTATACTCTCTCCAATGCCCTCACATCTTTCCTAAATGTGGCGCCCAGAACCGGATGCAATACTCCAGCTGAGGAGTGTCTTATATAAGTTCAACGTAACTTCCTTGCTCTCGTACACTATGGCCCTATTAATAAAGCCCAGGATACCGTATGCTTCATTAACATACGACCATACGAACACATGAATTAGGAGCAGGAGTAGGCCACGCAGTCCATTCAATAAGATCATGGCTGATCTGATCGTACCCTCAACTCCACATTCCCGCCTACCCCCAATAACCTTTCACCCCCTTGCTTATCACAAATCTATCTACCTCTGCCTTAAAAATATTCAAAGACTCTGCTTCCACTGCATTTTGAGGAAGAGAGTTCCAAAGACTTCATGACCTGCAGAGAGAAAAAGTTTCTCCTCATCCCTGTCTTAAATGGGCAACTCTTTATTTTTAAACAGTGACTCCTAGTTCTAGATTCTCCCACAAGAGGAAACATCTTTTCCAAATTCACCCTGTTAAGAACCCTCAGAATCTTATATGTTTCAATCAAGTGGGGCGGCACAGTGGCGCAGTGGTTAGCACCGCAGCCTCACAGCTCCAGCGACCTGGGTTCAATTCTGGGTACTGCCTGTGTGGAGTTTGCAAGTTCTCCCTGTGTCTGCGTGGGTTTCCTCCGGGTGCTCTGGTTTCCTCCCACATGCCAAAGACTTGCAGGTTGATAGGTAAATTGGCCATTAGCAATTGCCCCTAGTATAGGTAGGTGGTAGGGAAATATAGGGACAGGTGGGGATGTGGTAGGAATATGGAATTAGTGTAGGATTAGTATAAATGGGTGGTTGATGGTCGGCACAGACTTGGTGGGCCAAAGGGCCTGTTTCAGTGCTGTATCTCTAAACTAAACTAAACAAGTCACCTCTTACTCTTTGAAACTCCAGCGGATATAAGCCGAGCCTGTCCAACCTTTCCTCATTAGCCAACATGCCCATTCCAGGCATTAGTCTAGTAAACCTTCTCTGAACTGCTTACAATGCATTTACATCCTTCCTTAGACAAGGAGACCAATACTGTACACAGTACTCCAGATGTGGTCTCACCAATGTCCTGTATAACTGAAGCATAACCTTCCTACTTTTGTATTCAATTCCCCTCACAATAAATGATAACATTAACCGTTCTCTCAACCTTCAATGACCTCTGCACATGTACACCTAGGTCCCTCTGCTCCTGCACCTCTTTTAGAATTATATTCTTTATTTTATTGTCTCTCCATGTTCTTCCCACCAAAACAAATCACTTCACATTTCTCTGCATTCAACTTCATCTGCTACCTATCTGCCCATTCTACCAACTTATCTATGTCCTTTTGCAGTTCCACACTCTCTCCTCACAGTTCTCAATGCTTCTAAGTTTTCAGTCTTCTGCAAACTTTGAAACTGTGCCCTGTACCCCAAGGTCATTAATATATATCAGGAAAAGCAAGGGTCCCAACAATGACCCCTGGGGAACTCCACTACAAACTTTCCTCCAGCCCAAGAAACATCCATTAACCATATGGACATAATTTCTGTGAATAATGTGGTTTTCAACTCTTGTCTATGAGGACTGAATTAACGAAACGACCATCAGGTAAAAACTAGACAAAAATGTCTCATTTTTGTTGTAATAATCATTTTACATTGATTTGAGTTGTCATAACTAACAGAAATTGTGAAGTAGCCTCACTGAACAAATGGCTCCCTTGTCCTTAATTGTGTCTATTTGCTCTTCCACATTATTTATTGAAGACATTTTTAATATATTTATTGAAAGAAATTTCTTAACAATGTCAGTACAAAAGTTGTAGTTTATAAAACCAATGTGGCATATGATCAGATTTTAAAAAACTCTCCAAAATGAACTACGATACAGATGAACAATACAAAGGTCAAGCTGACTTATGTAAGCAAGACACAACACCAGGGCCTCTTCTAAACTTACAGAACTAAATTGATAAAAAGCTATATTAGAATGATTTTGATGATCTCAGAGTATATCAGGATAAACTGGCCCTGAACACCAGGGAGATCTCGTGGATTGGGAGAGGAATCGCTAATATCTGGCCTCTTTCCACGGCTGAAGAGGAGGCACTGGAGCTAGCAGGGGGCCAGGGCGGCTGCTCAATAGGGGATGGTGAGACTGGAGTCTCCTCACAAGAGAGTGAGAATTGACTTCATTCGACATCCACCACACTTCTGGAGGTACACATCATGCATTGTTGACATGACAAGATCTGCACAGCCTAACCCACAAATGTTTGTGTTCCAGCTGAAGGGGGACAGCTGTCAACCTCTGGGGGGCAGCAGTCAGAGGACGCACTGTCACATGACTCCCCCCCACCTTCCACCAGCGCAGAGACGGTGGGTAAATGCTCAGCCTTAGATTCAGGATCACAAGTTGATGAGAGAGCCACATATGTGCCCGAGCAGCTGGCTGAGGCTGAGACAGCCGAGGCCATTGACAATCGGAGGACTGTGGGTGGCCAGGCCCATTTTGAGCCCCAGGCTGATGACAAGCCTCTGGTGACTACAGCACAGGGCCTGCTGGAGTTGCTGGGAGAGGTAAGGCAACATCTGGCGGAGATTCCAGAGGCCATGTGCAGTCATGCATGGCTGATGGAGGAGTCCATCTATGCCATGATTGCTGCCATATCTCAGGCATGTGAGCACAAGGTTTCCTCCATCGAGAGGTTGGCGACCCTCATGGAGAGCCAGATTCCATAGATGCTTGCAAACCTGCACACCATTGCCTTGACCATGAGCTCGATGCAGCAGTGGCAAGGCGAGAGGACAAGGCAATAGGATTCTTCCCAGGTCCCTGTTCTTCTCTGGTCAGCAGGGAGGTTGAAGTGTGCCTTGAAAGGAAGGAGAGGCTGACCTCCACATCTGGCGGGCTCCCCTCAAGGTGCACTGAATGTGGACAGCAGCTCCCCAGCCCCTCCGCCAGTGACCCTAGCTTCAGTAGCCATGATAACTGAGGAGAGTCCTGCACCAGTGCAGCAACCCTCAGGCAGCCGGGGCCCTTCAGGCCAGAACTGCACACAGTACTCCAAATGCGGCCGAACCAACGTTATGTACAACTGTAACATGACGTTCCAACTCTTGTATTCAATGCCTCGGCCAATGAAGGCAAGCATGCCATACGCCTTCTTCACCACCCTGTCTACCTGTGTTGCCACTTTCAGGGAACTATGTACTTGCACCCCAAGGTCTCTCTGCTCAACAACACTCCCCAGGGCCCTGCCATGCACTGTATATGTCCTGCCCTGGTTTAACTTCCCAAAATGCATCACTTCACACTTGTCTGCATTAAATTCCATTTGCCAATCCATTGCCCACTTTCCCAGTTGATCTATATCCTGTTGTAACCTTAGACAACCTTCTTCACTGTCCGCTATACCACCAAATTTGGTGTCATCTGCAAACTTACTAATCATGCCCCCTACATTCAGATCCAAGTCATTAATGTATATGACAAACAACAGAGAGCCCAGCACCGATCCCTGCGGCACACCACTGGTCACCGGCCTCCAATCTGAAAAACAACCCTTCACTACCACACGCTGCCTTTTATCACCAAGCCAATTTTGCATCTAGTTGACTAGCTCACACTGGATCCCATGTGTTCGAACCTTCTGGACTAGCCTTCCATGTGGGACCTTGTCAAAGGTCTTGCTAAAGTCCATGCAGACAACGTCCATCGCCCTGCCCTCATCAATCCTCTTGGTCACCTCCTCGAAAAACTCAATCAAATTCGTGAGACATGATTTCCCACGCACAAAGCCATACTGACTATCCCTAATCAGACCTTGCCTTTCCAAATGCATATAAATCCTGTCTCTCAGAATCCCTTCCAATAACTTTCCCACCATTGATGTAGGGCTCACCAGCCTGTAGTTCCCTGGCTTATCCCTGCTGCCCTTCTTAAATAAAAGCAAAACATTAGCTATCCTCCAGTCTTCCGGTACCTCACCCGTGGCTAACGATGATACAAAAATCTCTTCCAGGGCCCCAACAGTCTCCTCCCTTGCTTCCCAGAGCATCCTAGGATACACCTGTTCAGGCCCTGGGGATTTATCCACCTAATGCGCTTCAAAACCTCCAACACCTCCTGCTTTGTAATATTGATATGCTCCAGGATATCGCGGTTCCCTCCCTTGAACTCACTAGCTTCCATGACCTTCTCCACGGTAAATACAGACGAGAAGTATTCATTTAAAAACTCGCCCATTTCCCGTGGCTCCACACATAGATTACCACACTGATCCTTAAGGGGACCTACTCTGTACCTAGCTACCCTTTTACTCTTAGAATTAGAATTAGAACATTACAGCGCAGTGCAGGCCCTTCGGCCCTCGATGTTGCGCCGACCTGTGAAACCATCTGACCTACACTATTCCATTTTCATCCATATGTCTATCCAATGACTACTTAAATGCCCTGAAAGTTGGCGAGTCTACTACTGTTGCAGGCAGGGTGTTCCACGCCCCTACTACTCTCTGAGTAAAGAAACTACCTCTAACATCTGTCCTATATCTATCACCCCTCAACTTAAAGCTATGTCCCCTCGTGTTTGCCATCACCATCCGAGGAAAAAGACTCTCACTATCCACCCTATCTAACCCTCTGCTTATCTTATATGTCTCTATTAAGTCACCTCTCCTCCTCCTTCTCTCCAACGAAAACAACCTCAAGTCCCTCAGCCTTTCCTCGTAAGACCTTCCCTCCATACCAGGCAACATCCTAGTAAATCTCCTCTGCACCCTTTCCAAAGCTTCCACATCCTTCCTATAATGCGGTGACCAGAACTGCACGCAATACTCCAGGTGCGGTCTCACCAGAGTTTTGTACAGCTGCAGCATGACCTCGTGGCTCCGAAACTCGATCCCCCTACTAATAAAAGCTATATACTTAATATACTTACAGAATATTTTAGGATTCTCCTTTATCTTATCTGCCAGGGAAATCTCATGGCCCCTTTTCGCCCTCCTAATTTCCTTCTTAAGTGTGCTCCGACATCCCCTATACTCCTTGAGGGACTCGCTTGATCCCAGCTGCCTATACCTGACATATGCCTCCTGTTTCAATGCAAGAAGTATAACAGGTAAGGCAGATGAACTTCGAGCTTGGATTAGTACTTGGAACTATGATGTTGTTGCTATTACAGAGGCTTGGTTGAGGGAAGGACAGGATTGGCAGCTAAATGTTCCAGGATTTAGAAGCTTCAGGCGGGATAGAGGGGGATGTAAAAGGGGTGGGGGACTTGCATTACTGGTTAAGGAGAATATCACAGCTGTACTGCGGGAGGACACCTCGGAGGGGTCATGCAGCGAGGCAATATGGGTGGAGCTCAGGAATAGGAAGGGTGCAGTCACGATGTTGGGGGTTTACTACAGGCCTCCCAACAGCCAGCGGGAGGTAGAGGAGCAGATATGTGGACAGATTTTGGAAAGATGTAAAGGTTACAGGGTTGTGGTGGGTGATTTTAACTTCCCCCATATTGACTGGGACTCACTTAGTGCTAGGGGCTTGGATGGGGCAGAATTTGTAAGAAGCATCCAGGAGGGCTTCTTGAAACAATACGTAGATAGTCCAACTAGGGATGAGGCCGTACTGGACCTGGTATTGCGGAATGAGCCCGGTCAGGTGGTCGAAGTTTCAGGAGGGGAGCATTTCGGGAACAGTGACCTTAATTCCATAAGTTTTAAGGTACTTGTGGATAAGGATAAGAGTAGTCCTCGGGTGAAGGTGATAAATTGGGAGAAGGCTAATTATTACAATATTAGGCAGGAACTGAAGAATTTAGATTGGGGGCGGCTGTTTGAGGGGAAATCAACATCTGACATGTGGGAGTCTTTCAAACGTCAGTTGATTAGAATCCAAGGACCAGCATATTCCTGTGAGGAAGAAGGATAAGTTTGGCAAGTTTCAGGAACCTTGGATAACGCGGGATATTGTGAGCCTCGTCAAAAAGAAAAAGGAAGCATTCGTAAGGGCTGGAAGGCGAGGAACAGACGAATCCCTTGAGGAATATAAAGACAGTAGGAAGGAATTTAAGCAAGGAGTCAGGAGGGCTAAAAGGGGTTATGAGAAGTCATTGGCAAACAGGATTAAGGAGAATACCAAGGCTTTTTATACGTATATAAAGAGCAAGAGGGTAACCAGGGAAAGGGTTGGCCCACTCAAGGACAGAGAAGGGAATCTATGTGTGGAGCCAGAGGAAATGGGCGAGGTACTAAATGAGTACTTTGCATCAGTATTCACTAAGGAGAAGGACTTGGTGGATGATGAGCCTAGGGAAGGGAGTGTAAATAGTCTCAGTCATCTCATTATCAAAAAGGAGGAGGTGTTGGGTGTCTTGCAAAGCATTAAGGTAGATAAGTCCCCAGGGCCTGATGGGATCTACCCCAGAATACTGAGGGAGGCAAGGGAAGAAATTGCTGGGGCCTTGACAGAAATCTTTATATCCTCATTGGCTACAGGTGAGGTCCCAGAGGACTGGAGAATAGCCAATGTTGTTCCTTTGTTTAAGAAGGGTAGCAAGGATAATCCAGGAAATTATAGGCCGGTGAGCCTTACGTCTGTGGTAGGGAAATTATTGGAGAGGATTCTTCGGGACAGGATTTACTCCCATTTGGAAACAAATGGACTTATTAGCGAGAGGCAGCATGGTTTTGTGAAAGGGAGGTCGTGTCTCACTAATTTGATTGAGTTTTTTGAGGAAGTGACAAAGATGATTGATGAAGGAAGGGCAGTGGATGTTATCTATATGGACTTCAGTAAAGCCTTTGACATGGTCCCTCATGGCAGACTGATACAAAAGGTGAAGTCACATGGGATCAGAGGGGAGCTGGCACGATGGATACAGAACTGGCTCGGTCATAGAAGACAGAGGGTAGCAGTGGAAGGGTACTTTTCTGAATGGAGGGCTGTGACTAGTGGTGTTCTGCAGGGATCAGTGCTGGGACCTTTGCTGTTTGTATTATATATAAATGATTTGGAGGAAAATGTAGCTGGTCTGACTAGTAAGTTTGCGGACGACACAAAGGTTGGTGGAGTTGCGGACAGTGATGAGGATTGTCAGAGGATACACCAGGATATAGATCGGTTGGAGACTTGGGCGGAGAAATGGCAGATGGAGTTTAATTCGGACAAATGTGAGGTAATGCATTTTGGAAGGTCTAATGCAGGTGGGAAGTATACAGTAAATGGCAGAACCCTTAAGAGTATTGACAGGCAGAGAGATCTGGGCGTACAGGTCCACAGGTCACTGAAAGTGGCAACGCAGGTGGATAACGTAGTCAAGAAAGCATACGGCATGCTTGCCTTCATCGGTCGTGGCATAGAGTAAAAAAATAGGCAAGTCATGCTGCAGCTGTACAGAACTTTAGTTAGGCCACACTTAGAATACTGCGTGCAATTCTGGCCGCCACACTACCAGAAGGACGTGGAGGCTTTGGAGAGGGTACAGAAGAGGTTTACCAGGATGATGCCTGGTCTGGAGGGCATTAGCTATGAGGAGAGGTTGGATAAACTCGGATTGTTTTCACTGGAACGACGGAGGTGGAGGGGCGACATGATAGAGGTTTACAAAGTTATAAGCGGCATGGACAGAGTGGATAGTCAGAAGCTTTTTCCCAGGGTGGAAGAGTCAGTTACTAGGGGACATAGGTTTAAGGTGAGAGGGGCAAAGTATCGAGGGGATGTGCGTGGCAAGTTCTTTACACAGAGGGTGGTGAGTGCCTGGAACTTGTTTCCGGGGGAGGTGGTGGAAGCAGGTACCATAGAGACGTTTAAGAGGCATCTTGACAAATACATGAATAGGATGGGAATAGAGGGATACAGACCCCAGAAGTGCAGAAGGTTTTAGTTTAGACAGGCATCAAGATCGGCGCAGGCTTGGAGGGCCGAATGGCCTGTTTCTGTGCTGTACTGTTCTTTGTTCTTTGTTTGCTCTTTGTCCTGACCAGACCGTCAATATCCCTCGTCAACCAAGGTTCCCTACACTTGCCAGCCTTGCCCTTCCATCTAACAAGAACATGCCGGCCCTGAACTCTTCCTATCTCACTTTTAAAAGCTTCCCACTTGCCAGAAGTCCCTTTACCAGTAAACAGCCTCTCCCATTCAACTTTTGAGAGTTCCTGTCTGATGCTATCGAAATTATCCTTCCCCCAATTTGGGACTTCAACCTGAGGACCAGTCCTATCCTTTTCCGTAACTATCTTGAAGCTAATAGAGTTATGCTCACTGTTATCAAAGTGCGCCCCCACAGACACATCAACCACATGCCCAGTCTCATTTCCTCAGAGGAGGTCGAGTGTCGCCCCTTCTCTAGTAGGGCCATCCACATACTGCTTTAGAAAACTATCCTGGACACACTGAACAAATTCTTCCCCATCTGATCCCTTAGCACTAAGGCAGTCCCAGTCAATATTAGGGAAGTTAAAATCACCTACTATTACAACCCTACAATTCCTACACCTATCTGTGATTTCCCTACATATATGCTCCTCCAATTACCTCTGACTATTGGGGAGCCTATAGTATAATCCCATCAAAGTGATCACCCCTTTCTTATTTCTGAGTTCTACCCATATAGCCTCGCTGGATATTCCCCCCGGGATATCCTCTCTCAGTACTACCGTGATGTCCTCCCTAATCAATAGTGCACCTCCCCCTCCTCTCTTACCTCGACCTCCGTTACACCGGAAGCATCGGTACCCCGGAACATTGAGCTGCCAGTCCTGCCCAGCCCTCAACCACGTTTCCGTGATAGCTGTAATATCACAATCCCATGTACTGATCCATGCTCTAAGTTCATCTGCCTTACCTGTAAGGTTTCTTGCATTAAAGTAAATGCAGTTTAGCCTACCAGACCTTCCACGCTCCCTGTCCTGCCCCTGCCCGGCCTGCCTACTGGACTTGCTTGCTTTAACCTCTACATTGTCCTCAACTATCTCATCGGAGAGACTACTACTTTGGGTCCTGCTGCCCTGCTAGACTAATTTAATCCCTCCCAAGTAGTACCAGCAAACCTCCCCGCAAGGATATTGGTCCCCTTCCAGTTCAGATGCAACCTGTCCCTCTTTGCAGGTCACCTCTGCACCAGAAGAGATCCCAATGATCCAAGTAGCTGAAGCCCTCCCGCCTGCACCAGCTCTTCAGCCACACACTCATTTGCCTTATCCTCCTATTCCTACCCTCACTCGCACGTGGCACAGGGATTAACCATGAGATTACAATCTTAAACGTCCTGCTTTTTAACCTTCTGCTTAACTCCCTATATTCACTTTGCAGGACCTCATCTCTCTTCCTGCCTATGTCGTTAGTACCAATATGGACCACGACCTCTGGCTGCGCACCCTCCCCTTTCAGAATGACCTGCAGCCGCTCCAAGACATCCTTGACCCTCACACCAGGGAGGCAACATACCATCCTGGAGTCTCGTTTGCGGCCACAGAAACACCTATCTACACCCCTTACGATAGAATCCCCTATCACTATAGCTCTGCCAACCCTTTTCCTCACCTGCTGTGCAGCAGAGCCCTCTGTGGTGCCACGAACTTGGCTGTTGCTGCTTTCCCCTGGGAGGTCATCCCCTCAACAGTAACCAAAGCGGTATATCTGTTTGAGAGGGGGATGGCCACAGGGGACTCCTGCACTACCTGCCTGCGCCTACTATTCCGTCTGGTGGTCACCCATCTCTTTTCTGCCTGTGCAGCCATTACCTACGGTGTGGCCACCTCACTAAACGTGATATCCACAACGTCCTCAGCATTGCAGATGCTCCACAGTGAATCCACCCGCAGCTCCAGCTCTGTAATGCAGTTAGCCAGTAGCTGCAAATGGATACACTTCCTGCACACATGGTCGTCAGGGACACTGGAAGCATCCCTGATTTCCCACGTAGCGCAGCAGGAGTATACCATGGGGCTGAGCTCTCCTGTCATGACTTACCCTTAGATTAATTAGTTACTCCCTGAATTAAAAAATACTAATTACACGAGGGGCCTGGTTCTACCACTCCAATCTAAAGTCCTGAGTCAGCTACCCTGAATTTAAAAAAAACACTTTCATAGTACTCACCTTATCACCAGGAGGTTTTTTTTTCAACAAAAAAAACTTTGCCCCTTTTTAAAAGATATTTAAATGTACTAACAGCAGCGACTCATCAACCAATCACCTTGCAGCTCTCCTCTGACATCACTGTTGTCTTTTTTTTCAAAACTCTGGCACGCTGGAAGAGCTCCGCTCCCGGAAGGTAAGAGACTGGGCCTCGATCCTCGGGCTCGATTTATAGGCTCCGCTTGCAGCGTTCTCCCCACAGGTCCCTCCGCTCCGCTCCTCTCCTGGAAGGTAAAAGTGAAAGGCAAGGGTTAAATTGGTTTGGCCTTGAAAATGGGCATGGAGATCGCCGTGTTCAATTAGCCCGTGCCTATTGACTGGTTAACATGGTCGCTGTGTGCTACCAGCGCTACGGTGCTGTTCATTGGCTCCAGCAGGAGGCTCAAAATCAAAACTTCGGAGCACCACTTAAAGCTAGCCTACGCTGTGTAAAGCTAGTCTGCACCTTTCACAGTAGAGGTGCATTGTGGCTGGAAAAGGTACTGGGAGTCATGCAGGTCGTGAATCTGACCTGGGAAATAGTGAAAAATGGCAGAACATGGGAGAGAGCAGGCTCCACTGCACTAGTTGTCTGGAGGAGGTGGAAAGGAGGTGAGTTATCCTGTGTCTGTAGAAGGCCAGTAGGCCCTCCATGGCCTTCTATGGTCAAAAGCCAGGGGGGAATAGATAGCCATGGTGGTCAATACCTGGAGTTTAGTTCCAATGATGTGGATGCATTGCTGCAAGAACTTCCATCACCTCTACCAAGTTGTCAAGGTCAGTGAATTCATCCGCCAAAGCCATATCCTGCCAACTGCACCACTATCTTCAGAAACTCCTCAATTCACTTCACCTTCATCACTCACCGACCAACAATCTGTATCCATTCAGGGCTCATACCGGACATTCATAGCCTCCACTGTACCCTCACACACTTAGCAGTGCTGCAAACCTCACATCCACATCTCACACCTTATACACACTGTCAGCTATTCAACCATGGCAGTCACATCACCCAAATACATTGCACAGCATTCACTGGCACACTTCACTATGTCTTGCAGGTTGCAGGTCAGAATGGTGCATAACCAGAGGCAGCAAGAGCTAACCAGACAGGGACATGCAGGCTTCCACGTTCCCCTGGAGGAGATGGTGTTATTCATTATTGGAGTGGCCATTACTGAAGCCATGGCCAGATGTGGACTCAATCAACTGAAGATCTTCATAGAGTCATTACAGCACAGAAGGAGGCCATTCAGCCCATCGAGTCCATGCCGACTCTCTGGAGAGCAATCCAATCAGTTCCATTCCCTGCTCCATCGCTGTAGTTTATTTCCCTCATGTGCCCATCCAATTTCCTTTTGAAATCATTCATCGCCTCCCCTTTCATCACCCTCGTAGGCAGCATATTTCACATTATTGACATTTGCTGCATAAAAAAGTTCTTCCTCACATCCCCCCTATTGCTGCCCAAAATATTAAATCTGTGTACCCTAGTCCTTCTACCATTAGCTAATGGGAACAGCTTTTCCTTGCCTAACTTATCTAAACACGTCATTATCTTGTAAACCTCTATCAAATCTCACTTCAATCTCCTTTGCCCCAAGGAAGACAACCATAGCTTCTCCAACCTAATCTTGTAGCTAAAATCTTTCATCGCTGACCATTCTGGTAAATCTCCTCTGCATCCTCCCAAGGACCCTCACATCCTTCCTAAAGTGTGGTGAACAGGACTGGATGCAATACTCTAGTTGTGGTCTCACCAAAGCTTTATAAAGGTTCAGGCCTGGTCCAATCTGCACCTTCTCCTTTGTTATCTCTTGCCCCACCCCCACCTCACTTGCTTATAATCTGTGACTTTTCTAATATTTGTCAGTTCCGAAGAAGGGTCACTGACCCGAAACGTTAACTCTGCTTCTCTTTACACAGATTCTGCCAGACCTGCTGAGTGATTCCAGCATTTCTTGTTTTTGTTTCAGATTTCCAGCATCCGCAGTATTTTGCTTTTATTTCAGAATAATGTCCCTGCTTTTGTACTTAATACCTCTATTTATGAAGCCTAAGATCCCATATGCTTTTCAAACTACTCTCGCAGTATTTCTTGCCACCTTGAAAGATCTATGCAAATGAACCCCTAGGTCCTTCTGTCCATGTGCACTCTTTAGAACTGTGCCATTAAGTCTACATTGCTATCCCTTCTGCCAAAATGCATAACCTCACACTTCTCTTTATTCAATTCCATCTGTTATTTCTCTACCCATTCTGTCAGCCTATCTATGTGTCAAGTGGGAAGGATGGAAGGTGGATGTTCAGTATTCAGGAGGAAGGACAATCATAGAATCATAGAAATGTACAGCACAGAAGGAGGTCAGTTGTCCTAATCACACAACTTCCCTTTTGTTCCTCTTCCCTCCTCCCCCTTTCAGTTGCTCAAACTTTTGCCAATTCTGAATAAAAGTCACACACCAGAAACCTTAACTCTGTTTCTCATTCCACAGATGCTGCCAGACTTGCTGAGTACTTCCAGGTACTTGGGAAATACCGGGAATATACCCTTTGTGTTGAAGAAATTCAGATTATGCCAAATTGTTGAACAAATTCTCCGGACTCAGACCTTGAGCATTAACAAACTTTATTGCATGATATCATGGGGTGCACACCTTTCCGAAGTGCGGTCCAGTGCCACTCCACCGAACAAAGGAAAATCCACAACAGATATACAGTTACTCAGCCCATCCCGGCTGGACATAATCCAATCATAACGGTTATTGATTACATACATTACACATATTACCAATTAGATTACTCATTAGGCATTATATGGCTACGTGATCAGCTCGTGCAAGCCCCCTGATCATCTTGTGATGTTTCCCAGAACCACCCCCCCCCATCAATTATCCTTGAGTCTTCCTTTTACCTTTATCAAGCTTGCATTCCTGAGTGCTTCGTGCAGTCTGCAGTTACACAAAGCAGCTGTCGTATACACTGATAAGAGGGGCCCTGCTTGGTCAGGCTGATTGTCGGTGCTAAGCAGTACCATGCGCAAGGCTGCAAGCTAACTAACTTGTCCCACAATGCCTTGGGTAAATACTCCATTTTGTAACAATATGTGGCTATACTTTCAACTTGTATATGAGTGTATATATATATATATTCACTAGGATTATATGAATCTACTTACTCAAATAACAGTTATAGAAGCAAAAGCTCAGCAAAACTGCTACCACAATCCCTCCTTTTTGATCATAAGATCAAAGGAACAGGTCAGGATCCCCTGCAAAAGGGGGAATGTAGCCGGAGCCTGGGGGACTATCCGGCGGTGGAGGCTCGGAATCAGAAGGGTAGGCTGAGCCACCCTCGGACAAGGGGCGTGGGTTTGCCTGGTCAGTATGTTTCTCACACTAACTGTTCCTTAGGAATGTGTCATGTCTGGGTGATGAGATAAGAAGAGTGCTGTTGAAGCACAATGTCTCCCTCTGCTATTGCGCTGTATCAGCTGCAAGGCCAAGTTGCCTCTGCAGCCCTGAATTTATGAAGTCATTTCTGATAAGCTGTCCCTCCCTGCAGCACTGAAGCGAGCTTGTTAACAATACATGATTGATTAATTATTTCATCTTAAATGTCCCCATTAAATTCTGTTCTTAAATTCTGTTCTCACAGTCCCCCCTTTGATTCTTCAAAACCCTTTTAAGGATCCTTCCCTTGATCCCACCTAGGTGCCTTTGATGGTGTCTATTTGGCTAGGAACAGCCTTCAACACCCAGAGGGGTCGCACTCAATACGTTGCCTGCTTGTGCCACAAGAGGGGCCTGCGGGAACTCTGTAAAGGCATAAGTTTTGCAGGGGCTTCAATTACTTGTTTACAACATAAAAGGTGGTACACTTGTACAATTACAATTTCATTTAAGGATCACTGTTACATAATCGATTGTACAAACATAATACAATTCCATTCTTAGAGTACATTGATCATTCATTAATTCATTTTAAGTATATATGAAAAGGTTATACAATTACCCTTTTATGGCATAACTAATTGTCCCTCCTTTGACAGAGCAAGTTCGAACACTAATTGCTTTTCGGGTAGCTGTCCAACCTGTGTTCATACATCCTCTTACATCGCCTAATTAATTTCTAAAGTTGCCAAATTAAGGAGGTCACATATAACACCATGATACCCAAAACCACTATCAGGACATGGGAGATAATTCTAAACCAGGGGTGTATCTGCACGTCTGACCCCCAGTTCCATAAGTCCTCCTGCCAGGTAGAATCATTTATCTCGTCAATCTCATCTTGTAGCATCTTCGACTGTTGTTCCAAATTGTAGTACACTACAGCAATGACTTCTCGCTGCTGTCTATCTTTACCCAAGCGTGTGGGCAATGGCTGAATAGTATATTCATATTCCCAGAGGTAATTTGTCAAATCCTCCTTAATACTTTCTGTCACAGTTATCGTTTCTGTCTTTTGTTTATGTATCTCTACCAACTCCATCTTCCCTACTCGGGTTGGTATTTGTGGGTTGAACCAAAATGTACTGTTGCTCACCGGCCAAGTCTGTTTATGTCCATACTGGTACTCCTTCGTTGTGGTGGTTAAGCAATATCTCCCCTTTCCCATATAGGCCACATGGGTTAACCCTGACAATGCTTTCCTAGTCTCCATGGTGCAATTTACAGTGGCATTAAATCCACATTTTGATTCTGCCATTTTATCTATAGGATGAGGACATATGGCCACCTGGTTTTCCAGACTACACTCAGACAATGGACAATATATCATAGTATTTTATGTAATATTTTCCCCTTATCATCCCTATGCATCCCTAACTTATCTCTCAGAATTACAGGTATTCCCAACACTACTCCAATACTCATAGATCCTGTATTTACATATTCCTGACCTTTCCATGCTTTAAGTTTTCTGAGTTGGCACCTGGTAATTTTATCATATACAATTTTATTAGTTTTTATTATCGCAAGTCCATTTTCTGGTCCTGCAGTTAAGGCAGGGCAAGGGAGACCAGTCACTTGTGACTGCTGGGTCATAACCTTACTCGTCGGTAATTCGGATGTGGGGGTAACCGTGGGGGTTGGTGCTTCTTGTCTGTTTAATCTCACAACCTGGAATAGGAACTGTCTTTTTTTTTTATCTTAGAGCTTTAATATCTTGCGCTCGGGGGAGTTCGAGGATTGTCTGCACTCACTTTTGCTCTATCTCATGCTTTCCCTGTGTTACTACTATTCCCAAATAAGAAACCTTTTCCTTCATTATCTGTGCCTTTTTCAGCTTAACTTTCACTCTGACCTTCTGGAGGAAGGTGGAATATCGATCAATTATTATAAAATCCCTGGGAGAGACACGTCCAGGTGAACTGTTGTCCCTGGAACGTAAACTTAAAGAACCCAATGCTAATATCCAACACAGTAAACCACTTAGACTGGTTTTTTTTTACTTTCTAAAACTTTGGGATTGTCCTCTTAAATATCAGATAAATTTCCCTTTGAGCGCTTTAAATAGGCACTCATATCAATTAAATTTTGTTTATTGATTCCAATTTCTTATGCCCAGACTTGGTTGTACTTTTTGTACGTTAAAGACAGAAGTGCTTGCAATTATCTCTCCTTCTCAAGCACTTTGTCTCATTGATAAAGATGCTGTGACATTTGATGTCTGCAATTAAGTTCTTGGCCTTGGAACCTGCCGTCACCTGCTTAAAAAAAACACAAAGAATCCATCGTGGCTCTGCCCCTGAGCTCAATGGGTTAATTTGTCCACTTATATCTGTCAATTTAGAAATTTAAAATTTAACAATGTCCAATATGTATAAATTTTACTCTCAGCAATGCAAAAAGCTGCAGCAGGGTTAAGTTCTTTGTTTGTCTCCAAGGGGGCGGAGCAAAACATTCTCAGCTGCGTCACTTTACGTAACCTTTCTTTTCTGATCGAAAAGAACTACTGTCCATTTTAAACTTTTTTTTTCAATCCTTTTGGTATCCTTAGGATTTGAAAACAACAAAATCATTAGTAACATTAT
Source organism: Heterodontus francisci (assembly GCF_036365525.1). NCBI lineage: Eukaryota > Metazoa > Chordata > Chondrichthyes > Heterodontiformes > Heterodontidae > Heterodontus > Heterodontus francisci. The sequence continues at coordinate 227,961,642 of NC_090371.1, forward strand.
CAACTTCAAAGGAAAACATCTCCATCAGGAAAGACAGCATTTTAGATCAAACTGCAATTGTTTTCAAATTTTTAGCATCTTTTGTAAGAGGTTTCTAATGCCAGGAATTTTTTTTTTATAACAAAGATGCTTCCAAATTCCAATTGACTGCAATAAATATTTAAAAATCAAAACTGCCAATGTTATATGAACGAGTCTTGTGTCCGGAACTGAAGGCTCCTCCAAAACTTGACATAATAAACTTGAAAGTTCATTGTGGCCACAAATGAAATTTCCAGTTTTCAAATTTAACAGGTCAACTAACCTTAATAGTATAAACTTAACTCAGACTTATTAACTTATAATACTTATTAACTACACACAGAACAGAATAGCACGTGCTTTGTTTTTTTAAGATGGTAAATTACGTCATTTTTCTTGTTCTTTCTTCAGGTGCCTTTTCAAAGGCCTGTAATAAACCAAAAACTAAAGGAAAAGCTATTTAACATTCTTAACACAAAAGATTTAACACCAACTCCTTACACAAACTTTAAACAGAGAGAATCTTTCCTATTTCTCTTTTGTTTATCCTTCTCTCCCTTAAACCAATATCCAATTCCTGACATTTGCTACTTAAACACAATCAGTAAAACATGTCTTCAATTTTAGACTGCAAAATAAAGCAATAGCAGAGTTTCCAATTAAAGCAGTGTTTTAAACTTCAAATTGGATTTTTGCCAGACATCTTCAGACCTTCAAGGCTGAAGCTTATCTCTTAGAAAATTGTTCATTGCCTTTTCACAGTTGCAAAACCAACTTTTAAAATAAAAATAAAACTTTAACTTAAAATATAATTCAATTTTATATCCCATTCCTGGGTGCACAATCTTAAATTGAAATGAACACACTCAACAATCACTTTTCACACTCATTCAATTCCAAACAACTTAATAGACTCATGCTTTCAACATTAAAGCCAGACAACAAAGAGTTAACGACAGTCAGTCTACGGAACACAATTTGTACATCCCAGAGACATTCAATTCATGGAAGCTTCCAACATTCACACATTCAAATCAAAGACACAGTAACTTGTTTTTACTCTAAAACATACCTATCTTTAAAAAAAACATGTATTTACCGTGGCGCTTCTGTGTCTCCTTCGAGGGGGCAAACGGACGTGGGCCGCCTTTCTCCAGAGGACACGGTTTACCTATCCCCGGGGGCGGCCCTTCATTCTTGGAAGCCGTCGAGCCCATTCTTCTTTCTACCTTCTCAAAACCTTCTTCACTTACGAGTTCTTTTCTATGAATCAAGTAACATTAAAACAAAGGAAAACGAACAAGACACAAGAAAACGAATAGACACAGTTAATGTTAAATTCTCAAGGTCACCAGACCGGCACACCCCTGTGTCTCAGGTCAACGGTCTTTCGAGATCCGTCTTGTCACGGCGTCTTTCACCAACTTGAGATCAGCTCGTGGACTCAGGTTCAGCGATCATGCAGCCTGTCGGGTCAATTCAGTGGTTTATTTAATTGCCCTCGATTATGGTCTTTCCTGCACCGTCTTGTCACGGCTCCTTTCTTTAACTTAAGGCCAGCCTGTGTACTCAGGTCAGGATCACACAATCGAGGAATTTACTCTGGTCACGGCTCCTTACTTTAACTTAAGGCCAGCCTGTGTACTCAGGTCAGGGATGGGAATTTACTAATTAGGTTCGGTCAGGATCCCGTAATTAAGGGATCCTGCCGACTACGCCAGATTGTTGAAGAAATTCAGATTATGCCAAATTGTTGAACAAATTCTCCGGACTCAGACCTTGAGCATTAACAAACTTTATTGCATGATATCATGGGGTGCACACCTTTCCTAAGTGCGGTCCAGTGCCACTCCACCGAACAAAGGAAAATCCACAACAGATATACAGTTACTCAGCCCATCCCAGCTGGACATAATCCAATCATAACGGTTATTGATTACATACATTACACATATTACCAATTAGATTACTCATTAGGCATTATGTGGCTACGTGATCAGCTCGTGCAAGCCCCCTGATCATCTTGTGATGTTTCCCAGAACCCACCCCCCCATCAATTATCCTTGAGTCTTCCTTTTACCTTTATCAAGCTTGCATTCCTGAGTGCTTCGTGCAGTCTGCAGTTACACAAAGCAGCTGTCGTATACACTGATAAGAGGGGCCCTGCTTGGTTAGGCTGATTGTCGGTGCCAAGCAGTACCATGCTCAAGGCTGCAAGCTAACTGACTTGTCCCACAATGCCTTGGGTAAATACTCCATTTTGTAACAATATGTGGCTATACTTTCAACTTGTATATGAGTGTGTATATATATATATATATATATATATATATTCACTAGGATTATATGAATCTACTTACTCAAATAACAGTTATAGAAACAAAAGCTTAGCAAAACTGCTACCACATTTTGGTATAAGGGTCAGAAAGGGTTAATGTTGAGAGAGTGTAAAGAATTCTTCCTACCATGATGATGTAAGAGATCAGATGTGAGAGAAACATGAAGATAGATGCAGCGTGGCTTTGGAGGAGTCACACAGACTAGAGTGAAGTTGGACATCGATATAATGTAATAAATACTAATCTTCTAATGAACCTCTCTAAGCTAGACTAACTAAGGTGACAGAGTGCCAAACACATATACAACATGGTGATCAGCGATAAGATCGAGAACAATTGGGGGTTCTTACCATGATACATCCAGAAGAAGAATTTGAAAGAATTTGAAGCAATTTTTCAAAAAAGGCTGAACTGGAAAAAGTGCCAAAGCTGCAGGACTCAGGAAGAGGCTGTCAAAAAGCACCAGAGCTCCAGACGTGGAGAGTCGGGGAATCTGCAATAGAAATCCAGTCTGGTGAGTACAGGCTTCGAGTCAGAGAACCAAGCAACGTTTGAGGATCTGGTGAGCAACCCTGAAAGTGGGTAAAAAAATCCGTCCCTAAAGCACGAGGCAGGCAACACTGGGAAAGTCTTTAGTGATGGCTGATCCGAGGTCGGCGCCATTACATGTGGTGTCCAGAGCAAAAAAAATCAAGCATCAAGGCTGCAAATACTCAATTCTCTACAAGAAAGGAGTAAAAGGAGCACAGCAGTAATGCTGTAAAATGAAGTTTAATACAGGGAGGAAATTAATCCTTACTCTAGCGGCGAGATTTTAAAGGCAGAAATGTTAGCCATAACGGGAATCAGTGCAGCGTTGTAAACTGGAATTGAGCATTGGAGCACCAGTAAGGGTACAAACCTTCAATGCTCTCAACAAGAATCAGCCCAAGTGGCAACTTGGGACCTGCGTAGAGCAGTTGTCACCTCGAGCGTATGCAGTGGAAATGAACGCCCAGATATACTGTCGCAACCGCAGACACATACGCACAACTGGAGAAGTTGTTCCATCATAGCAGGTGGCCAATCAGGAAGGTGAGACCTCACCAACTGCATAGCCCACAGAACAACCATCAGCCCCAGAGATCCACAGCATCCCAACAATAGAAATGGAACATTAACAGTTACCGCAGCAGCAAGTGACACAGGAACGACACTCGTTGGAGAAGGAAAATCAACCAGATGAACAGCCAACGACAACGTGCACGCGCACCATTAAGAGACCGGCATGATTTAATGACTATGTATACAATGCATGTGCAGAGACTGATAAGAATGACGAAATACTAATGCATGAGAACTGTTGTGCGCATAATGTGTAACTTGGGCAACTCACAGTGTCAGTGATAATGCATGCAATTTTTTTTTTGTTGTATGAAAAGGGGAATGTTTGGGATAGAAATGCAATACTATACCAATGTGCCTCCTGGCTTGCTGTAGTCATGTGACCTCTACCATAAGGCATTCTGACTGCCGGCAGCCATTACAGTCAGATTCAGTAAAGACAGAGTCCACACCAGACTGGTGTCCTGTGAGTTCGTAACACTGAGTATGTAGAGAAATATGCATATTCAGTACGCCCCTACCTGAACATTTGAAGAAACAAAGAAAAGGCTTGAAAGGTCCAGAAAGTATATATGCAACTCGAACAAAGAGCGTATAACACCATGAAAAAGATAGAAGAAATACAGGAGGCATCGTGGTGGGATGAGTTATGGAATTGGGGACTGAATATACAGATCCATGCATGGAACCGGGTCATATCCCATATCTTGGTTTTGGTCCAAATATTAGTGTTTATATTTATTACACTTTTGTGGAGACTCAAGAAGAAAACCCACAAAACCAAACAAACAAACACAGGCTGCCCTTGAGGTGAGTCTATCAGACCATCGTCAATGAGAAACAGGAAAGGAAAGATGAATTTAACCAGGGAGACTAAGATATCTAAGGGCAAAGGTCCAAATCCCAGTCCAGACATGCTGACTAGCAGCACAGTGCGACATAAGCGGGAAAGGCTATGGATGGGAATCTCTGGGACTCCACTTGATCACCCAGGTCTCTGGGCGGACCATCAAAGGAAAGCTGTAGTGGTCTTAAATGCACTGGAGAGTGATGTTGGCCATGATGTGGAGATGAAAAGGTTAACTTAATAAGCTTAGCTTTACAAAAATACTGAATAACACATCTATCACTAAATGCCATGCAGGAATCTTGAGCCAGCCACTATTACAATGATTATTAAATAAAGAAGTTACATTACTAGCAGAAACATGTCAGGACTTCATTAGGCGGGATGTGTATTTGAACCAAGCCTGTAACATGTTGTGTGGGATGTAGGCGTCACTGACAAGGCCAGCAATTATTGCCCATCCCTAATTGCCCTTGAGAAAGTATTGGTGAGCTGCCTTCTTGGACTGCTGCAGTCCATGTGCGGTAGGAAGGGAGTTCCAGGATTTTGACCCAGTGACAATGAAGTAATGTGACATGGTTCCAAGTCAGGATGGTGTGTGGCTTGGAGGGGAACTTGCAATTGGTGGTGTTCCCAAGCATCTACTGTTCTTGTCATTCCAGGTGGTAGAGTTCGCAGGTTTGGAAGGTGCTGTCCAAGGAGCCTTGGTGCGTTGTTGCACTACATCTTGTAGATGGTACACACTGCTGCCATTGTGTGTCGGTGGTGGAAGGAGTGAATGTTTGTGGATGGAGTGTCAATCAAGGGGGCTGCTTTGTCTTGGATGGTGTTGAGCTTCTTGAGTGTTCTTGGAGCTGCACCCATCCAGGCAAGTGCGAAATATTCCATCACACTCCTGACTTGTGCCTTGTAGATGATGGACAGGCTTTGGGAAGTCAGCAGGTGAATTACTCACTGCAGGTTCCTAGCCTGTGACCTACTCTTGTAGCCACAGTATTTAAATGACTACTCCAGTACAGTTTCTGGTCAACGGTAACTCCCAGGATGTTGATAGTGGGGGATTCAGCAATCGTAATGCCATTGACTGTCAAGGGGAGATGGTTAGATTCTCACTTGTTTGAGATGGTCATTGCCTGGCACTTGTGTGGCATGAATGTTACTTGCCACTTATCAGCCCAAGCCTGGATATTGTCCAGGTCTTGCTGCATTTCTACACGGACTGCTTCAGTATCTGAGGAGTCGCGAATGGTGCTGAATATTGTACAATCATCAGCGAACATCCCCACTTCTGAACCTATGATTGACGGAAGGTCATTGATGAAGCAGCTGAAAATGGTTGGGCCTAGGACACTACCCTGTGGAACTCCTGCAGTGATATCCTGGAGCTCAGATGATTGACCTCCAACAACCACAACCATCTTCCTTTATGCTCGGTACGGCTCCAACCAGCAGAGAGTTTTCCCCCGATTTGTCTCAAAAGAAATTATATAGTGTGCTGTAGCCAAAACCTATAAAAGCGGATGTATCTGTTTCTTGGGAGGTGTCAGCTTTAGAGTTTGCTTTGTAGTCATGGCCTCCCTCATCCATGTTGTAGAACGAAGCTGTGTGAAAAACCTGACTTCCGAGTCTCTGGGTGGTGATTCTTGAAATACACTAGAATCACAGAATAATACAGTGCAGAAGAGGCCCTTTGGCCCATCAAGTCAGTACCAATGCATTAAAACACCTGACCTGTCTACCTAATCCCATTTACCAGCACCTGGCCCATAGCCTTGAATGTTATGACGTGCCAAGTGCTCTTCCAGGTACTTTTTAAAGGATGTGAGGCAACCTGCCTCTACCACCCTCCCAGGCAGGGCATTGCAGACCGTCACCACCCTCTGGGTAAAAAAGTTCTTCCTCAAATCCCCCTTAAACCTCCCGCCCCTCACCTTAAACTTGTGACCCCTCGTAACTGACCCTTCAACTAAGGGGAACAGATGCTCCCTATCCACCCTGTCCATGCCCCTCATAATCTTGTACACCTCGATCAGGTCACCCCTCAGTCTTCTCTGCTCCAGCGAAAACAACCCAAGCCTATCCAGTCTCTCTTCATAGCTTAAATGTTCCATCCCAGGCATCATCCTGGTGAATCACCTCTGCACCCCCTCCAATGCAATCACATCCTTCCTATAATGTGGCGACCAGAATTGCACACAGTGCTCCAGCTATGGCCTTACCAAAGTTCTGTACAGCTCCAACATGACCTCCCTGCTTTTGTAATCTATGCCTCGATTGATAAAGGCAAGTGTCCCATATGCCTTTTTCACCACCCTATTAACCTGCCCTTCTGCCTTCAGAGATCTATGGACAAACACGCCAAGGTCCCTTTGTTCCCAGTGTCAGGCCATTCATTGAATACTTCCGTGTCACATTACTCCTTCCAAAGAGTATCACCTCACACTTTTCAGCGTTAAATTCCATCTGCCACTTTTCTGCCCATTTGACCATCCCGTCTATATCTTCCTGCAACCTAAGACACTCCACCTCACTGTTAACCACTTGGCCAATCTTTGTGTCATCCACGAACTTACTGATCCTACCCCCACATAGTCATCTATGTCGTTTATATAAATGACAAACAATAGGGGACCCAGCACAAATCCCTGTGGTACGCCACTGGACACTGGCTTCCAGTCACTAAAACAGCTGTCTGTTATCACTCTCTATCTCCTACAGCTAAGCCAATTTTAAATCCACCTTATCAAGTTACCTTGTATCCCATGTGCATTTGCTTTCTTGATAAGTCTCCCATGTGGGACCTTGTCAAAGGCTTTGCTGAAATCCATGTAAACTACATCAACTGCACTACCCTCATCTACACACCTGGTCACATGCTCAAAAAATTCAATCAAAATTGTTAGGCATGACAAAGCCATGCTGACTATTCCTAATCAAATTTTGCCTCTCCAAGTGGAGATAGATTCTCTCCTTCAGAATTTTCTCCAATAGTTTCCCTACCACTGACGTGAGACTCACTGGTCGGTAGGTCCCTGGCTTATCTCTGTAACCTTTCTTCAATAGTGGGACCACATTAGCTGTTCTCCAGTCCTCTGGCACCTCCCCCGTGGCCAGAGAGGAATTAAAAATTTGGGTCAGAGCCCCTGTAATCTCCACCCTTGCCTCCCACAGCATCCTGGGATCAAATCGTCCGGACCTGGAGATTTGTCCACTTTTAAGCCTGCCAAAACCTCCAGTACCTTGTCACCCCCTATGACAATTTGCACAAGAAACTCACAGTTTCTCTCTCTAAGTTCCATATCTACATCCTCTTTCTCTTGGGTGAAGACAGATGTGAAGTATTCATTCAACACCCTACCAATGTCCTCTGGCTCCACCCACAAATGTCCCCCTTGGTCCCTAATGGGTCCTACTCTTTCCCTGGTTATCCTCTTCCCATTGATATACTTATCGAATATCTTGGGATTTTCCCTACTTTTACCAGCCAGAGCTTTCTCATATCCCCTCTTTGCTCTCCTAATTGCATTCTTAAGCTCCATCCTACACTTTCTGTACTCCACGAATGCTTCCGTTGATTTGCTCTCCTTGTATTTGTTAAAAGCCTCTCTTTTCCTTCTCATCGTACCCTGAATGTTTCTGGTCATCCATGGTTCTCTGGGCTTGTTGCTCCTACCTATTACCTTAGAGGGAACATGTTGGGCCTGTACCCTCCCCATTTCCTTTTTGAATGCCCCCCACATTTCTTCTGTAGATTTCCCGACAAGTAACTCTTTCCAGTCTACTTTGGCCAGATCCTGCCTTATTTTACTAAAATTCGCTCTCCCCCAATCCAAAACCTTTTTTTGCAACTTGTCTATTTCTTTCTCCATAACAAACTTTCCATCTGTGTTCACCAGGGAGAAGGACGATGTAGGTGTCGAGATCAGGGAGGGAGATTGTGATAGTCTTGAACATCGAAAGGGAGGAATCATTAGCTGTTTTAGCGGACTTAAAAGTGGATAAATCCCCAGGCCCAGATGAAATGTATCCCAAGCTGTTATGCGAAGGAAGGGAGGAGATTGCAGGGGCTCTGACACAAATTTTCAAATCCTCTCTAGCCACAGGAGAGGTGCCAGAGGAGTGGAGGACAGTGAATGTGGTGCCATTATTCAAGAAGGGTAGCAGGGATAAACCACGTAATTGCTGGCTGGTGAGTCTGACATCAGTGGTTGGGAAAATATTTGAAAAAATTCTGATGGACAGGATTAATCTCCACTTGGAGAGGCAGGGATTAATCAGGGATAGTCAGCATGGCTTTGTCAGGGGGAGATCGTGTCTAACTAACTTGATTGAATTTTTCGAGGCGGTGACTAGATGTGTAGATGAGGATAAAGCAGTTGATGTAGTCTACATGGACTTCAGTAAGGCTTTTGATAAGGTCCCGCATGGGAGATTGGTTAAGATGGTAAGAGCCCATGGGATCCAGGGCAATTTGGCAAAGTGTATCCAAAATTGGCTTAGTGGCAGGAGGCAGAGGGTGATGGTTGATGTTTGTTTTTGCGAGTGGAAGCCTGTGACCAGTGATGTACCGCAGGGATCGGTGCTGGGACCCTTGCTGTTTGTAGTGTACATTAATGATTTAGATGTGAATATGGGAGGTATGATAAGTAAGTTCGCAGACGACATGAAATTTGGTGTTGTCATAATTAGTGAGGAGGAAAGCCTTAGATTGCAGGACGATCTAGATGGGCTGATAAGATGGGCGGAGCAGTGGCAAATGGAATTTAATCCTGAGAAGTGTGAGGTGATGCATTTTGGGAGAACTAACAAGGCAAGGGAATATACAATGGATGGTAGGACCCTAGGAAGTACAGAAGGTCAGAGGGACCTTGGTGTACTTGTCCATAGATCACTGAAGGCAGCAGCACAGGTAGGTAAGGTGGTTAGGAAGGCATATTCCTCGCCTTTATCTGCCGAGGAATAGAACATAAGAGCAGGCAGGTTATGTTGGAGCTGTATAAAATGCTCGTTAGGCCACAGCTGGAGTGTACAGTTCTGGTCACCATACTATAGGAAGGATGTGATTGCACTGGAGTGGTTGCAGAGGAGATTCACCAGGATGTTGCCTGGGCTGGAGCATTTTAGCTGTGCAGTGAGTCTGAAAAGGCTAGGGTTGTTTTCCTTCGAGCAGAGAAGGCTGAGGGGGGACATGATTGAGGTATACAAAATTATGAGGGGCACTGATAGGTTAGATAGGAAGAAACTTTTTCCCTTAGCGTAGGGGTCAATAACCAAGGGGCATAGATTTAAGGTCAGGGGCAGGAGGTTTAAAGGGGACTTGAGGAAAAAAAATTTCACCCAGAGAGTGGTTGGAATCTGGAACATACTGCCTGAAGAGGTGGTAGAGGCAGGAACTCTCACGACATTTAAGAAGTATTTAGATGAGCACTTGAAATGCCATAGCCAAGTGCTGGAAAATGGGATTAGAATAGTTAGATGCTTGATGGTCAGCACGGACACGATGGGCCAAAGGGCCTGTCTCTGTGCTGTATAACTCTATGACTCTATGTCACAGGATAAATGGGCAATATCACAAAAAGTTCAGTTCAGTTCAGTTCAGAGATACAGCACTGAAACAGGCCCTTCGGCCCACTGAGTCTGTGCCGACCATCAACCACCCATTTTTACTAATCCTACACTAATCCCATATTCCTACCACATCCCCACCTGTCCCTATATTTCCCTACCACCTACCTATACGAGGGGCAATTTATAATGGCCAATTTACCTGCCAACCTGCAAGTCTTTTGGCTTGTGGGAGGAAACCAAAGCACCCGGAGAAAACCCACGCAGACACAAGAAGAACTTGCAAGCTCCACACAGGCAGTACCCAGAATTGAACCTGGGTCGCTGGAGCTGTGAGGCTGCGGTGCTAACCACTGCGCCACTATGCCGCCCCTTAGCAAAAAGGTAGGCAGAAAAGTGGCAAATGGAATTCAACCCGGAGAAGTATGAGGTGATGCATTTGGGGAGGTCAAACAAGGCGAAGAATTGCATGATTAATGGGAGAATACTGAGAGGTGTAGAGGAAGTGTGGGACCTTGGAGTGAATGTCCACAGATCTCTGAAGGTAGCAGGACAGGTCAATAATGTGGTTGAGAAGGTATATGCAATCCTTTCCTTTATTATCCAAGGTATAGAATATAAGAGCAGGGACGTTATGTTGGAACTGTATAAATTATTGGTTAGGCCACAACTTGAGTACTGTGTGTAGTTCTGGCCACTTCATTACAGAAAGGATGTAATTGCACTAGAGAGGGTACAGAGGAGATTTACGAGGATGTTGCCGGGATTGGAATACTGCAGCTATGAGGAAAGATTGGATAGGCTGAGGTTGTTCTCCTTGGAACAGGGGAAGAATTGATTGAGATGCACAAAATTTTGAGGGGCCTGGATAGAGTGGATGGGTAGGGCTTATTTACCTTAGCAGAAAGGTCAGTGACTTGGGGGCATAGATTTAAAGTGATTGGTAGAAAAATTAGAGGGGAGATGAGGATTCTTTTTCACCCAGAGGGTGGTGGGGGTCTGGAATTCACTGCCCAAAAGGGTAATAGAGACAGAAACCCTCAACTCATTTAAAGGTGTCTGGATATGTATCTCAGTGCTGTAACCTGCAGGGCTACCAACCAAATGCTGGAAGGTAGGATTAGGCTCGGTGGCTCGTTTTTTGGCAGGCGCAGACATGATGGACCAAGTGGCTTCTTTCAGTGCCGTAAACTTTCTCTGATTCTATGATTCTGAAACATTTATCCCAGTAAAGGTCTACCTATGTTCCAAACATTAAGCTGAAGTCCTGGCCAGTTTTAATGGCGAAGAATATTTCCAGAACCATCACAAGAGAGCCAGCTGATGACATTGCGCTGATTCTTAGGAATTACATAAATCACACCGATATTTATAAACCTTATTTATGTTAATTATGTCTGATATCAAATCAACTTTCTCTCCGCATAATATCACGCAGTTTATAAATCAGTAAAACGATGGGCAAAATAATTTTTGTTTCCACAAATATATGTATATTTTTACAATAAGTTTTGCCAAATGCGAATGCCCTTCTCACAGGGTGTGTGTTAGTGTCTGTCAATGATTATATTTAAGTGCACTGAACTGGGCGATGACTGAAGTCTGCGTAAGTGTTTTTTAAATTTGCGTAGCAAATTTTATCTGCTTACCAACATCGCGGTTTTACCGTTGATTGGTCGGGACAGATCGGGGAAGCCCTTTTAAAGTTGAAAATAGAGAATCATTTGTGCCGAATCCGTGGAAAAAAAGCAGCGAAGAACAAGAGGAATCGGCGTGGGACTGGGAGAACAAGCAAGATGAGTGGGTGTCCATTCCGAGGGAGTAAATCACAGTAAGTTTTACTTTAAGCTTGAGCATATGTGATTGAAATTTAAGAGAACTTTAAAATCTGTATGTTAGATTTTAAGTGGTATATTTGTTGGCAATTGTGCATTTTTGGACCTGAATATCTGTGGCTTTTGGCACATTTTCTGAGGGAAAATAGAACGTAGAAATAAATACTCGTTAACTGATTCGATTTGATTCTTATAATGTTCCTTTTAAGTTAAAGGGCAAGAGATAGGTCTAATTGTCATGTCGACGCAGTCAAACCATGTGACTGAATACAGTTCAAAAGTAACTGGTGTGAAGCATTTTAAGATAGTTTTGTAATAAGGCACTTTTTATTTGCAAAAACTTATGATTCAGTAATGCCTTGGTATAATTTGTAGCATTGCATTTTTGTGTTTCATAAGAAATGAAAGGTTTGTCAAATATTTCATAATTAACTTGGTGCCTTATAACTACCAAGATATATTAAGCATGATGTGTTTATAGTAGCCATTCAAATAGATAGCAATCTCACATGCAAACCATAGCAGATAATTAGCTCCCCCAACCACTTATTTTGCTCTTCTGCTCAAGCTAAATTTTTGATTTTCAGCATCATAGTGCTGTAGGAACTACCAGCCATGGTATCTTGGCTTCACAATAATTGTCTCACCGAAGTACATGTACAAAATGTGACCAACCATCATCAAATCAGTTACAAATTTGATCATGTTATCTTTCTATATTGCTGCCTTCCCATCTTATCATAAGGTTTCTGCTTCAAGGAATTAGCTTTAAAAAAACCTGTAACAAGTTTTGCCCATTATTTTGAGGATCTGAGCAGGTGACACTTCTTCGATCCAGCTTCTGAGTGCTTAAAATAAATAAAAGAAAAATCATGAAACTGCTTTTCTTCTAGTCAGAGATTAATTTTGACCAAAATGGTCTTGATTCTGAAAATGTTTGGTCATTTATTGTTGACCTCAGTCTTCTTTGGCCTCCTTGTCTCGAGAGACAATGGGTAAGCACCTGGAGGTGGTCAGTGGTGTGTGGAGCAGCGCCTGGAGTGGCTATAAAGGCCAATTCTAGAGTGACAGACTCTTCCACAGGTGCTGCAGATAAAATTGGTTGTCGGGGCTGTTACGCAGTTGGCTCTCCTTGCGCCTCTGTCTTTTTTCCTGCCAACTGCTAAGTCTCTTTGATTCGCCACACTTTAGCCCCACCTTTATGGTTGCCCGCCAGTTCTGGCGAACGCTGTATAACCTGCAATTAACCAGAAAACGTGGCTCTGCCATCTTTACATTATATTCCACAGATAGCAGTCTGAGGCTGAGAGCTGCAGAATAATGCCCTACAGTTCGGGAAACATTGCATTGGCATGATGTGTTTTACTGCCTCCCTTAACTCCTGTTCGATGTCCAGTCCCCTTTGTAAAATGCTTTGGGTAGATATTAAAAACCCTATATAAGTACTAGTTAATATTGAATGCCTGAAAGCATTCCCAAACTGTATTTAATAATTGCAGGCACATTACAATGTGTCCACACTCAACACTGCATAATTGCAATCTATTGATGTGGTTATTGTTCTGCTGTATAATGAGGTATTCTATTGTATATTGGGATATTCTACTGTTTAATGTGGTATTCTGCTGAAAAATTAGATATTCTACTGTGCAGTGGGGTAATTTCCTGTTTAAAGGGGTATTCTGTTGTACAATATGTTAGTGTTATGTAATGTATTGTTTTGCTATATAATGTGGTATTCTACTGTATAAGATTTAGGACAGAGAGCCCATTCTGTCCCAATATCTTTTTATCCTTCTCTACTGCAATCAACTATCAAATCTATCTTTAGAAGTTGGAATGATCTCTGCTTTAATCACAAACTCCAGTCAGAATGTCATGGCTTCAAACACAACAGTGTTAACTTGTTTTGACTGAAAATAAATGCTCTGTCGATACAGTCCAGTCCTGAAACACTCGCTGGCTATTTCTGGTAAGACATTGCTGCCAACCCCTCCACCACTGAAAATGTGGTGTCATTGACACTGTAACAGGTTTCTGCTACACTTCTGGCGAAGTGGTAGAGAGGGAAATTCTAGTGGCAATGTTAGAATTCTGTATTAAAGTTTACACTTTGCTGATTAATTTTGAACTTTTAGAAGGAAAAAACTTTTATTTACACAGCATCTTATCATATCCGATGTCCAAAAGTGCTTTTCAAACAATGGCTTAACTTTCAAAGTGCAGTTCCTATTATTACATAGACCGGGGGCCAGCAATCTTAAGAAGCATTTTTAAAATTTAATCAGAAACACAATATCTTGAGAGCTGCAATGCTGTTGCTCAAATGCTAATAAGAAGAAGACAGATGTATTTATGGATTTCTATGCAATGCCTTTTTACTGACGCTCATAAATGTACATGTAGTCATTTCAACCCCTCTAATTATGCCAAATATTTTTCAAGTTGAATTCAAATGCTAATCAATTTAAAAACAAAGTCTGACTACCTTGATCTTTTGCAATGTACTACTGGTGAATGTTGCAAACTTCTGTTTCCTGTAATGTATTAATTTTTTTGTAGCAAAACAAGCTCAAAGCAAGGGCCACAGTTAGTTCCTTTATTAATATGTATGTCTACATCTGCATGATAGGTGAGCAGGTGATACATAAGCCATTAATGTGATGGCACATGATGTCATTTAACTTGACAAAACACTGCATTTGTAACTTATGACTTTTGATCCAAGCAAGTTTTCAACAGAATTTCATATTTTTATGATAAAACATTTCACAAATTCCAGCTGTTATCTGCTAAAATGTCCATTGCCAAGGAGATTTTTAGATATCTGATATACTTTTTAAATTAGAAACACCTTTAGATAACTATTTTCTAAAAATTGATATTGACAAAAAATTGGTTTGATCAATCAAGGTGCCACACGAGTCCTTAATGAGCAGCATGCGCTTCTCGAACGGCAGGTTGCTGACCCCTGACTTAGACGAACACAGCAGCCACTTTGCACATAACAGGGTCCCACAAACAGTAAATTGAGTATTGCTGAAAATAGAGACATGTTATCGAGACATGTTGAAATGAGTAATGTGATCTCTGAATGTTAATGCCAGTGTGATGCTGGGTATACAGGCCATACGTCCCAAAGACTGGCGGATCGTATCAAACAACATGTCCCTTCCGCTATTCGCAACAGGCAAGGTACAAACCGTACCCAATCAGCCTGTGGTTGCAAAACTCAAAACACAGTGACCAACATTAGATGTGATTCTGTGATTGGACAACATTTGCTAAATAATCCTCCGTGTGCTAAGAATTGCGTTGACAATCAATTTAAGATTGTCTGTTTGGCTCGCAATGTGGCGGATTTGCATGTACTGGAAGCTACATATATTAATACACGGGGCTCTGTTCTTTGCAGACAGAAGGAACATGTACACAAATTGTGCCTGTTTCAGCTAAACAAAATAAATGATGGCCATTTGCTGGGATATTCCTCAGGGAATGCCTTGATCAATCAGAGTCAAGCAGCTTGGTTTAAATTTCAAACAAAGCTTGGCAGTTAACTGTCAGTCACCATATACTAGTGCATTCTCCATGGCAACGCCTCTACCAATCAGAGTCTACTTGCCAGCCAATCAACACTCTCCTCTCATACCGTATAAAGTTGTTGCTTTGTGACTCGGTAGCACCACTACTGACCGAACTGGCCAAGTCCTAAAGGACATAGCTGCTAGACTGGGTCTGTGGCAGGTGGTGAGGGAACCAACAAGAGGGAAAAACATACTTGACCTCATCCTCTCCAATCTACCTGCTGCAGATGCATCTGTCCATGACAGTATTGGTAGGAGTTACCACCGCACTGTCCATCTTCACATTGAGGACAACCTTCATTGTGCTGTGTGACATTACCACCATGCTAAATGGGATAGATTTTGAACAGATCTAGCAATGCAAAGCTGGGCATCCGTGAGGCATTGTGGACCATCAGCAGCAGCAGAATTGTACACAACCACAATCTGTAACCTCATGGCCTGGCATATCCCCCACTCTACCATTACCATCAAGCCGGGGGATCAACCCTGGTTCAGTAAAGAATCCCCCACTATCAACATCCTGGGGGTTACCATTGACTAGAAACTGAACTGAAGTAGCCATATTAATACCATGGCTACAACAGCAAGTCAGACTAGGAATCCTGCGGAGTAACTCACCTCCTGACTCCCCAAAGCCTGTCCATCATCTACAAGGCATAAATCAGGAGTGTGATGGAATAATCTTCACTTGCCTGTTTGGGTACAGCTCCAACAGCACTCCAGAATCTCAGCACCATCCAGGACAAAGCAGCCCGCTTGATTGGCATCCCATCCACAACATTCATTCCCTCCACCACCGACGCACAGTGGCAGCAGTGTGTGCCATCTATAAGATGCACTGCTGCAACACACCAAGGCTACTCAGGCAATACTTTCCAAACCCATGACTTCTACCACCTAGAAGGACAAGGGCAGCAGATGCATGGGAATGCCACCAACAGCAAGTTCCCCTCCAAGGCACACCATCCTGACTATATCGCCGTTCCTCCACTGTCACTGGGTCAAAATCCTGGAACTCCCTTCCTAATAGCATCGTTCTCAAAACACCAATCCTTGACCCTTTCATCCTTGCAAAACACTGCTCCAGCTCCAACTTCACGTTCCTCTCCAAAGTCCTCGAACAAGTTGACACCTCCCAAATTTGTGCCAATCTTCCCCAGAACTCTTTGGTTGTCTTACTTCAATCAGGTTTCCACCCTTGCCACAGTACTGAAACAGCTCTTATCAAAGACGCATGTGACAAAAATAAACTATCCCTGCTTGTCCTTCCTGAACTGTTTGCAGCCTTTGACACGGCTGACCACACTATCATCCTTCAATGCCTCTTCATCATGCAAATGGGTGGGACTGTACTTGCCTGGTTCCAATCCTAAATATTTATTCATAGCCAAAGAATCACTTTCAACGGTTTCTCTTCTCGCTCCTGCACAGTTATCTCTGGGTCTTCAAGGATCTATTCTTCGACCCCTCCTATTTTGCATCTATAAGCTGCCCCTTGGCAACATCATAAGAAAACACGTCAGCTTCCACTTGTAATCTGATGACACCCAGCTCCATCTCACCATCACTGCTTGCAATCACTGCAGTGTTTTTAAATTGCTAGACTGCTTGTCTGAGCAGAAACTTCCTCCAATTAAATATTGGGAAGACTGAAGCTATTGACTTCAGATCCTGTCATAAACTCTGCTCCTTAGCCACTGACTCCATCCCTCTCCCTGGCAACTGTCTGAGAGTGAACCAGACTGTTCACAACCTTGGCATCATATTTAACCCCAAGATGAACTTCCAACCACATATCCATACCATCACTGAAACTGCCTATTTCCAACCCTCTAACTTCGCCAGACTCTGCCCCTGTTTCTGCTGATCCACTGCTGAAACCTTCATCCATGCCCTTGTTAACTCTAGACTTAACTATTCTAATGCATTCCTGGCCTATCTCCCATATTCTACCCATTGTAGACTTGAGGTCATCCAAACATCTGGTCATGTCCTCACCAAATCCTGGTCGCGCATCATCCCTGTATTTGCTGACCGACTCTGGCTCCCAGTTGGGCAACTCCTCGATTTTAAAATTCTCATTCTTGTTTTCAAATCCCTCCATGGTCCAGTCCCTCCCCATCTCTGAAATCTCCCCCAGATCCACAACCCTCTAAAATATCTGTGTTCCTATTCTGGCTTCTTGAACATCCCCGATATCAATCTCTCCACCATTGGTGGCCAGGCCTTCAGCTGCCTAGGCCCTAAGTTCTGAAATGCCTTTCCTAAACCTTCTGCCTCTCTACCTCACTTTCTTTCATGAATTCACTCCTTTATAAAGGTTCACGTAACCTCCCTGCTTTTGTACTGAACACTTCTCTTTATGAGGCCTAAAATCCCATAAGCTTTGCTTACTATTCTCTCAATATGTCCTGCCACTTTCAAAGATCTGTACACTGAACTTCCAGGTCTCACTCTCCTTGTACAGTCTTAAGAAATGTGCCATTTAGTCTTTATTGCCCCTCCGTATCCCTTCTGCCAAAATGCATCACTTCATACATCTCTGTATTAATTTCCATCTGCCAGTTATCTGCTCATTCTGCTAGCCTATCTACATCCTGTTGCAGTCGACCGGTATCATCATCACTGTTTCCTATACCTTCAAATTTGGTATCATTGGCAAACGTAGAAATTTTACTGTGCATTCCAATATCCAAACCATTTATATAAATCAAAAAAGCAGTTGCTTAGCACTGACACTTGGGGAACACCACTGTCTACCATCCTCCAATCTGAAAACAACCATAACTCTCTAACTATAACTCACTGTTTTCTGACTTCAAGCCAGTTGTTTTTTATCCAAGCTGACACTAACCTACCTGTTCCATAAGCCTCAATTTTGTTAACCAGCCTTTTATGCAGTACTTGCTCAAAGGCTTTCTTAAAATCCATATAGGCAACATCCATTGCATTCCTTTCATCAACCTTCTCTGTTCCTTCATCAAAAAATTCAATTAGATTAGTCAAGCATGATCTGTCTTTTACAAATCTATGCTGGCTCTCCTTAATAAACTGAAACCTCTCTGATGCCTGTAATTTTTTTCCCCCTGATTATTGTTTCTAAAACGTTACCTATCACTGATAAAAGAGTATTTGAAGGACTGCAGGGCTGGAGCAGATTACCGGGGTAGGAAGGGGTGAGTCTATGGAGGGATTTGAAAATAAGGATGAAAATTGTAAAATCAAGGTGTTGCTTAATCGTGAGACAATGTAGGTCAGCGAGCACAGAGGTGATGGGTGAATGGGACTTGAGTGTACATATGAGGAGCAAAGTTTTGGATGAGTGCAACTTTTTGTAGCCTCCAAGATGGGAGTCCATCCAGGAGAACTTTGGTATAAATATGTCTAGAGGTTACAAAGGTACGGATGAGGATTTCAGCAGCAGGTGAGTTGTGATAGGGGTGGAGTCAAGTGGAAGTAGGTGATGCTGAGGATATGAGGTCAGTAGCTCATCTTGGGTATACAGCATTATACAGTAGAATATCCCAATAGAATGCCGCATTATATAATGACCACATTATATTTTAATTTGTAATTTGTGGCAACTTTCTTTCAGACATGCATTTCCTTCAGACCTGCAGGAAAACTGTGACACATCACAAGATGGAACACGCAAAACCAGTAAAGGGGGAATAGTGTATAGGGACTACCTGCAGGTATGTTTAAGGATTCCGTTGCAATGTTATCCCTTAGCTATTTGTCTCTTTTTAACTTCAGAAGAATTATTTGTGTTCGTATGTGTGCTTTTGTCAAAGTGCATGTGTGCACCCTAGCTCAAATTGCAGAAACAAGCCACATTTTAGAGGAAGTTAAAAATATTTAATCCCCCATACTAGGAAATAACATTTTAACTTGATTATCTTTATTTTTGTCACTGATTCATAACTTTCTTTTTATAGTAATCAAATGAAAAAAGGATGCTTTGCCAAATGACTCAAATTTCATAATTTAACAAGTCGACAGCAGTGCAGACAGAGGTGTAGACCTTGACTTTGTGTCGTAGTGTAAAATGGCTGATGGGAATGGGTAGCCTGCTTTACATCTCTCCAAATTTTTATTTTCATAAACTAACTTCAATGGAAACCAGGAGAGATGTAAATTCACCTGATGTTTTGCATTATTGCACAAAGTCATGATCGACTACAGAGTCCAGATCCAATGTAGTCTTTACATAGTTTAGTTTAGAGATACGGCACTGAAACAGGCCCTTCGGCCCACCGAGTCCGTGCCGACCATCAACCACCCATTTTATACTAATCCTACACTAATCCCATATTCCGACCACATCCCCACCTGTCCCTATCACCTGCCTATACTAGGAGCAATTTATAATGGCCAATTTACCTATCAACCTGCAAGTCTTTTGGCTTGTGGGAGAAAACCGGAGCACCCGGAGGAAACCCACGCAGACACAGGGAGAACTTGCAAACCCCACACAGGCAGTACCCAGAATTGAACCCGGGTCGCTGGAGCTGTGAGGCTGCGGTGCTAACCACTGCGCCATTGTGCCGCCCCAATACAGTATTACACTGTATTTATGTTACATAGTATTTATAGCACAGAAATAGACAATTTACCTCAACAGGTATGCTCCCCACAAGCCTTCTTACCCTTTTTCATCTAACCCCATCCACATATAATATATTCCTTTCTTCCTCATGTGTTCATCACATTTCCCCATAAGTATATCTATGCTGGTCACCTTAACTACTCCTTTTGGTAGAGAGATCCATAATCTGACCACGCTGTGGGTAAAGAAGTTCCTCCTGAATTCCATATTGGATTTATTAGTGACTATCTTGTATTTATGGCCCTTAGTTCTGGTCTCCTCTGCAAGTGGAAACATCGGCCGGGACTTTATCCAGGCAATGGGGTTCTCGACCTCCCAAAAAACGTCAGCAAGAACCCGCGTTGCCCCTTCTGTGGGATGCCCGGTGAATGAAGTGCCAATTAGGCACTTAAACGGGACAGTGGCAGGCCTTCCATGGGATCAAGGATCCCAGCGAAGGAAATCCTGCCCTCAGAGCTGCCAGCCAGTAAGAGACCAGCAGCTGTTTGCCTGAGTAGCACCATTGCAGAGGCTGGGAGCTGCCGCTGGTGCAGCACCCACCCAAGGCCTATGAGCATTGCTGTACTCAGGCCACAGGTAGGTCAGGGTCAAAGACGTCTCATGGGGTGGGGTTCGCGGGGAGGGCGGTGGGGGGGGGTGGGTAGCAAGGGCAGGGAGGTGGGTCTCTGCATGCCCCCCTTCCCGATGCCGGATCCCTCATTCAGATACTAAGTGCTTTTTAACAAGTGCTCCCATCCCAAGCAACACGTAAGGTTTTTTGCCGTGTTCACTGTACGGTGACAGGTCCGCCTGCCGTTGGGCTAATTGCGGTGGTGTGATGAGGCCCATAATTGGGCATCAATTACCCACTTGAGAGCCTTAGTTGGCAATGAGGTAGGAAGGCCGTTCACAGACCTTTCCGCCCCCGACTTAATTTTGGCGGAGGCAGGAAGATCCCACCACCATTCCACCCGATTATATGCTCTCACCACCTCCAAACTCACTGTGGGGGAGAGCTTAAAATTACCCCATTTTCTCTACATCTACCCGTTCATAACCTTAAAGACGTCTGTTAGTCTCTTCTCAGCCTTCTCTTTTCTCGAGAAAAGAGCTCCAGCGTGTTCAGTTCTTCCAGGTGCTATAACCTCTGTTATGCTATGCTTATGGTAAATGATTTTTTCACCTTCTTCAATGCTTTTATAATATGGAGACCAGAACTGTTCACAGAACACTAAGTCTGGCCTAACCATGGTTCTACACAAGTTTAACATAACCTTTCTATTTTTCAATTCCATTCCTCTAGAAATGAACCCCAGTACTTTGTTGACTTTTTTTATGCCCTTATTAACCTGCTTCACAACTTTTAGTGGTTTGTGTGTCTTTCCCCTCAGATCCTTCTGCTCCTCTACCCTATTTGACACTTATTTTCCAAGAAATGTGTGGCCTCCTATCCATTCTGCTACTTGTCCTATCATGAGCCTTATCGAAGGCCTTTTGAAAATCCAAAATTACATCTTTTGCATTAGCCTATCTACTCTTTTTTGTGTTTTTTTAAAGCATTCAATAAGGTTGGCCAAGCATGACTTTCCCTTTGAAATCCATGTTGACTATTCTTTAATATATTTTCAGTTTCTAAATTTTTTCAGAACATCTTTGAGTAAGGATTCCATTAACTTTCCTACCACCAATGATAAGCTGATGGGTCTATAGGTCTATGGACTTGTTCTATCTCCCTTTTCAAATGTTAGAATCACATTAGCTGTCCACCAGTGGTATTTTCTTTTTTTAATGAATTGTTTTATACATTTGTAGTAGTGTCTTTGCTCGCTCTTTCCAGATTCTTTTACTATACATGTAATGTAGGTTTAGAAGGTGGGGTATAATTGCACCACAACATACAAACATAATTCCGTCTTAAAATTCACGTTCAATTTATCCAACACTGCTCAGAATCACAGAATCGTTACAGTGCAGAAGGAGGCCATTCGGCCCATCGTGTCCGCACTGGCTCTCTGAAACAGCAATTTCCTCAGTTCCATTCCCCTGCCTTCTACCCATAACCTTGCACATTCTTCCTTTTCATATAACTGTCTAATTCCCTTTTGAATGCTTCAATTGAACCTGCCTCCAAACCTTAACCACTCGTTGCATGGAAAGTTTTTCCTCATGTTACTTTTGCTTCACTTACCAAATATTTTAAATCTGCGCCCTCTTGTTCTTGATCCTTTCATGGGTGGGAACAGTTTCTCACTATCTGTCCAGACCCCTCATGATTTTGAATACCTCTATCAAATCACCTCTCAGCCTTCTCTTCTAGAAAAACAGTCCTAACTTCTCCAATCTATTTTCATAACTGAAATTCCTCATCCCTGGAACCATTCTCATGAATCTTTTCTGTACTCTCTCTCTAAATGCCCTCTCACTTCTTTCCTAAAGTCTGGCACCCAGAACTGGACGCAGTACTCCATTTGAGGCCAAACTAGTGTCTTATACAAGATCAACATAATGTCCTTGCTCTTGTACTCTATGCCCCTATTAATAAAGCCCAGGATACTGTATGCTTTATTAACTGCTCTCTCAACCTGTCCTGCCACCTTCAATGACTTATGCACATATACACCCAGGTCCCTCTGCTTCTGCACCCACTTTAGAATTGTACTCTTTATTCGATATTGTCTCTCCAGTTCTTCCTACCAAAATGAATCACTTCACATTTCTCTTCATTGAACTTCATCTGCCACCTGTCTGCCCATTCCACCAACTTGTCTCTGTCCTTTTCAAGTTCTACACTATCCTCCTCACAGTTCACAATGCTTCCAAGTTTCGTGTCATCAGCAAACTTTGAAATTGTGCCCTGTACACCAAGGTCTAGGACATTAATATATATCAGGAAAAGCAAGGGTTCCAACACTGATCCCTGGGGGACTCCACTACAAACCTTCCTCCAGCCCCAAAAACATCCATTAACCACTACTCTCTGTTTCCTGTCACTCAGCCAATTTTTTTAGATTAGATTAGAGATACAGCACTGAAACAGGCCCTTCGGCCCACCGAGTCTGTGCCGACCATCAGCCACCCATTTATACTAATCCTACACTAATCCCATATTCCTAGCAAACATCCCCACCTGTCCCTATATTTCCCTACCACCTACCTATACTAGTGACAATTTATAATGGCCAATTTACCTACCAACCTGCAAGTCTTTTGGCTTGTGGGAAGAAACCGGAGCACCCGGAGAAAACCCACACAGATACAGGGAGAACTTGCAAACTCCACACAGGCAGTACCCAGAATCGAACCCGGGTCCCTGGAGCTGTGAGGCTGTAGTGCTAACCACTGCACCACTGTGCCGCCCACTTGTATCCATGTTGCTACCGTCCCTTTTATTGCATGAGCTACAGGTTTTCTCACAAGTCTGTTGTGTGGCACTGTATCAAATGCCTTTTGAAAGTCCATGTACACCACATCAACAGCATTGCCCTCATCAACCCTCTCTGTTACCTCCTCCAAAAACCCCAA
This sequence comes from Heterodontus francisci, assembly GCF_036365525.1. Lineage (NCBI taxonomy): Eukaryota > Metazoa > Chordata > Chondrichthyes > Heterodontiformes > Heterodontidae > Heterodontus > Heterodontus francisci. Next base: position 227,985,053 of record NC_090371.1, read on the forward strand.
CATGATTTTCCCTTAAGAAATCCAGGCTGGCTTTCCTTAATTAACTCGCATTTGTGCATGCGACTATTGATTTTGTCCCAAGTTATTTTATCTAGTAGTTTTCCCACCACCAAAATTAAACTGACTGGCCTGTAATTGCTAGGCTTATCTTTACACTGTTATTTGAACAAGGGTGTAACATTTGCAATTCTGCTGTCCTCTGGCACCACCGCCTAGTCTATGGAAGACTGAAAAATTATGGCCAGTGCCTGTGCAATTTTCACTCTCTCTTCCTTCAGTATGCTTGGATGCATCTCATCTGGTCCTGGTGTTTTATCCACTTTTACGTACTGACAACCTGTCTAATACTTCCTCTTTATCAATTTTAAACCGCTCTGGTGTCTGACTTACCTCCTCTTACAACATTGCCTGGATTGCATCTTCTTCCTCCGTTAAGACAGATGCAAAGTTTTCATTTAATACCTCAGCTCTGCCCTGTACCTCCATGTGTAAATCCCCTTTCTGGTCCATAATCAGCCCCACTCCTCCTTTTACCACCTTTTTTACTATTGATATGCCTATCGAAAACTTTGGGATTTCCTTTAATGCTAGCTGCCAGTCTCCTTTCATGCTCTCTCTTTGCTTCTCGACTTCCCCTCTGCAACTTCTATATTCAGCCTGGTTCTCAACAGTATTTTCTACCTGGCATCTGTCTTAAGCACACTTTTTCTTCCTTATCCTAGTCGCTACCTGTTTTGTCATCCATGGAGCTCTGGATTTGTTTCCCTACTTTTCCCCTTCGAGGGAACATACCTTGACTGTGCCCAAACTATCTCTTCTATGTTCAGCTATCAGTTTCCCTGACTTCAGTTTAGTCACCCCAGCTCCATTCTTGCCTCATTGAAGTTGACCTTCCTCCAGTTAATTCTTCTAATGCTGGATTGGTCTTTGTCCTTTTCAATAGTCAGACAAAACCTTATGATACAATAATCACTGTCCCCTAACTACTCTCCCTCTGATACTTGATCCACCTCATTCCCAAGAACAAGGTCCAGCAGTGCCTCCTTTCTCATTGGACTAGCAACATACTGTGACAGAGTAATAGAGCAATCTTTGGCCTCCTTGTCTCGAGAGACAATGGGTAAGCGCCTGGAGGTCGTCAGTGGTTTGCGAAGCAACGCCTGGAGTGGCTATAAAGGCCAATTCTAGAGTAACAGACTCTTCCACAGGTGCTGCAGATAAAATTGGTTGTCGGGGCTGTTACACAGTTGGCTCTCTCCTTGCGCTTCTGCCTTTTTTCCTGCCAACTGCTGAGTCTCTTCGACTCGCCATGCTTTAGCCCCGCCTTTATGGTTGCCCGCCAGCTCTGGCGATCGCTGGCAACTGTCTCCCACGACTTGTGAACAATGTCACAGGACTTCATGTTGCATTTGCAGATGTCTTTAAAGCGGAGACATGGACGGCCGGTGGGTCTGGTACCAGTGACGAGCTCTCTGTACATTGTGTCCTTGGGGATCCTGCCATCTTCCATGCGGCTCACATGGCCAAGCCATCTCAGGCGCCGCTGGCTTAGTAGGGTGTATATGCTGGGGATATTGGCCGCCTCGAGGACTGCTGTGTTGGAGATTCGGTCCTGCCACCTGATGCCAAGGATTCTCCGGAGGCAGCGAAGATGGAATGAATTGAGACGTCGCTCTTGGCTGAAGTACGTTGTCCAGGCCTCGCTGCCGTAGAGCAAGGTACTGAGGACACAGGCTTGATACACTTGGACTTTTGTGTTCTGTATCAGTGCGCCATTTTCCCACACTCTCTTGGCCAGTCTGGACATAGCAGAGGAAGCCTTTCCCATGTGCTTGTTTAATTCTGCATCCAGTGATAGGTTACTGGTGATAGTTGAGCCTAGATAGGTGAACTCTTGAACCACTTCCAGAGTGCGGTCGCCGATACTGATGGATGGGGCATTTCTGACATCCTGTCCATAATGTTCGTTTTCTTGAGGCTGATGGTTAGGCCAAATTTGTTGCAGGCAGCCACAATCCTGTCAATGAGTCTCTGCAGACACTCTTCAGTGTGAGATGTTAATGCAGCATCGTCAGCAAAGAGGAGTTCCCTGATGAGGGCTTTCAGTACTTCGGTCTTCGCTTTTAGATGGGCAAGGTTGAACAACCTGCCACCTGATCTTGTGTGGAGGAAAATTCCTTCTTCTGAAGACTTGAATGCATGAGAGAGCTGCAGGGAGAAGAAGATCCCAAACAGTGTAGGTGCGAGAACACAGCCCTGTTTCACACCACTCAGGATAGGAAAGGGGTCTGATGAGGCGCCGCTATGCTGAATTGTGCCTTTCATATTGTCATGGAATGAGGTGATGATACTTAGTAGCTTTGGTGGGCATCCAATCTTTTCTAGTAGTTTGAAGAGACCACGTCTGCTGATGAGGTCAAAGGCTTTGGTGAGATCAATGAAAGCAACATAGAGGGGCATCTGTTGTTCACGGCATTTCTCCTGTAGCTGACGAAGGGAGAACAACATGTCAATGGTGGATCACTTTGCTCGAAAGCCACACTGTGCCTCAGGATAGACAAGCTCAGCCAGCTTCTGGAGCCTGTTTAAAATGACTCGAGCAAAGACTTTCCCCACTATGCTGAGCAGGAGATTCCACGGCAGTTGTTGCAGTCACCGCGGTCACCCTTGTTCTTATAGAGGGTGATCATATTGGCATCGCGCATGTACTGCTCCCTCGTCCCAGCACAGGCAAAGCAGTTCACACAGTGCTGAAAGTATAGCAGGCTTGGCACTCTTGATGATTTGAGGGATAATGCCGTCCTTCCCAGGGGCTTTTCCGCTGCATAGAGCATCAATGGCATCACTGAGTTCCGATTTTGTTGGCTGTACGTCCAGCTCATCCATGACTAGCAGAGACTGGGCTGCATTGAGGGCGGTCTCAGTGACAACATTTTTCCTGGACTACTGTTCTAGGTAGTGTTCCACCCAGCGGTCCATTTGCTTGCGTTGGTCAGTGATTGTGTCCCCTGATTTAGATTTGAGGGGGGCAATCTTCTTGATGGTTGGCCCAAAAGCTCTCTTAATGCCATCATACATTCCTCTGATATTTCCGGTGTCTGAGGCCAGCTGAATATGACTGCGTAGGTGTTGCCAGTAGTCATTTGCGCAGCGCCTGGCTGTTCTTTGTGCAGCGCTTCTGGCAGCTTTAAGTGCTACGGATGTTAACTTGCTGGGGGCTTTCTTGTAGTTCAGCAGTGCAATGCGCTTAGCGGCTATGACAGGTTCCAGCTCTTCAAAGTGAGACTGAAACCAGTCTGCATTCTCCTTCACACGTTTTCCATAGGTGGTCATTGCTGAGTCATAGATTGCATCTCTGATGTGGGCCCACTTGGTCCCTGCATCCCCTGTGGGAGTGTTTTGAAGGGCTTTTTCAAGTGAATTTGGAAACTTACGTAACAGCTGTGGATGAGAAATTCTGCTCGTGTTGATGCGCGGGCGGCCCTTCTGCATGGTATGACGCAGCTTCTTTGGTTTGAGGCTAACCTTGCTGCACACCAGGGAGTGGTCGGTGTCGCAGTCCGCACTGTGTGGAAGCTGCGTGTGATTTGAATGCTGTTTAAAGAGGCTCGCCTTGTGGCGATGAGGTCCAGCTGGTGCCAATGACGTGATCTTGGGTGTCTCCAAGAAACCTGATGACAGGGTTTAGTGTGAAAGAATGAGTTAGTGATGCAGAGGTTATGATAGGTGCACAACTCAAGCAGTCTCTGTCCATTCTCATTCTTCCTTCCAATGCCATAGCGCCCAAGGCAGGAGGGCCATGAGTCATAGTCAGCCCCAACCCTGGCATTAAAGTCCCCCAGCAGGAACAGGTGTTCGGTATGCTAATAATAATATTATGGAGTTCCTCGTAGAACTGGTCTTTAGCTTCAGATGGGGAGCAGAGTGTTGGAGCATAGATGCTGAGTAGGTGTACAAGACCAGAGGCGGTGAGCAGTCGGATGGACAGTATGCGTTCCGAGCCATTTGAGGGTGGCTCTATCATGATGAGCAAAGAGTTTCTGATGGTGAAGCCCACTCCATGCTGTCTTGGTTCTTCAGGATCCCTACCCTGCCAGAAGAAGGTGTAGTCGTGCTCTCTTAGAGATCTGCTCGCAGGGAGGCGTGTCTCCTGAAGTGCTGCAATGTCCACATTGAGTCTACTGAGCTCATTGTTAATGATGGTGGTCTTCCGAGAAGCGCTAATTTGTGTAAGGTCTTCTGACAGGCCATAGACATAGAGCAATACTGCACTGAAATAGGCCCTTCGGCCCACCGAGTCTGTGCCAACCAACAACCACCCATTTTATACTAATCTTACGTTAATCCCATATTCCCTACCACATTCCTCCTACCTACATTAGGGGCAATTGACCTATCAACCTGCAAGTCTTTGGCTGTGGGAGGAAACCAGAGCACCCGGCAGAAACCCACGTGGTTACTGGGAGAACTTGCAAACTCCACACAGGCAGTACCCAGAACTGAACCCAGGTTGCTGGAGCTGTGAGGCTGCAGTGCTAACCACTGCACCACTGTGCCCCGCTAATATTGTGGAATTATCTCACTAGTTATAACTCGGGTAACGAAAATATATATACATGAATAAAGACTGACAAAAACTTAAATATGTATATTTAAACAAACATACAAATTGGGCTTTGACTTTATTCCTTAGTTCTTATTGCAGTTCACATCATAGGTGAACAGGTAGGGAAACAGAAGCAAGAAGATAAAGTGACACCAAGAAAACAATGGCCTGGATTTTGCTGTCAGTGTCAAACAAATGGTGCTCGCTGTTCGTTACACATGCACTTGCCAGCGGCCTTTCAGCATGTTTTTCCACTGGTTTGTAGTTATCAGATAGTCAAATCAGTGTGGTGTCCTCTTCAGGGCATCTGGAACCTGTGTGAACAAGGCAAACAAAAGCTGCTCTTCAACCAATCAAATTGAAGAATCCATACTGAGACAAGCAGGCCCCAATATTGACTACATATCGGTTGGGCCCTGCCTTAAAACTGCACAACATGCATCTTTTTTACAGGAACCCCGCCTGGAAGTCCACCTGACAAGGAGGCAAGCCTATCAATCAGGCAGGGAACACACCAGAGTAGTCTGTAGCCATAGGAGCAAGGAAAGAACTTGCTGCTACTTAAGTGGGAGTGTGGGAATGGTCTGATCAATGATCCTGGGGCTTTAGATCCTGGGTGGATCTGATTCCTTGATTTTGGGGGTCTGGTACCCAATCCTTGGCGGGTCTTTGGTTGGGGGTGGTCCAGTGGTGGTCAGGGGTATCTGATGTCAGTGAGTGGGGGGGTGAGACAGGTTGGGTAGTAGGATGACTGTAAAGAGGATAGACTTTGTGGGCCGGGGCAAACATTTCTGCTCCTCCTGGCCCACAAGCAGTACTATAAAGGTACTTGCCTTTTACCTGAATCTGTCCTTGCCTCCCTTGAGCCGCAAGGTTTCCCGAAGCTCAGCCAACCATGGTTAAACCTGAGAGACCAGTAAAAAATGAGGCTCCCAACCTCATTATAATAGTTAAATAGCTAACCCGCCCCTGTACCACCTCCATTAAAACCAGAAATTGTTGGGTAGGAGTTAAATTTGAGAGTTTAAAAATTTGACACCCCACCTGACCCCCCAAGCCATCCATTTTTTGGAGATTAAAAGTACCCCCATAGAGTCTAAACCAGGAAGTGTAAGTTATAATATTTAATTCGATGTAATGTCTGTACATAAAATGAAATAGAGAGTAAAAAAAGATATAATTGAGAGAGAAAGAAAGTTTAAAACTTAAATTTTTTTGGAGGATTAAAAAATATAAATTTTAAAATAAACATTTTTTTTAAAGTCTGACGGAATGTGACTTCACCCTTGTAAAAATGAATTTTCAGTGTCAAGAGAAAATTGTAGCTGCGCATGTAAGAATGTCCAAAGTTACTGTCCGATTCATTCCTCAGTAAACAGTGAGTGGTGATAGCTTCGTCATTATTCGTACTGCAAAATTCAATATAATCTCCCATTAGCAGCCAGCCACCATTTTCACAACACAACATTTTAAACACTGGGAACAACCTTTACAAAAATTATAAATAGCGCACACAATTTAAAAGCTTGGCAATAAAATTAACTTCTCATTTATTCAGCCCAGTCACCAACTTCATAAATCGCACAAGATATAAATGCAGTCGTAAAAAAATCAGAAAATTAAACAACAGTATTTTTAAAAAAGCTACTTTTATCTATTCGGAGTCTGGGAAGTCAAAGGAAACACCCCTTCCCACTGTACATCTCACTCTCAGCTGACTTCCCTACTGCTCCCTGCTTCACCTTTGATCTTACCCTACTATCAGTTTCTCTCAGAGACTTTGCTTTCAAAGTTCTACTTGTTTTTCTAAAAAGTCAAATTAGAATGAGGGGGAAAAGTGCCTGCCTTTTGCTTGCTGCCTCTGTCCCATAGCATTAAAAATTAGAATGCTGTTTCGACAACTTTAAGCCACTGGCATGACTCATTTTCGTCAACAAAAGGTAATTAGCTACTTTCAAAATTCAACCGTTTTGTTGAAAATTGTACTAACATTAAATGGAAAAAAATCACTGACCATTTTTCACAGGGTTTCCCCAAATTCCCACAGTAACTTGGGCAGGCACCCTGAAAAATCAGCATAAACAGCCATTTCTCAGGTTTTCTGCTGATATTTCCACATGCAACATTGGGGAATCCCGACAGAAACTCTGCCTAATGCTCTCTCAGCATCATCTTTCTCTCTGTCTTCCCAACTTCCCACTCCCTCAGCTAAGGTGTATCGAGCTCAAAACAAAAGCTACAAGTGCTGATTACGAACAATATTGTCTGCAGAAAGTTCTAGAGAAGTGCCCTCAGCTGCAGAATTTACCTCGGGAGTTATTTGCATTGGATCCCATGAGTATGGGGAAAACAAATTAAGTTATTTACAAGTGCAGAAAGTTTAGGTGTTCTTTATTTTGTGGTTCAAGTAATTTGAATCATGAATCATGCACAAAACAAAAGATATGACAGGTATGTAATCAGCAAATGTTGTTTTCTGTCTCTCCCTCTCTATCTCACACACATAGCCTTTCGGTTTGTGCTGAAGTTTAAACTTTCTGCTTTTTTTTTTAAAAAGTTGGATAAAATAATAAATGCTCAAGAACTACAAAGTGAGAAGAAGGGAAATAAAATACATGATGAACACCTCTTTATTATAACCCATCAAGGTGAGGTGCTAACATTATTATATTAATAGTAGAAAATAAGTTGACGTTTGCAAATTATTCACAGAATAACTTGATATTAATGTGAATTATTGGTAATGTTAAATGATTTTTTGCATATATTAATTGCAGCTTATGAATTATGGTTCAAGCAGATTCTTTGGGAATTGGATTCAGTTCGTGAAATATTTCAGAATGGCCAGGTGAGTATTCTACACTGGTACTTAATTTCTGTATATATTACAGTGGCTGGAGGAGGACATTGCTTCTGTAAAACAGTGGGGTGAATTTTAACCCAGTTTCTGCTGGGTGGGTAAGCAGTTAAAATCCATTTGGTAACTTGCCTGCTGGTAGCAGGGATGTGGGACTAATTGGATAGCATTTTCAAAGAGGTGGCACAGATATGAGCGATCGAATGGCATATTTCTGTGTTATGAGATGCTATGATGTCATACCAGATCCAGCATTGAGTTTTTATCGGCCCTTCTGATCAGGCAGTAAGCCAATTACCCAAAGCCTGCAGGGTCCTTCTTTTAAATATACAAGTCAGAGTGCATTGATGCCACGGTCTCCAACTGTAATTTTAATTTTAACCTGAGCAGCAAAATGAAGTGCTGGATTTTTCTGCCAAGTGTAGGTCTGTCAGAAGAGGATAGAAGCTGAGACCATTCAAGGTAAGCTGTTCACTATCATTTGTTAGGCTGGCAGGAGTGCTCCTCTGGGCCTACTTGAGTGACCAAGTGACCAAGGCTGCCCGATTTTTGCATTGGCCAACAACCACTTCCCATCCACTTCCCATTCTATAATTTATTCTTCAGGTATTCCACAATGTGAAAAGACAACAAAAAAATTCCCTGTAATCATTAAATAGGCTTCAGTGTAGCTGAAGTACCACAGTAAACTATTTTGTAAGGGACTCATTGAATGTGTTGATTGTAAAGTTAGAAATTATCTTCAATGGCAAGGTCTCTATCTCTGTCTCTGCCTGTGTTTGTCTGCAATCAATATGGGCAGCTAGAGACTTTACCTCACCTGGGTTGCCAGGAAGTGTATTTGAGGCCTGGACAATGAATTTATTTAAGAATCTTCTAGATAAAGTAATGGAAAGGTGATAAGGTTGATCATCTGGCAGTAGGAGATTAAGTAGGCTGAAGGTCACTCTTCATTATTACCGAACTTGTGAACTTACTTTGAAGGAGCTTAATTAAGCCAGGACCATTCATCAGGTTTTAAGCCCTGGAAATTCTGCTGGGGTTCTTCTGTTCTCTTGCCGTGACTTCAGTGGGAGATCAGCTGAATCTTGGAGAAGCAATGTAAAAGGCTGAAAATAACCATTTATATTGTTTCATCAGGGACACTGCCAATCTCCCACCAATTTCAGGATAGCTCCTATGAAAATTCAGGGCCAATAGCATACTTCCAAATTTTGATTAGCGTGTCCATTAATAAATTTATCACTAGCATGCAATGGGGAGATACCAGTTGGGCCAGCCACAGCCCAAAGTTATGCATGCAGGGAAGCTTGGGAAAACATTGCAAGAAAGTTAGCAAGCTACATTGTTGCTTGAGTGAGAGCTGGGAAAATATCATTATCATGCATGTGTATACCCATGATTTTTTTCTTAAAATTCAGCCTAATGTTTCTCACTTTATGCTTCCCCCCCCACCGCCCCCCCCGCCCGAGACTGGTTTGGAGGCAGGGGGCCCATTGCCTCCCCATCACAACGCAATTTTGTCGAGGACGGGACAGGCCGAAGACAGCTTTCCTGCTCAGAGGCCTGTTGAAGCCCTTCAGAGGCCTATTAACTGCCACTTAAGAGCCTCTTCCCCCTCCTACCCCCACTGCTGGGATTTAACCACATTTCGCCACATGGGGAGATCGCCCAGTAAAACGAGGCGACCTCAGGTTTGGGGGTGGGGGATCCTCCTCCATGAGCAATCTGGGGTCTACAGAGGGCCCCCGTTGGCAAAGAGACCATCTCCCTGCAGTCATCACCCCAATATCGCTTGGGCCTGACAGACTGGCCCCAGCGATCCTGCCTCACTTACGTCAAGTCCGGGTCTCCAGCGCTGGGGCCTGCTCCTGGGCCTGATTTATTACCAGCAGCGGCTGCTGTTCCCGGTGGCACTGCTGGATCCGATTGGCCGGCAGCTCTTGGAGGCGAGATCCCTGTCCTTTAAAAGGACAGAGATCCCGGTGCCAGGCACTGTCTTTTTGCCAAGAAAACCTGCACCTTCCTGAACCTCCCAACCCCAACCTTCATCGGGGCCTGCTGTTCTGACCCCAGCGACCCCCGCCTTGCTCACCTTGGGTCCGGGCTCTAGTGCTGGACCTGGATCCAAGGCCTCTTGCAGTGGTCACCACTCCCGGTGGTGCAGCCAGTGCTGCGGCCCTGTGATTGGCCAGCAGCTCTTGGAGGCGGGTTCCCCATTAAAGGAACAGGGATCCTACGGTGGCTGTCTGATGCCCTACAATCATGCCGGGGGTCTCCAAATTGCTGAAGCGGGTTTCTCCCTGCCTTTTCAGCCCAGTGCCGTGAGCCCCGCCATCGGAACAGAATTCAGCCCATTGAGTTGTACATGCAGATAGGCATGGGAAACATAATGAACCAATAGTGGGACAGTAGCATAGTGAACATATTACTGGACTAATACTCCAGAGACTTGGACTAATGGTGTGGAGGTATGAATTCAAATCCTACATGGCAGTTGGGGAATTTAAATTCAGTTAACTCAATAAATCTGGAATAAAAAGCTAGTGTCAGAAATGGTAACTATTAAACTGTGGGACTGTCATTAATTTAGGGAAGGAAATCTGTCATCCTTATCCAGTCTAGCCTATTTGTGACTCTAGACCCACGAAAATGTGGTTGACTCTTAACTGCTCTCAGTTGTACCAAACTGCAAGAAAATGTTGAATAACAATAAAACCAGATGGACCTATCAGCATCAACTAGGGCTGTAGATAGGGCTTTAAGCTAAATAGTGGGGGGGAGGGTTCAGTTGCATGGAAAAACAGGAAGTTAAAGGAGAAGGTAGGAGTGCAGGTTAGTGGTGAAACTGATTGTTACCAAACTGCAAGAATTGTACTGGTTAAACCAGAAGAGAGAAATAATAAACCGGAGAATAAAGCATCAGTGCTGAGGGACAGGTTAGGGGGTACAGCCCAAATAAGAGTTCTATATACAAATGCACGGAGTGTAAGAAATAAAGTAGATGAACTGCAGGTGCAAATTCAATTGGAAGATTATGATATGGTTGCCATTGCAGAGACGTGGCTGCAGGATGGTCGGGACTGGGAACTAAATATACCTGGTTATCAAATTTACAGGAGGGACAGGGAAAATGGCAGAGGGGGTGGAGTAACCTTACTGATTAGAAATAATATCACCTCATTGGTGAGGGAGGATATAATGAGGGGAAAACATCCAGTGGAGACCTTATGGGTGGAATTGAGGAACAGAAAAGGACCTAAAACTCTAATGGGTGTCATGTATAGACCCCCTGGTAGCAGTTTTGAAGTGTTAGATTGTATAAATGCACAAATTAGGCAAGTGTGTAACAAAGGCAGAGTAGTATTAATGGGGGATTTTAACTTACACATAGATTGGGAGAGGCAGACTCTCTCAAGGTAGTGAATTTCTGGAATGTGTCCGGGATAGTTTCCTACAGTAACATGTCCCAGCTGTAACAAGGGGACAGGCAATATTAGATTTAGTTATGAGTAATGAGCCAAATTTAATGAGTAGCCTAACTGTGCGTGAACATTTATCAAATAGTGACCACGACATGATCGAATTCAAGGTAGCATTTGAAAGTGAAAAGCATGAATCAGCTACTAGAATTTTAGACTTGGGTAAGGCTGACTTTACCGGGATGAGACAGAGACTGTCCACGGTAAACTGGGTAGATCTGTTAATGGGTCAAATGAATGAAGAACAGTGGAGAATATTTAAAGAAACATTTAATGAAATACAGAGCAAGTATATAGCCCTGACAGGAAAAAGCTCCACTTCACAGAAAAAACAGCCATGGACAACTAAAGAGATTAGGGATAGCATAAAACAAAAAAGAAATGTCTTACAAAAATGCAAAACGCAGCACAGATCCGGCCGAATGAGATCGATACAAAGACCAGCAAAGGGTCACAAAGCAGCTTATAAGAGCTACTAAAAGAGATTATGAAAGGAAATTTGCAAGGTACATCATAATCCAATAAGAAGAAATTTTATAGTTACATAAAGGGAAAATGGGTGGTCAGGAGCAATGTAGGCCCACTAAAATCTGAAAATGGAGATATTGTCATTGATAATGGGGAAATGGCAGACATGTTGAACAATTACTTTGCCTCAGTATTTACAGTTGAAAAGGAGGATGGTTTGCCGGAAGTCCCAAAAAAATTAATAGCCAATAGGGGACAGGGACTTAATACAATTAACATAAATAAAACATCAGTAACAAGGAAATTAATGGAACTAAAGAGTGAGAAATCCCCAGGACCTGACGGTTTCTATCCGAGGGTGTTAAAGGAAGTAGGGGAACACATTGTAGATGCTCTAACTATAGTCTTTCAGAGTTCCCTAGATTCAGGAGTGGTTCCTGTGGATTGGAAAGTTGCACATGTCACTCTTCTTTTTAAGAAGGGTGAAAGGGGGAACCAAGGAAATTACAGACCAGCTAGCCTGACATCTGTGGTGGGCAAGTTGCTGGAGTCTATAATCAAGGATAGGGTGAACACCTAGCAAAATTTCAGTTAATCAGGGACAGCCAGCATGGATTCACGATGGGAAAGTCATGCCTGACAAATCTCATTGAATTTTTTGAAGAGGTGACTAAGGTAGTGGACAGGGGAGTGTCTATGGATGTTAGCACCGCAGCCTCACAGCTCCAGCGACCCGGGTTCAGTTCTGGGTACTGCCTGTGCGGAGTTTGCAAGTTATCCCTGTGTCTGCGTGGGTTTCCGCCGGGTGCTCCGGTTTCCTCCCACAGCCAAAGACTTGCAGGTTGGTAGGTAAATTGGCCATTGTAAATTGCCCCTAGTGTAGGTAGGTGGCAGGAGAATGGTGGGGATGTGGTAGAGAATATGGGGTTAATGTAGGATTAGTATAAATGGGTGGTTGTTGGTCGGCACAGACTCGGTGGGCCGAAGGGCCTGTTTCAGTGCTGTATCTCTAATAATAAAAAAATTATATTTATATGGACTTCCAGAAGGCATTTGATAAAGTCCCACATAAGAGACTGATAACTGAAGTAGAAGCCCATGGAGCAGAGGGCAAATTATTGACATGGTTAGAAAGTTGGTTGAGTGGTAGGCCACAGAGTGGGGATAATAGGTAAGTACTCCGATTGGAAGGATGTAACTAGTGGTGTCCCACAGGGATCTGTGTTGGGGCCTCAATTATTCACATTATTCATTAACGACTTGGATGGTGGCATAGTAAGTCATATATCTAAATTTGCTGATGATACAAAGTTAGGCGGCATTGTAGACAGTCTAGATGATAGCATAAAGTCGCAAAGAGATATTGACAGACTAGGTGAGTGGGCAAAACTGTGGCAGATGAATTTCAATGCGGGCAAGTATGAGGTTATCCATTTTGGACCAAAAAAGGATAGAGCAGGGTACTTTCTAAATGGGAAGAGGTTAAGTACAGTGGATGTCCAAAGAGACTTGGGGGTTCAGGTGCATAGATCTTTAAAATGCCACGAGCAAGTGCAGAAAATAATCAAAAAGGCGAATAGAATGCTAGCCTTTATATCTAGCGGATTGGAGTATAAAGACAAAGAGCTGTGCAAAACCCTGGTTAGACCCCACTTGGAGTACTGTGAGCAGTTCTGGGCACCACACCTTAGGAAGGATATATTGGCCTTGGAGGGAGTTCAACATAGGTTTACAAGAATGATACCTGGATTACAGGGGTTAAGTTACGAGGAGAGATTACACAAATTAGGCCTGTTTTTGCCAGAATTTAGAAGGTTAAGGGGTGATCTGATTGAAGTCTTCAAGGTATTAACAGGAAAAGACAGGCTAGATAAAGATACTATTTCCATTGGTTGGAGATTCAAAAACTAGGGGCATAGTCTAAAAATTAGGAGCAGACTGTTCAGGAGAGATGCTAGGAAGCACTTCTTCACACAAAGGGTGGTAGAGGTTTGGAACTCTCTCCCATAAACAGCAGTTGAAGCTCGAACAGTTGTTAATTTTAAATCTGAAATGGATAGATTTTTGATAAGCAAAGATATTAAGGGATATGGGCCAAAAGCAGGTATATGGAGTTAGCCCACGGATCAGCCATGATCTCATTGAATGACCGGCTCGAGGGGCTGAATGGCCTGCTCCTGTTCCTATCTTCCTATGTTCCTTTGTTCCTAACCTAGGCATTGGAAATAACAAAGTCCAATTGACCCTGCAAAGTCCTCCTCACTAACATCAGGGGACTTGTATGAGAACTGGAAAAGCTGTCCTACAGACGAGTCAAGCAACAGCCTGACAGTTATATGCACAAAATCATACCTTGCAGCCAATGTTCCAGACTTCTCCTTCATCATCTCTGGTATGTTATGTTTCGCCAGCAGGACACACCCACCAGAGGTGGCAGCATCGTGGCATATTCCAGAGGGAGTGGCCCTTGGAGTTCTCAACACTAACTCTGGATCTCATGGCATCAGATCAAACATAGCCAAGGCAACTTCCTGCTGATTATCACCTACTGCCCTCCCTCAGTTGATAAATCATTACTCCTCTTGAACACCACTTGGAAGAAGCACTGAGGGTACAAAGGGCACAGAATGTACTCTGGTTGGGGGACTTCAATGTCTATCACCAAGAGTGGCTTGGTAGCACCACTAGTGATCAAGCTGGTTGAATGCTGAAGGGCATATTTATCAGACTGGGCCTGCAGCAGGTGGTGAAAGAACCAACACAAGGGAAAAACCTACTTGGCCTAGTCCTCACCAATCTACTTGTTACACATGCCTCTGTCCATGACCACTGCACAGTCCTTGAGGAGACAAAGTCACGACTTCGCACTGAGGATACCCTCCATCAGGTTGTGTGGCACTACCACTATGCTAAATGGGATAGATTCAGAACAAATCTAGCAGCTCAAAATTGGGTATTAGAGGTGCTATAGGCCATCAGCAGCATTAGAATTGCTTTCCACCACAATCTCTAATCGCATGGTCCTTATTCTACCATTAGCATCATGCCAAGGGAGCAACCCAGATTTATTGAGGAGTGTAAGATTGCATGTGAGAAACTGTACCAGCACACCTGAATGAGCTGCCAACCTGGTGAAGTTACGACACAAGACTGCATGCTAAAAAGTGGAAACGGCATGCTGTCGTCAGAACTAAGCGATCCCACAGCAAATGGATCAGATCAAAGCTCTGCAGACCTGCCACATTCAGTCATGAATGGTGGTGGACATTAAACAACTAACGGGAGGAGGAGGAAGCTCCACACACATCCTCATCCTCAATGAAGGCAGAGCCCAGCACATGAGTGCAAAGGACAAGGCTGAAATGTTTGCTGACATCTTCAGCGAGAGTGCCAAGTGGATGATCCATACCATCAAAGATATGTTATGAAAGTTTTTTTTGTTAAAATATTTTTTGAGGAACTCCTAGTCAAACTGAATAAATGTTGGACCAGTTTTTTTTTCCCAAGAGGGCACTGAAAGAACTCATTTGGAAACAATGTATTGGTTGTCACATGACTCAAATTAAAAATAGAACAGGAACCCTGGTAACAGGAAAGATGTAGGCAGCAAAGTCAATCACGTGCCCCTTAATTGGACAAACCCAGCAGCAGCACGCACCTGAGAGGGCAGAAAACTTGCAGGCTTTTGGTTATAGCAGTCAGTGTGTGTGTTTTACCTTCTAGAGTGAGCAGCTGAAAAAGTTAGCCTGCTGTTAAAGAAGTGAAGGAAAGAGAGAAGACCAAAACCCAGCTTTGTTTTCCAGCATATCTCTAAAGATCCTGAGAAGTCCACTGTGCCAATTCATCTCATCTCCTGCCTTTGAAGAAAACCTGCTAAAAATAATTCTTAACACTGCCTAAAAAGAACTGTTCTGGAAGATCCTAATGACTGGTCAATGTCTACTCAGAGGCTAGACTGTATGCCAGCTTTGGAGCAACAAATCTCACCTGCTGTTTTATTTTTATATATTTATTTTTATTTAGGGGTACAGTACTGAAACAGGCCCTTTGGCCCACCAAGTCTGTGCTGACCAACAACCACCCATTTATAGTATTCCTACATTAATCCCATATTCCCTACCACCACTAGGGGCAATTTATAATGGCCAATTTACCTAACAACCTGCGAGTCTTTGGCTGTGGGAGGAAACCAGAGCACCTGGTGGAAACCCACGCAGTCACAGGGAGAACTTGCAAACTCCACACAGGCAGTACTCAGAACTGAATTCAGGTCGCTGGAGTTGCAAGACTGCGGTGCTAACCACTGCACCACTCTAAAAGAATGAGCAAATAATCAGACCAAATTCTTTCTGTCTGTAACAGAGCTCTGAATTAAAAAAAAAATCCCTTTTTATTTTTTCGGTTAACTGATATACGTAAGTGTGTGTGTGTGAGTATGAGGGGCTAAGGTAAAAAAGGAACTTCAGAATATTAATTTGTGTACTTATGCTTTACTTCATTATTAGTTAAGACTTGTTCTATAATAAGCTGTTAATTTTGTTGTTCATTAAAGAAACCTGGTTAGTGTGTTCTACTCTGGGGAAAAATAGAGTACATGATTGACCATATCGGTAAGTGGGAAAATTTAAAATATATGTTGTGACCGGTGGAGAAGTGGTACCTGAATAAACAGTGCACTCCTCCTGCTTTGGTCGTTACAGATGCGAGACTTTCAACCAATTAGGTTCACTCTATGTGATGTCGAGAAACAATTAAGCACACTGGATACGACAAAAGCTATTGGGCCTGACCGTATCCCAGCTCCAGTCCTGAAGATTTGTGCTCCAGAACTAGCCACACCCCGAGCCAAGCTGTTCAAGTACAGCTACAACACAGGCATCTACCCAACAAAGTGGCAAATTGCCCAGGTTTTCCCGGTCCACAAAAAGCAGGACAAATCCAATCTGGCCAATTACTGCCCCATCAGTCTACTTGCAATCATCAATCAAATGGCACCCAAATCAAACCCAGAGACACAGGGTATTGCTCTGGGGACATGGGTTCAAATCCCACCACAGCAGAAGGTAGAATTTGAATTCAATTAATAAATCTGGAATTAATCTGCGCCAGTGGTGCAGTGGTTAGCACCGCAGCCTCACAGCTCTAAGGACCCTGGTTCAATTCTGGGTACTGCCTGGGCGGAGTTTGCAAGTTCTCCCTTTGACCGCGTGGGTTTTCGCCGGGTGCTCCGGTTTCCTGTCACAGCCAAAGACTTGCAGATGATTGGTAAATTGGCCAATTTAAATTGCCCCTACTATAGGTAGGGAATATGGGATTACTGTAGGGTTAGGATAAATGGGTGGTTGTTGGTCGGCACAGACTCGGTGGGTCGAAGGGCCTGTTTCAGTGCTGCATCTCTAAATAAAGGAAAAAAAAGCTAGTCTAATGATGGCCATGAAACCATTGTCGATTGTTGTAAAAACCCATCTGGTTCACTAACGTCCTTTAGGGAAGGAGATCTGCTGTCCTTACCTGGTCTGGCCTACATGTGAATCCAGATCCATAGCAATGCGATTGACTCTTATATGCCCTCTGAAATGGCCTAGCAAGCCACTCAGTTGCACCTAACCGCTACGAAGTCAATAAAAAGGAATGAAACTGGACGGACCACCCGTCATTGACCTAAGCACTGGAAACGACAACAGCAAACCCAGCCCTGTCGACCCTGCAATGTCCTCCTTACTAACATCTGGGGGCTTGTGCCAAAGTTGGGAGAGCTGTCCGACAGACTAGTCAAGCAACAGCCTGACATTGTCTGTCGGTATGATTCCGTGAGTATGACTATGTCCCAGACGCTGCCATCACCATCAGCGGGTATGTCCTGTCCCACCGGCAGGACAGACTCAGCAGAGGTGGCGGCACCGTGGTATACAGTAGGGAGGGAGTTGCCCTGGGAGTCCTCAACATCGACTCTGGACCCCATGAAGTCTCATGGCATCAGATCAAACATGGACAAGGAATCTTCCTGCTGATTACCATCTACCGCCCTCCCTCAGCTGATGAGTCAGTACTCCTCCATGATGAACAGCACTTCGAGGAAGCACTGAGGGTGGCAAGGGCATAGAATGTACTCTGGGTGGGGGACTTCAATGTCCATCACCAAGAGTGTCTTGGTAACACCACTACTGACCAAGCTGACTGAGTCCTCAAGGACATAGCTGCTGGACTGGGTCAGCGGCAGGTGGTGAGGGAACCAACAAGTGGGAAAAGCATACTTGACCTTGACCTCGTCCTCACCAATCTGCCTGCCGCAGATGCATCAGTCCATGACAGTGTTGGTAGGAGTGACCACCGCACAGTCCTTGTGGAGATGAAGTCCCGCCTTCACATTGAGGATACCCTCCTTCGTGTTGTGTGGCACTACCACTGTGCTAAATGGGATAGATTTCGAATAGATCTAGCAATGCAAAACTGGGCATCCATGAGTCGCTGTGGGCCATCAGCAGCAGCAGAATTGTACTCAACCACAATCTGTAACCTCATGGCCCAGCATATCCCCCACTCTACCATTACCATCAAGCCAGGAGACCAACCCTGGTTCAATGAAGAGGGCAGGAGGGCATGCCAGGAGCTGCACCAGGCATACCTCAATAGGAGGTGTCAACCTGGTGAAGCTACAACACAGGACTATCTGTGTGCCAAACTGTGTAAGCAGCATGCAATAGACAGAGCTAAGCGATCCCATAACCAACGGATCAGATCTAAGCTCTGCAGTCCTGCCACATCCAGCCATGAATGGTGGTGGACAATTAAACAACTAACTGGAGGAGGTGGCTCCACAAATATCCCCATCCTCAATGATGGGGGAGCCCAGCACATCAGTGCGAAAGATAAGGCTGAAGCATTTGCACCAATCTTCAGCCAGAAGTGCCGAGTTGATGATCCATCTCGGCCTCCTCCTGAAGTTCCCAGCATCACAGATGCCAGACTTTAGCCAATTCGATTCACTCTGTGTGATATCAAGGAGCGACTGAAGGCAGTGGATACTGCAAAAGCTATGGGCCCTGACAGTATTCCGGCAATAGTACTGAAGACCTGTGCTCCAGAACTTGCGCCCCTAGCCAAGCTGTTCTAGTACAGCTACAACATTGGCATCTACCTTGCAATGTGGATAATTGCCCAGATATGTCCTGTACACAAAAAGCAGGACAAGTCCAACCCGACCAATTACCGCCCCATCAGCCTACTCTCAATCATCAGTAAAGTGATGAAAGGTGTCATCAACAGTGCCATCAAGCGGCACTTGATTAGCAATAAATGCTCAGTGACGCTCAGTTTGGGTTCCGCCAGGACTACTCAGCTCCTGACCTCATTACAGCCTTGGTTCAAACATGGACAAAAGAGCTGAACTCAAGAGGTGAGGTGTGAGTGACTGCCCTTGACATCAAGGCAGCATTTGATCAAGTATGGCATCAAGGAGCCCTAGCAAAACTGAGCTGAATGCGAATCAGGGGGAAAACCCTCCGCTGGCTGGAGTCATACCTATGTTGTGGTTGTGGTTGTTGGAGGTCAATCATCTGAGCTCCAGGACATCACTGCTGGAGTTCCTCAGTGTAGTGTCCAGGGCCCTACCATCTTCAGCTGCTTCATCAATGACCTTCCTTCAATCATAAGGTCAGAAGTGGGGATGTTCGCGGATGATTGCACAATGTTCAGCACCATTCGTGACTCCTCAGATACTGAAGCAGTCTGTGTAGAAATGCAGCAAGACTTGGACAATATCCAGGTTTGGGCTGATAAGTGGTAAGTAACATTTGCTCCATACAAGTGCCAGGCAATGACCATTTCCAACAAGAGAGAATCTAACCATCTCCCCTTGACATTCAATGGCATTACCATTGCTGAATCCCCCACTATCAACATCCTAGGGGCTACCATTGACCAGAAACTGAACTGGAGTAACCATATAAATACCGTGGCTACAAGAGCAGGTCAGAGGCTAGGAATCCTGTGGCGAATAACTCACCTCCTAACTCCCTAAAGCCTGTCCACCATCTACAAGGCACAAGTCAGGAGTGTGATGGAATACTCTCCACTTGCCTGGATGGGTACAGCTCCAACAACACTCAAGAAACTCAACACCATCCAGGACAAAGCCACCTGCTTGATTGGCACCCCATCTACAAACATTCACTCCCTCCACCACCAACGCACAGTGGCAGCAGTGTGTACCATCTAACAGATGCACCGCAGCAATGCACCAAGGCTCCTTAGACAGCACCTTCCAAGCCCGTGACCTTTAAAAACTAGAAGGACAAGGGCAGCAAATGCATGGGAACACTACCACCTGCAAGTTCCCGTAAAAGTCACACACCATCCTGACTTGGAACTGTATCGCCGTTCCTTCACTGTCGCTGGGTCAAAATCCTGGAACTGCCTTCCTAACAACACTGTGGGTGTACCTACCTCACATGGACTGCAGTGGTTCAAGAAGGCAGCTCACCATCACCTTCTCAAGGGCAATTAGGGATGGGCAATAAATGCTGGCCTGGCCAGCGACGCCCACATGCCATGAATGAATAATAAAATAATACTTGCACAGCAATAACCTATAAACTTCCAAGATCCTGATGGAACTTGTTAGAATGGATACAGAAGGATGTTTCCTCTTGTGGGGTAGACTAGAACTAGAGGGCATAGTTTAAGAATAAGAGGTCTCCCTTTTGAAATGAGGAGAATTTTTTTCTCAAAGGGTTGTTAGCCTTTGGAATTCTCTTCCCCAGAAAGCAATGGGGGCTGGCTCATTGAATTTATTCAAGGCTGAGTTGGATAGATTTTTGATAGACAAGGGAGTCAAGGGTTATGGGGGGCAGACAGGAAAGTTGAGTTGAAAACACAACCAGATCAGCCATGATCTTATCGAATGGTGGAGCAGGCTCGAAGGACCGAATGACCTATTTCTAAATCCTATGTTCCTAACCTGCTCACCAATGCTAAGTTTGGGTTCCGCCGGGATCACTTGGCTCCAAACCTCATTACAGCCTTGAAGATGAATAAAAGAGCTGAATTTCAGAGGAGGTGCAAGTTGATATCAAGGCAGTATTTACCTGAGCGTGGCATCAAGGAGCCCTAGTCAATTTGAAGTTAATGGGAATCGGGGGAAAACTCTTCATTGGCTTCTGTTATACCAAGCACAAAGGAAGATGGTTGTGGTTGTTGGAGGCCAATACCTCAGCCCCAGCACTTTGCTGGAGTTCCTCAGGGTAGTGTCCGAGGCTTGACCATCTTCAACTGCTTCATTAATGACTTTCCTCACCTCATCAGTGGGAATGTTCACTGAAGCTTACACGGTGTCCAGTTCAATATGCAATTCTTCAGATAATGAAACAGTCCATACACGCATGCAGCAAGATCTTTCAGGCTTGGGCTGATAGGAGTAAAGTGACATTCGTGTCACACATGCACCAGGCAATGACCACTAAAAACAAGGCAGAGTCTGACAACCTCCACTTGTCATTTAATGGCATTATTGACACTGATTTCCCCACCATCAACATCCTGATGGTTACCATTGACCAGAAACTTAACTGGACCAGCCATGTAAATACTGTGACTATGACAGCAGGTCAGAGGTGGGAATTCTGCAGCGAGTAACTCACTTCCTAACTCCCCAAAGTTTTTCCACCTTCTACAAGGCACAGTCAGGAGTGTGTTGGATTATTCTTCATTTGCCTGGATGAGTGCAGCTCTGACAACACTTAAGAAGCTCAACACCATCTAGGACAACGCAGCCCTCTTGATTGGCACCTTAAACATTCAATTCCTCCACCACTGGTATACCGTGGCTGAAGTGTGTACCATCTACACTATGCACTGCAGAAATAGGCCAAGACCTTTTTGAAAGAACCTTCCAAACCTACGTCCTGTACCACCTTGAAGAACAAGGGCAGCAGACGCATGGGAGCACCACCACCTGCAAGTTACCTTCCAAGTTCCACCGTCCTGACTTGGAAATCTATTGCCATTATTTCATCATCATTGAGTCAAAATACAGAACCCACTCCCTAACAGCACGTGGGATGTACTTACACCACATGGAAAGCAGCAATTCAAGAAGGTGGCTCCCCACCACCATCTCGAGGGCATTTAGGCATGGGCACAAATGCTGGCCTTGCCAGTGATGCTAATATCTCACGAACAATAAAAAAAATGCCAACAGTCTACATTAAGGATCAAAGCATGAGGAATTGTGCAGAAAGGAAGTCTGAGATTCCTCAGAGGAGAGCTCTAGCTTGTTAGTAAGTTGTGAAGCTTTGGAAGATTGAAACTTTTGTGTTTTTTTAAATAAATTGTTGTTTGTTTATTATGTTACAAATTTGATTTCTAGGATTATGTATTGGGGTCAATGAGGAATCAACATGGCCAAACAAATGAGTTTGAATTATTTTTGCTCCTTGTTATTGTGTGCTTGCAAATTTCTCAAATTCATTAAAAGGACTAGATATATATTCTTAGAGTCATAGAGTTGTACAGCATAGAAACAGGTCCTTCGACCCATCGCGTCCGTGCCGACCATAATGCCGATCGATACTAATTCCATCTGCCGGCATTAATTCCATATCCCTCTATGCCTTGCTCATTCAAGTACCTGTCCAGATGCCTCTTAAAAGTCGCTACTGTTCCTGCCTCCACCAACTCCTCAGGCAGTTCATTCCAGATACCCACGATTCTTTGTGTGAAAAATTTACCCCTTTGATCCCCTTTAAACCTCCTCCCTCTCACCTTAAATCTATGCCCTCTAGTTTTAGTCACCCATACCATGGGAAACAGACTCTGGCTATCTACCCTAGCAATGGCTCTCATAATTTTATATACCTCTATCATGTCCACTCTCAGCCTCCTTCACTCCAGGGAAAACAGACCCAGCCTATCTAATATTTCTTTGTAACTCAAGCCCTCCAAGCCAGGTAACATCCTTGTGAATCTTTTCTGCACTCTCTCGAGCTTAATCACATCTTTCCTGTAGTGCGGCGACCAGAACTGCACACAGTACTCCAAATGCGGCCGAACCAACGCTATGTACAACCGTAACATGCCGTCCCAACTCTTGTACTCCATGCCACAGCCAATGAAGGCAAGCACGCCATATGCCTTCTTCACCACCCTGTCTACCTGTGTTGCCACTTTCAGGGAACTATGTACTTGCAACCCAAGGTCTCTCTGCTCAACAACACTCCTCAGGGCCCTGCCATTCACTGTATATGTCCAGCCCTGGTTTAACTTCCCAAAATGCATCACTTCTCACTTGTCTGCATTAAATTCCATTTGCCACTCCCTTGTCCACTTTCCCATTTGATCTATATCCTGTTGTAACCTTAGACAACCTTCTTCACTGTCCACTCTCTCTTTGGCCTCCTTATCTCGAGAGACAATGGATACGCGCCTGGAGGTGGTCAGTGGTTTGTGAAGCAGCGCCTGGAGTGGCAATAAAGGCCAATTCTAGGGTGACAGGTTCTTCCACAGGTGCTGCAGAGAAATTTGTTTGTCGGGGCTGTTGCACAGTTGGCTCTCCCCATGCGCCTCTGTCTTTTTTCCTGCCAACTACTAAGTCTCTTCGACTCGCCACATTTTAGCCCCGTCTTTATGGCTGCCCGCCAGCTCTGGCGAACGCTGGCAACTGACTCCCACGACTTGTGATCAATGTCACAGGATTTCATGTCGCGTTTGCAGACGTCTTTAAAGTGGAGACATGGACGGCCGGTGGGTCTGATACCAGTGGTGAACTCGCTGTACAATGTGTCTTTGGGGATCCTGCCATCTTCCATGCGGCTCACATGGCCACTATACCACCAATTTTGGTGTCATCAGCAAACTTACTAATCATGCCCCTTACATTCACATCCAAGTCATTAATATATATGACAAACAACAAAGGGCCCAGCACCGATCTCTGCGGCACACCACTGGTCACCGGCCTCCAATCTGAAAAACAACCCTCCACTACCACCCTCTGCCTCCTATCACCAAGCCAATTTTGTATCCAATTTGCTAGCTCACCCTGGATCCCATGTGTGCGAACCTTCTGGACCAGCCTACCATGCGGGACCTTGTCAAATGCTTTGCGAAAGTCCACGTAGACAACTTCCATCGCCCTGCCCTCGTCAATCGTCTTGGTCACCTCCTTGAAAAACTCAATCAAATTCGTGAGACATGATTTCCCCTGCACAAAGCCATGCTGACTATCCCTAATCAGACCAGGCCTTTCCAGATGCATATAAATCCTGTCTCTCAGAATCCCTTCCAATGGCTTTCCCACCACTGATGTAAGGTTCACCGGCCTGTAGTTCCCTGGCTTATCCCTGCTGCCCTTCTTAAATAAAGGCACAACATTAGCAATCTCTTCCCTTGCTTCCCATAGCATCCTAGGATACACCTGGTCAGGCCCTGGGGATGTATCCACCTTAATGCGCTTCAAAACCTCCAACACCTCCTCCTCTGTAATGTTGATATGCTCCAGGATATCGCTGTTCCCTTCCTTGAACTCACTAGCTTCCATGACCATCTCCACGGTAAATACGGACGAGAAATATTAATTTAAGACCTCGCCCATTTCCTGTGGCTCCACACATAGATTGCCACACTGATCCTTAAGGGGACCTACTCTCTCCCTAGCTACCCTTTTACTCTTAATATATTTATAGAATCTTTCAGGATTCTCCTTTATCTTATCTGCCATGGAAATCTCTTGGTCCCTTTTTGCCCTCCTAATTTCCTTCTTAAGTGTAGTCCTACATCCCCTATACTCCTCGAGGGACTCGCTCGATCCCAGCTGCCTATATCTGACATATGCCTCCTTCTTTGTCCTGACCAGACCCTCAATATCCCTCATCAACCAAGGTTCCCTAAACTTGCCAGCCTTGCCCTTCCATCTAACAGGAACATGCCGGCCCTGAACTCTTCCTATCTCACTTTTAAAAGCCTCCCACTTGCCAGACGTCCGTTTACCTGTAAACAGCCTCTCCCATTCAACTTTTGAGAGTTCCTGTCTGATGCCATCGAAATTATCCTTCCCCCAAATTAGGACTTCAACCTGAGGACCAGTCCTATCCTTTTCCATAACTATCTTGAAGCTAATAGAGTTATGGCCACTGGTCCCAAAGTGCTCCCGCACTGACACATCAACCACCTGCCCGTCCTCATTTCCTAAGAGGAGGTCGAGTGTAGCCCCTTCTCTAGTAGGGCCATCCACATACTGCTTCAGAAAACTATCCTGGACACACTGAACAAATTCTTCCCCATCTGATCCCTTAGCACTAAAACAGTCCCAGTCAATATTAGGGAAGTTAAAATCACCTACTATTACAACCCTATAATTCTTACACCTATCTGTGATTTCCCTACATATATGCTCCTCCACTTCCCTCTGACTATTGGGGGGCCTATAGTATAATCCCATCAAAGTGATCACCCCTTTCTTATTTCTAAGTTCTACCCATATGGCCTCAATGGACATTCCCCCCGGGATATCCTCTCTAAGTACTGCCGTGATGTCCTCCCTAATCAATAGTGCAACTCCCCCTCCTCTCTTACCTCCACCTCTGTCACACCGGAAGCATCGGTGCCCCGGAACATTGAGCTGCTAGTCCTGCCCATCCCTCAACCACGTTTTCGTAATAGCAATAATATCACAATCCCATGTACTGATCCATGCTCTGAGTTCATCTGCCTTACCTGTAAGGCCTCTCGCATTAAAGTAAATGCAGTTTAACCTGTCAGACCTTCCACGCTCCCTGTCCT
This sequence comes from Heterodontus francisci, assembly GCF_036365525.1. Classification (NCBI taxonomy): domain Eukaryota; kingdom Metazoa; phylum Chordata; class Chondrichthyes; order Heterodontiformes; family Heterodontidae; genus Heterodontus; species Heterodontus francisci. The sequence continues at coordinate 228,010,242 of NC_090371.1, forward strand.
GCCCTTGCCGACCTGCCTACTAGACTTGCTTGCTTTAACCTCTACATTTGCCTCAGCTATCTCATCTAAGAGACTACTTCTTTGGGTCCCACCCCCCTGCAAGACTAGTTTAAACCCTCCCGAGTAGTGCTAGCAAACCTCCCCGCAAGGATATTGGTCCCCCTCCAGTTTAGATGCAACCCGTCCTTCTTGTACAGGTCACCTCTGCACCAGAAGAGATCCCAGTGATGTGTTTTATTTCAAAAGCTGCTGGATTGTCAAAGAAACCTTTACTGCCCTTTACGGAAAGGAATCTTCCACCCCCTGATCTGTATAATTTCTGAAGATTATCTGACAGCCAATGCCATAATGTACTCTCTGCATGCACCACTCTCCACTTGGAGCATGGAGTTGGCTTTCGAATTCCAGTCTGATATGAAAACAGGTTTGGAAAATGCCCAGATGTCCTGGTACTTAGAAAAATCAGCTTCTTAAGTGCCTAGGAGATCAAAAAGAATCCTTAGATCTCTTCGGCATTTAATAAACTTAGCATTGAGCCTTTTGAATTTTTTTTATTTGTTCTTGGAATGTGGGCAATTGAAGTAAGGTAGTATTTATTGGCTATCCCAAGTTGCCTGTACTGTACTAAGTTTTAACTTTTCTGTGGAATGAATATTGATTGTAATCCATGAAAAAATGTGTTTCAGGTGAGAGATGAAAGAAATATGTTGAAAGTGGTCTCAAGAATCCATCGAATAGCAATGATCCTTAAACTCCTGGTGGATCAGTTTGCAGTTCTGGAGACAATGACAGCACTGGACTTCTTTGATTTCAGGTAGCAAAGATTTACAGTTGGCACCCTGGACAAAACCAAGGAAAATAAATGTACAAGGCATCAGACTTTGTAGGAACAAATCCTTATTGGCTAGCATTTTAAGAAGTGCTTTACAAAATGTATCGGGCTGAATTGTATTGACCCCCGACATCAGGGGTCGTGGCGGGGGGGACCATAGCTCAGGCAGAGGCCCGCCATGGGCCTCGATGCCAGGAAGACCGATATTGCCGGCGTCGGCAAGGCCTCATAGTGGCCCACCCTGCCGCTCGGCGATGGGAGAAAAATTTGCATATGTTAATTGTTTAAAATAATTGAATTGATTACTTACCCGCTGTCCATCCCAGTGGCTGGCAGAGTTGCGGTGATGTGAGGCGGAACACTGGTGGGGAGGGGGGAGCAGGTAGGTTATCAGTGCAGGAGGGGTGGGGAGAAGGGACAAAATAATCTGATTGGTGTAGGGGATGGTGGGAAGGGATAAAGTTTAAAGCTTATGAACTTTGGGTGGGGGGGAAGGTCAGGAGCATAAGGTGAATGTTTGATGGAGGGGAAGAGGGCAAGTAATGTTTTGTATGGTTATTGGGGGGGCAGTGGGAGAGGGTCGGAATCATTTTATTTAATTTTTTAAGGTCAGTATTTCTTTAAATATTGTAATTGCAATGTAGGGCTCGAAGCTCTTTAAAAATGGCATCAGCGCCTGCGTAAAGGCAGCCGCCGCGTTCAATATAGCGAGTCTCCGTGAAGTACGGTCCGCAAGGGTGGACTGCCATAGTTTACGGAAATGTAAAATGTAGCCCATAACCTTAACTCAAATCTCACACACTAATATCTGCTGCAATAAAGATCTCTGCATTGGCGAAATCTCCAAGGAGTAATCAGTACATTACACATAAGAGTGGATTTTCCTGACCTTTTACCCAGGGATAATCAATGTTCCTTAGGTGCAATGCCCAAGTAAAAGGAATTCGGGTGCTTCCCTAAAGGAAAAAGTTTGGCCTGTACCTGCAGCAGCGTCAGAAAAGCTCGATGTCTGCTAGTGAGACAGGAGGGGTTGTTGTAGCTTGCTTCTGGACCTGTTAGTTGAGCCCCCAAGCCATGTAAATGCCTGGTACAGGAAGTCCTGATGATTCAGGGTCTGCTGCTCCTGTCTAGCATTGGGAATGTGGTTAGGGAAAGTGCAGAATAATTTGCAACTATAGTGTTTAATGATCATTCTCCTATCCCAGATATCCAGGCGTATAGAATTTCAGACATGAGGGGGCTGAAATTCTATAGGGGATTCAACTGTAGCTCTCAAGTTTCCATCATTTCACTGCTGATTCTACCTGTCTCACACTGGAGTTATGGTGGGAGACGAAAAGAGCTCTCAAGGAGTTTCAACCCTACTTTGTGTATGTCTATATTTATATGTTGCACTTCAAAATACAATGCTCAATGACATTTGATTTGCCTCGATAGGTACAGATAAATGACTTTCTGTTAGTGCACGATGATAAGTCACCATGAAAGACGTTGTGAGCAATTGAGAAATTGCTGTGTGTCAGAATGCCAGATCAAAAGAAACCCATAGTCCCTAAGAAGGTTTCAAGCAAATACTGTTTAAATTTGCCAAATGGTAACTAGAAGTGCACAAAAAGGAGAGAAGAGAGTTACCCCATCTACATCTGCAAAATGATGCAGCATGTTCACCCCAACTCCGGTATTTCCTTCAAGGCCATGAACTCAATCATGAATGTTCTTTTTGAGTGGGTGAAGAACAAAGAACAGTACAGCACAGGAACAGGCCATTCGACCCTCCAAGCCTGCGCCGATCTTGATACCTGCCTAAACTAAAACCTTCTGCACTTCCGGGGACCGTATCCCTCTATTCCCATCCTATTCATGTATTTATCAAGATGCCTCTTAAATGTCGCTATCGCACCTGCTTCCACCACCTCCCCTGGCAGCAAGTTCCAGGCACTCACCACCCTCTCACATCCCCTCGCACATCCCCTCTAAACTTTGCCCCTCTCACCTTAAACCTATGTCCCCTAGTAACTGACTCTCCCACCCTGGGAAAAAGCTTCTGACTATCCACTCTGTCCATGCCGCTCATAACTTTGTAAATCTCTATCATGTCGCCGCTCCACCTCCATCTGACCCATTGCAACAAGCCCTCAACCATCAATTCCAGTGAGATGCAGACCACTATGTGCCTGCTGCTGCCTGGGGAGTTTCTCAAGACGTCAGATGGGACAGAGGTGCACCAGCTCCAAGTAAAACTTCACAATATGCTGACAAAAATCAGTTGTTGTTGCTGCCAAGGTAACGCAAGTCAAACTAGCAGCACAGAAAGCTCCAAATATATAAAGTTAAAACAAAAATTAACGAAAAATCTACATGCAAAGACTGGTAGAAGTATGGAATTCTCTACCACAGGTGGAGGTTGATGCTTGATCAATTGTTAATTTTAAGTCTGAAATTGATAGATTTTTGTTAACCAAAGGTATTAAGCAAAGGCGAGTATATTGAGTTCGGTAGCAGATCATCCATGATCTCACTGAATGGTGGAACAGGCTCGAGGGGCGAAAGAGACTACTCCTGTTCCTGTATTCTTCTTTTCCTAATGCCTTGTGCATAGTTTGAATTTGTTAGGACAGGGAGAATTTAACAACTACTTGAAATGACTGCTTATAGAAAGTTCTTTCTGTTCCAAAACCACAATTGGTCAAGGATTTCCCAGGTTGCTGTGTGAAGTGATGTCATAAATGAGGATTCAGAAAGTGTCCACACATGGTCCGGCATGGACTCAATGGATTGAATGGCCTCCTTCTGGCTATAACGACTCTATGACATGGGCTATTGAAGACTTGCAAGCTCAAAAATGATTTTAGTTTCAGATTGTGCAGAATCTCTTTTTGGGAATGATAATTAAGAACAAAAGGATCAGAAATCCCCAACATGGAGGCATCAAACAGTGTGCGGGCAATTGGTATAGTGGGCATATTGCTACCTGATTATTGTTGTTTAGTTTGGCACTCCAGAGCACCTTTCCAAGAAGAGGTCCCTGTCCATACCTGCCAGGAGGTGGTGTACTGGTTCAGCAGGACAAGACCAAACACTTTGATGAATCTGGCAAGGAAAGAGTACTGAACACGACCGTTTACCAGTAGATGGCCCATGATTCCATGCTTCAAACTGTTGCTTTTCAACCTGTTCCACAATTATTTCCAGCCCATGCCAAGCCTTCACACAACTTTAGAGCTCTGTCATTTTATCTCACACATACCCCATACCTCAGCATTCAAATGGAACATACAGTTGAAAGCCTTGCCATGTTCACATCGTAGAGTCATAGTCGTACAGCATAGAAACAGGCCCTTCGGCCCACTGCGTCCATGCCAACCATAATGCCTATCTATACTAATCCCACCTGCCTGCATTAATTCCATATTCCTCTATGCCTTGCTCATTCAAGTACCTGTACAGATGCCTCTTAAATGTCGCTACTGTTCTTGTCTCCACCACCTCAGGCAGCTCATTCCAGATACCCACTATTCTTTGTGTGAAATATTTACCCCTTTGATCCCCTCCTCCCTCTCACCTTAAATCTATGCCCTCTAGTTTTAATCACCCATACCATGGGAAACAGACTCTGGATATCTACCCTATCTATGCCTCTCATAATTTTATATACCTCTATCATGGCCCCTCTCAGCCTCCTTCGCTCCAGGGAAAACAGACCCAGCCTATCCAATCTCTCTTTGTAACTCAAGCCCTCCAAACCAGGCAACATCCTTCTGAATCTTTTCTGCACCCTCTCTAGCTTAATCACATCTTTCCTGTAGTGCGGCGACCAGAACTGCACACAGTACTCCAAATGCAGCCTAACCAACGTCATGTACAACTGTAACATGATGTCCCAACTCTTGTATTCAATGCCTCAGCCGATGAAGGCAAGCATGCCATACGCCTTCTTCACCACCCTGTCTACCTGTGTTTCAGGGAACTATGTACTTGCACCCCAAGGTCTCTTGGCTCAACAACACTCCCTAGGACCCTGCCGATCACTGTATATGTCCAGCCCTTGTTTAACTTCCCAAAATGCATCACTTCACACTTGTCTGCGTTAAATTCCATTTACCACTCCCTTGCCCACTTTCCCAGTTGATCTATATCCTGTTGTAACCTTAGACAACCTTCTTCACTGTCTACTATACCACCAATTTTGGTGTCATCTGCAAACTTACTAATCATGCCCCTTACATTCACATCCAAGTCATTAATATATATGACAAACAACAGAGGGCCCAGCACTGATCCCTGCGGCACACCACTGGGCACCGGCCTCCAATCTGATAAACAACCCTCCACTCCCACCCTCTGCCTCCTATCACCAAGCCAATTTGTATCCAATTTGCTAGCTCACCCTGGATCCCATGTGTTCAAACCTTCTGGACCAGCCTACCATGCGGGACCTTGTCAAAGGCCTTGCTAAAGTCCATGGAGACAACATCCATCACCCTGCCCTTGTCAATCCTCTTGGTCACCCCCTCGAAAAACTCAAAACATCTTCTCAGGGCTTCAATCATCAAACCAATATAACAAAAATTTGACCAACCCTTGAAAACGAGCATGGGGATCACGGAGATCACAAGATGTGATTAACCCGCGCCTGTTCATTGTGTTGAAGACAGCATGGTTGAGAAGTAAAGTTGAAAAATGAAAACCTGAAAAAATATATCTGTAATTATCATAAAATCACCAATGAAATAAGTCATTCTTGAGAGTTCATAACTTTAAATATATTTTAACCCTTTTTTCTCTCCTGTCTTTTAACTGTTTTGTACATGTTCTATGAATGAGAAGATAAACAGGAATTTATTTTCAACCATTATTATATTATTATATATTATATTATTAATTATTTATTATTCCAAGGTTTACCAGGATGTTGCCTGGTCTGGAGGGCATTAGCTATGAGGAGAGGTTGGATAAACTCGGATTGTTTTCACTGGAACGACGGAGGTGGAGGGGCGACATGATAGAGGTTTACAAAGTTATGAGCGGCATGGACAGAGTGGATAGTCAGAAGCTTTTTCCCAGGGTGGAAGAGTCAGTTACTAGGGGACATAGGTTTAAGGTGAGAGGGGCAAAGTTTAGAGGGGAGGTGCGAGGCAAGTTCTTTACACAGAGGGTGGTGAGTGCCTGGAACCTGCTGCCGGGGGAGGTGGTTGAAGCACGTCCCATAGAGATGTTTGAGAGGCATCTTGACAAATACATGAATAGGATGGGAATAGAGGGATACGGACCCCAGAAGTGCAGAAGGTTTTAGTTTAGGCAGGCATCAAGATCGGCACAGGCTTGGAGGGCCGAATGGCCTGTTCCTGTGCTGTACTGGTCTTTGTTCTTTGTTCATTGCTCTTCAATCTATCAGTGCTGTGTGATTATAGCTAACAATTCTCTCTCTCTCTTACTGCAAATAAATAGGGCTTTAGTGAGACCACACATGGAATACTGTGCAAAGCTTTATTTGTTGCAGTGGGCCAGGTGGGAAGCTTCACCCATTCAAAAAGAACATTGACGAATGAGTTCATGATGCTCATGGCCTTGGAGGAAATACCGGAGTTGGGGTGAACATGCTGCATCATCTTGTAGATGTAGATGGAGTAACTCTCATTTCTCCTTTTTTTGCACTTCTTGTTGCCATTTGGCAAGTTTAAACAGTATTTGCTTGAAACCTTCTTAGGGACTATGGGTTTCTTTTGATCTGGCATTCTGACACACAGCAATTTCTCAATTGCTCACAACGTCTTTCATGGTGACTTATCATCATGCACAAGGAAGGCTATGCATGCCTTTGCAGGGGTGCAAAAAAGGTTCAGTAGATGGATTCTGGAGATGAGAGGGATGTCCTATGAGGAGAGATTGAGTGGAATGGGCCTATATTCTGTGGAATTTAGAGGAATGAGAAGAGAGCTCATTGAAACGTCTACAATTCTTAAGCGGCCTTGACAGAGTAGATGCTGAGAGGCTGTTTGCCCCAGCTGGAAAGCCTAGAATTAGGGCCATGGTCTCAGGATAAGGGATTGGCCATTTAGCACTGAGATGAAGAGAACCTTTGGAATTCTCTATTCCAGAAGGCTGTGGATGCTCATTTAGGATATTCAGGACTATGAATGATTTGATAGATTCTTGGACACTAAGGGAATCAAGGGATATGGGAATAGGGCAAGAAAGTAGAATTGATGTAGAATTTCAGCCTCGATCTTATTGAATCTTCGAGCAGGTTTAAGTGGCGTTATGACTCCTGCTCCTCTTTATTTAGCACTTCAGTTCTAATCTTTCTCCTTCTATGGACAGTACCCAATGCTAATTTGTTTTTTAATTATTTGTTTTCAGGATATTTATTGTCCCTAATTGCTCGGAGAATGTTGTCTTGGGCCTTCTTAATACAACTGAGTAGTTTGTTAGGCCATCTCAGAGGGCATTAAGTGTAACCATACAATGTATCATAAATTTTAGATCTGTATTATGTAACCTATGATCCGGAGAGTAACTTTATAGCCTATATCTAGTCATATGACAGCATGACCCTGTGGGTATACAATGAAATCCCTCATTGTGCCTACTGGATAGGCTAATCTTACATGTGCCCCTGCTGACAATATTCCTGTACAATCATAAGGAAAAGCCAATTGTAAGCCAACATATGGTTTATTATACATATAAAGAAAAAAATGCAGTTCTTAGTTAATTTCAATCTATTTATAATGTTTCCGTAACATGCTAATTAATTATTGTTTATTTTTAAAGGAATTATTTAGTACCTGCATCTGGATTTCAGAGCCTGCAGTTTCGCCTTCTGGAGAATAAGATTGGAGTTCCAGAGAGTCTGCGAGTTCCTTACAGCAGAAAGCACTATAAGGACAACTTCATAGGGAAAGACAATGAGTTACTCCTTCAATCTGAGCTGGAACCAACACTGTTACATCTGGTAGAGGTAGTCAACATTGAGATTCAGTCACTACCCAATGATAACCCCACTATTTAAAAAAGGAGATAGTGAGAAAACAGAGAATTATAGACCGGTTAGCCTGACATCAGTAGTAGGGAAAATGCTTGAGTCCATTATAAAAGATGTAATAGCAGAGCACTTGGAAAACAATGACAGGATCGGACAAAGTCAACATGGATTTGTGAAAGGGAAATCATGCTTGACAAATCTACTGGAATTTTTTGAGGATGTAACTGGTAGAATAGATAAGGGGGAACCAGTGGATGTGGTGTATTTGGACTTTCAGAAAGCTTTCGATAAGGTCCCACATAAGAGATTAGCATGCAAAATTAAAGCACCTGGGATTATGGGTAAGGTACTGACATGGATAGAGAACTGGTTCTCTACCACAGAAAGCAGTTGAGGCCAAATCATTAAATATATTCAAGAAAGAGTTAGATATAGTTCTTAGGGCTTATGGGATCAAGGGATACGGGGAGAAAGCGGGAACAGGTTACTGAGTTTGGATGATCAGCCATGATCGTATTGAATGGTGGAGCAGGCTCGAAGGGCCAAATGGCCAATTAAGTGCCTCAATAGGCAGCGGGGTTGGAAAGCCGATCATAGGCCTTCCTGCCCCGGACTAAATGTTGGCAGAGGCAGGATGGCAGTGGAAAGTCGCCCTCCTGCCACCATCCCACTCGATTTTATACTCTCCCTGAATCCAACCCCACCATGGGGAGAACATAAAATTCCCCCCGTTAACTTTGGACTGGATTTACAGGCCCCCCCCCCACAACGTCCAAGGTCGTGGTGGGGGCCCGGAAAATGCCTCCGGGAGAGGCCAGCCACGGGCCTTGATGCTGGGAAGACCCGGCTCCATATTGCCGCCGGCGGTGAGGCCTTACCCTAACCCTGCCGATTTGTGACGGGATTAATATTACCATTGTCAAAAAAATGTTCATCAATGAATTAAATACTTACCTGCTCCCGCCGTCCGTTCTGGTGCCATATTGGTGGCAGCGGCCGGCACTGCCGCAGCCTTCGGATTTCCATTCAGAGATCTGATGCAGGACACTGGTGGGGAGGGGGGAAGCAGTGCAGGGTGGGGAGAGCGGCGTAAACTATTCTGATTGGTGGAGGGGATGGTGGGAAGGGGTTGAAGGTAAAAGTTAATGAACTTTGGGGAGGCAAGGTCAGGTACACAAGCTAAGAATTTTGGGGGGTGAGAGAGCAAGGAATGAACTAAATGGATATTGGGGAGTGGGAGAGGGGAGAGAAAAATTTTGTGTATTTTAAAATTAAATCTAAAGTGCATATTCCTTTAAAAATTTAAATTAAATGTATGGGCTGAAAACCATTTAAAAATGGTGTCAACAACTGCGCCGCGGCACTGGATGCTGTTGCCGGGGACAGACTGCCCATCCCCTGCACGTCATTGGGTGGGGGGGGTGGGGGCGGACCACCCCGGCCATATAAATGAGCTGCCGTGTTTAATATCATGGTGGCTCTGCAGAGTAAAGCCCGTGCCTGTGGGCCGCCATTTTTTGCGGCTGCCGCCATAAATTTGAGGCCTCTGTTTCTCTCTCCACAGTTGCTGCAAGACCTGCTGAGTGTTTCCAGCAATTTCTGTTATTATTTCATTCTTCCAGCATCGTGTAAAGCATTTTGAGACATCTTCCTGTATGTGAGGAGCAGTACACATTTGCCACAAATTTGACTATAATTTATCTGAACTAACATCACAACTGGAATCTTACCGGCATGCCGTGGGTCCCGACACTGGGACCAAATGCGGCTCCAGAGCCCGAGTTGGCAGAAGGCAGGATCGTAGAAGCAATTTTACTCGTGGCGGCCAATTAAAAGGCCACTGTTGGGGCCAGCCTCTCCGAGCCGCCGGCCCAATCAGGTGGCCAGCAGCTCTGCAGCCTTGGCAGCGCCACCGAAAGAGGTGGCCACTGCTGAGGCTGCAAGGAGGAGAGAGCGCCTTCATGTTGATGCGCCCTCGAAGGGCTGGTAAGTAAGTCATGGATGTGCCAGAGCCAGGCAGTCCCCAGTGACTGAAGGATAGAACTCTCTAGAGATGGCTTTGGAGTTGCAGGGGTGGCCATTGCCCCCTGGGGGCCCCTCCCTCGGCCATGGAGCCTCCAGAAAGGAAGGCTCCACTGGGAAGCCAATGGGATGCCACCTCCTTGCAGCTGGCGGATTGACCACTTGGGGGACCATTCCAAGTCTGGTAAAATTCTGGTGATCTGGCCATCAACGAAATTGGCTGCCCACTTCCAGTCGGCAGGCAGCTGAACAGCTACCGTTCCCACCTTTGCTAATATCCCCTGGCAGCGGGAACAAGTCAGGCTTCCCTCTTGATGCCTTCTGATACCATTTCACCACCCTTCCTGCCTTCCAGCCCATCTCCAAAGGGCTGGTAAAATTCCTGCCCTCATTTCACCATCTGCCTTGGTAAACTTTTTAGAATGTAATAATGGAAGCACAACTTTAATGGTTTCTTTGGTCTGTAAAACAAAGCACTGAAGGTCAAGATGTATTTGAAAACTCGGTCACAAAAATTGATAATGGTCAAAAGTTGATGTGTACAGTAAGTGGTGCATGGAGCAAGTTTCACTTGACAACTTCTACTCATATTTCACCTGTAAATACTATAGACCCGAAGTTCTGATGCTTTTAAAGAAGGACTTTCATTTACAGAGCAACTTTCACAACCTCAGGACATCCCAAAGCACTCTGCAGCCTGTGCAATGTTGTCACTATTGTAACGTAGAATACACAGCAGCCAATTTGTGCATTGCAAGCTCCCACAAACAGCAATGTGATAATGACCAGATAAAACATTTTTGTGATGTTAATTCAGAATTAAATGTTGGACAGGCCACTGGGGTTAAATCTTACGCTCTTCTTCAAAAAAGTAGGATCTTTTATGAGAGCAAATAGGGCTCTGGTTTAACAGCTCTTCTGAAAGACAGCACCTCCAACATTGCAGCACCCCATCAGTATTGCAATGGAATGTCAGCCTAGCACTTTGTGCTCAAGTCTTTGCAGTGAGACTTGAACCCATCCCTTACTTAGAGGTGAGAGTGTTATCAACTGAGCCCCAGCTGAGACATTGTGCTGATTATTCAATGCTCCTGAGCATAGGTGATGGTCACCCACTACTCATTGGGAGTGGGAGGATGGGCTTATTAATCATTTGTGCTGAGGGTGGGACAGGGAATTCACTCATGTTGATCTACTTATTTTCAATCATGATTACATTTTAACATTGTATCTTTGCTTTTGTTTTAAGCAATGGCTGGAGAGAACCCCTGGACTTGAGCCTGATGGGTTTGATTTCTGGGGCAAACTGAAAATCAACGTTGAAAGAGGAGTGAGGGAAGAATTTTCAGATATCCAGGTAGTCACCATCATCAGACTGATACCAGTATAGGACATCAATGAATACTTTATGTACTTGTCAATAAAGCAGAGTGCATACCGTTTAAAATTTCTTGGAAAAGCAATCTGTATAAATGAAAATAAATGTACACTGACATAAATTGAAACTGTGAAAAGGCATAATTAAATTATAATACAAATAAAAGGGAATTTGTGATAGGTTAAGTATGGCTAATGTTGAGTAATGAGATATAAACATTTTTGTTAAAAATCAGATTAATGTGGTGCTATGATTTTATATGAAACTATACAGTAAAATGATATTTGCAGATATTAGAAGAGAAAAGTATAAAGCATATGCAATCTTCAAATGGTAATCTACTGCACAATCTTTTTTTGTTTTGCAAAAGTCAAAGCCTGCATTTGAGGGGAAGCAAGATAGGCTGTCGGAACTTAACAGACAAAAGGAAGTACTCACATCACTGTTCGATGAAAAGCGTCATGAGCATCTGTTGAGTAAAGGTAGGGATGCAAACTGTAGAGTAAAAAAGGACACTTGTGTTTTCAATAAAGCAGAAAATAATGGGAAAACATTGCAACTGACAGGATCAGGAACATTTTGGGGTAGAATTTCTATTGGGGTTATGTGATTTTCTGCCATGTGATCTTCATCCCACCCTCCTCGAGGAAACTGGGCAGTTAAAATTTCCCAAGTCAGTTACCCACCTTGGAGCCATCTGGAGCCGATCTTCCAGTATTTTCATTGTCGGTAAAGATACCCATCCAAAACCAGCAGGGGCTTTTTTTTAGCACATGGCCTACCTGATGACAGGAAACCGGATCAGGCCCAGAATAGTACCAAAAAGTAATTCACTATTTCTTATAAATTCCTTTGTCGGGCCAAGAGATTTGGAAGTTCTCCTCTGGAATGAGCAAGTAAATCTCACACTTCCTCTGCTGTGAACATACCACCAGCCCCATGCACCCCTCCTCCCCTCATGGCACACCCTGGAAGTTTGCTCCCATGCACTTATCTGTTCTTGGTTGGTGGTATAGTATAAGGACCTAAAAGGGTTAATGCTGGAGACAGTGAGACCACCCACTCCCACTGTAGTGATGATGATGTAATAGTCACATGGTAATGGGTTTTGGGAGAAGAGAGTAGCAGCATGAAGGATGCTAACTAGAGAGGCTTGTGGAGAGTGTAAATAGAGATGTGTAAATAGTAAGAGTTATTAGTTGACCTTATCCAGATTCCGAGACTTTATCAACAATGCCCTTGCTACGTTACAACTACAACTGCAACACATAATATGGTGGCACTGGTTAAAACGACCAGAAAATACTGGAACACCTTGTGAAGTAATGCCAAGAGTACAGCAGATCTTGTGAGGGGACTGCAAAGAGCTCCAGAGTTGCTCCATAGCCGAAGTAGATGCAGACAGTTGGTGAGTCAGCTGTGCAGACATTCAGAATGCACCACAGAAGCGTGGTGGTCTGCAATGAAATGTCCAGGTCCAGCGATTGAGTTCCGAGTCTCAGTACTGGGCGATGGTCTAGGATCGGGTGAGATAATTTTAAAAGGGGACATTTTTGGTGAACATCGCGTTGAGTAGAAAAAACACAGAGAAGTTGATATCTAGCGAAAAGGCAACTCGGGAATCGGGCAGAGTCGGCAGCCATTATTCTACCAGACTGTGGAGAGATACCGTGGGGAGAAACTGTGGGAAAACCCCAGAAAAAGCACAAACACCTCGATTAATGTCAAAACGATTTAAAAAGAAAAGGAAATACCCTAAAAAGCTTAATAAAGCTTAGGAAAACAAAATGGATTCAAAATTTAGAATGCCTGAAAGCTTCCACAAGCAGGAAGGACCCAATCAGGTACAAAATTGGTCCTTATAGAGGAAACGACCCCTACGATTTAGGATAGCTTCCAAGCTGCATACTAAATCAGAAACAGAACACGTAAATACCCTTTTATACTCTATGGGTGCAGTTGCGGATGGTGCATTGTGAAGCAAGGAATAAATGAGGCTTCTGATAAATTTGAGGATGTGCTACAAGCCTGTGACAAATATTTCAATTTAAGCAGTAACGAAATTCTGGAAAGAGCCAAATTTAACAAGCAAGTCCAGAAGATTAGCAAATTCATTGATTATTTTATAATTGATCTGTACAGATTGGCTGAGGGATGTGAATTGAAAGAGAATTGAAAGTGGAACTGATAAGGGACCAAATCTTTGGGCCTCCTTATCTCGAGAGACAATGGATACGCGCCTGGAGGTGGTCAGTGGAGTGACCTCTTCATGGCGCATGCCTGGGCAAATTTATGGAGGTTGAGAGTTGCCCAGTCGTCAAAACCCCCCTCTCGGCCTTTCTGGTGGGGTCCAAAGGAGTGCAGGACACGACGTTTGGCACCAGTATGGCTGCAGGAACTGCCGGAAACATGCCAAAGGTGACACATGACCGCCTGCGGGGTTCCGCTCCGGATTTTCTGTTAGGGTTTACTCCCTTAGCCTTGGTCTCTCCCGAGACGCCCACAAGGCAGTGGGGTTGTTGGGGCCCCTACACAGGTGTAGGATGGTGCCGGTGGGAGGAGGGGATGCAAGGGGGAGGGGTAGAGGGAGGGGGTGGGGGGGGGGGTGCAGGGGAAGGGGGTGCGGGGTGAAGATGGTGCGAGGGGGGGGCGGGCTGGGACGGGGTTGTGAGGGGGTGAGCTGAGAGGGTGGAGCAGGGAAGGGGACGGGGGTGGGGGGGGTGGAAGGGGGGTAAAGGGGGGGGGAGGGGGGGTGGAATCTGGTGCAGGTAATAAGCCATTTCCTCAGTGCCCACCATCGACGTCCGGAAAGCTCATCCACGTCCTTCGGGAGGTGAAGCATCAAATAGTTGCCGGAATAGCTGATGAATCTTTTTCAGATCTCTTAACAGTCGAAAGATGACCTTATACTCGAGAAGGCAATTCAGATCGTACGACAGGCAAAAGTCCAAAGGCAAAATAGAGCCATTCTGTGGGCTGAAGAGAAGCCTTGGATTAGAAGAAATCCAATGACTACAGTTCCTGAAACCAAAGACAGAGAGGCAATCTATAGAGAAGAAGGCACACACAGGTGAGAAGGTGCATGACACTGGGAAACCGTGCCAGGCCTGTGGAGCCAGGAAGACCCACAGTTGGGAATGGTGTTCGGCTAGTAAAGCGGAATGTTTCAATGATAAAAAGATAGGCCATTATGGAAAAATGTGCCAGAGCAAGACCTCTTCACTCAAAATCGAAAAGCAAAAGACCTTCACACAAAGAGCAATGAATGAAGGGCATCAACTTCCAGCAGAAAAGGAACCAGGAGATTTCCTAGGAGAAATTAATGGTGCAGAACAAGGATTTTGGACAGCGGACATTTATGTAAATGGACATCTAACGAATTTCAAACTGGATGCAGGTGTCACAGTTCTGTCAGACCAAGAGTCATGGTTGACCTTTACCAGGAGATTTACCAGGATGCTGCCTGAACTGGAGGGCATGTCTTACGAAGAAAGATTGAGGGAGCTAGGGCTTTTCTCATTGGAGCGAAGGAGGATGAGAGGTGACTTGATAGAGGTGTACAAGATGATGAGAGGCATAGATAGAGTGGATAGCCAGGGCGGAAAGGGCTATCACCAGGGGACATAATTTTAAGGTGATTGGAGGAAGGTTTCGGGGAGATGTCAGAGGTAGGTTCTTTACACAGAGAGTGGTGGGTGCGTGGAATGCGCTGCCAGTGGTGGTAGTAGAAGCAGATACATTAGGGACATTTAAACGACGCTTGGATAGGTACATGAATGATAGTAGAATGAAGGGTAGGTAGGTAGTTTGATCTTAGAGTAGGTTAAAGGTTTGGCACAACATCGTGGGTTGAAGGGCCTGTACTGTGCTGTACTGTTCTATGTTCTATGTTCTATGGTTGATGAGACATTGCCTACCCTAGCGGACACACAGCTGCATGGGCCGGGGGGCGCAACTGAAAGTGAAGGGTAAGCTTCAAGCAACTCTTCAATATGGAAGGAGACAAATTATGGAAACCTTATACGGTGAGGCACCGCAGCCTCACAGCTCCAGGGACCAGGGTTCGATTCTGGGTACTGCCTGTGTGGAGTTTGCAAGTTCTCCCTGTGTCTGCGTGGGTTTTCTCCGGGTGCTCCGGTTTCCTCCCACAAGCCAAAAGACTTGCAGGTTGATAGGTAAATTGGCCATTATAAATTGTCACTAGTATAGGTCGGTGGGAGGGAAATATAGGGACAGGTGGGGATGTTTGGTCGGAATAAGGGATTAGTGTAGGATTAGTATAAATGGGTGGTTGATGTTCGGCACAGACTCGGTGGGCCGAAGGGCCTGTTTCAGTGCTGTATCTCTAATCTAATCTAATCATACGTCTTGCAAAACCAGGAATTTTCCCTGTTAAATAGAAAAGTATGCTTAGACCTGCATCTGATCAAGAAGATTAATGAAGTCAAACGGCCACAGATAAACAGTTCCTTTCAAGCAGGCTGTCCGAAACTTTTCTCAGGTCGAGGAAGACTCAGTACAGAGTATAGAATCACACTTAAAGAAAATACCAGACCAGTATTTATCTTTAAACCCATAAAGATACCATACCCATTGATGAACCAAGTTCAAGACCAGCTGGACATGTTGACCAGGATGGGAGTCATTTCTCCAGTTACAAAACCAATGGAGTGGTGTTCAGCTATGGTTCCAGTCCCAAAACAAAATGGTACTCTTCGTATTTGTGTGGATTTAATGCAGCTTAACAAAGCAGTGGTGTGGGAAATTCATCCAATGTCCACAGTGGTTCACAGCTTGGCACAATTGTCTCAGAGCACCATGTTTACCAAACTCAATGCCAATAGTGGGTTTTGGCAGGTTCCCTTAGATGAGACCTCAAGATTACTAACCACATTTATAACTCCATTTGGAAGGTCTTGTTTCAATTGGTTACCATTTGGGATAACTTCCACACCAGAGATCTTCCAAAGGTCTATCTCTAACATCTTAGGGCTCAAGGGACTTATTTGTCACATGGATGACATCCTGGAACATGGGCAGTCAGTACAGAAACATGACCAAAGAGTTCGAGCAGTTTTACAATGGCTTCAAGAAGTAGGGCTAACACTGAACAAGAAGTGAGAATTCTCCAAGACATCAACTCGTTTCTTGGGACACATAGTAAGCAGTGAAGGTATAAGGCAGACCCATAGAAGACACAGCCATTACAGAATTCCCTACTCCTACTTACATTCAACAGCTCCAAAGATTCCTTGGAGTGGTGAATCTGTTAGCTAAATTTCTACCTCATTTAGCGCAGGTAACAGAACTGCTAAGACAATTTTTCAAAAAAGATCAAGCGTGGTGTTGGAGTTCACATCAAGAACAAGAATTCTGGAAGATTTAAAGAAATGCTCATATCCCCGAACATCTTGGCACACTATAACCCTACACTACCTACGACAATAGCAACAGACGCTTCCTCCACGGGGTTAGAGGCAGTCTTTTTCCAGGATCAACCTGATGGTTCTTGCAGACCAATATTATACACATGTAGAGCTTTGTCTGAGACAGAAACAAGGTATGCAGTAATTGAAAAAGAAGCATGTGAGAAGTTTTCTGATTCCATTTTTGGATTGAGAGTCGTCATCGAGACAGACCATAAACCTTTGGTATTTTTGGTTGATTGAGAAGGAAATCGCAAAAAATGGCTGCAAGAATCCAAAGATTTAGTTTAAGATTGATATATACGTACGAGACCGTATATGTCCAGGGAAAGATGCAAATGTCTGCTGATGCACTATCAAGAGCAATGATAGATCATCTGGCACAACAAGATGTGAATTTTGTGGACGAGATAGTCATATTCGCAATATACTGTACGACAATGGCCAGCAAGTATACAGAAACTGCAAGAAATTCATCACACTCAAAAAAGCAATGAAGAATGTATTCGAATAAGGCAGTATTGCACACTAGGGTGGCCACAAGAACATCCTAGTGGGAAGACAATGAAAACATTCTCTGAATATAGAAAATACTTCACAATCATCGATAATTTGCTAGTTTATAATGACAGACTAGTCATTCCCAGTTCACATAGATCGGATATCTTGGAATGTCTACATCAAGGTCACATGGGAATAACAAAGTGCAGAGCAAGGGATGATTATCAGTGTGGTGGCCAGGAATTTTCAACGACATTGAAAATGTGATCCAGAACTGCCAGATCTATGCAATACAAAGACCAGAACCTCTGTTAACTACTCAATTTCCGACCAGACCTTGGGAGCATCTAATTATGGATTTATTCACATTCAACAAAAAGTCCTACATAATCAGCATTGATTATTTCTCAAGATGGATAAAAGTGAGAAGGTTGTATTCAACGACAACTGAAGCAGTTATAAGAGTTCTACAAGACACCTTTGTGACACATGGTATCCCTGATGAAGTACTGTCAGACAACGGACCACAGCTTGCAAATGAATATTTCACACAGTTTGTGACAAGAATGGGATTTCAACATCTCACAAGTTCACCACGTTATCCACAGTCGAATGGTAAAGCAAAAAGAGATGTAAGAACCGTACAGACCTTATTGAAGAAGAATGAAGTTCTTTCAACCGCACTTCTAATTTATCAATCTACACTGTTGATGTGAGGACTGTCACCTGCACAGTTACTGATGGGCAGGAAGATAAGAACGCAACTTCCTGTGTTGACTTAAAAAATTGGATATCTGGGACTACGAGAGAGTAAGAGACCAGGAAAACTCTTGTAGAAGGCAAAAAACTGGAAATTACAACAAAAGATTTTGTGCCAGAGACTTACTGAAACTGAATGAAGGCCAAAGAGTATGGATACAAGGCCTAGAAAGAGAAGGTACTATAATCCACAGAAATGGAAACTACCAGAGATCATATGTGGTACTCACAACAGAAGGGAACATATGTAAAACTAGAAGAAACATTATCCCTGTTCCCCAGAAGGAACAGTCAATCATTTATTTGGAAGAAGCAGATGATGATGAAGAAATCCAGAGCAAACAGAATACTACAATTCTTAATAAATATCAAATGAGTCAGCGATCCAGACTTACAAGGAAGACTACTGATCAACCCAGTCAGACTAGAAAAAGATCAGGGAGAGTCATAAAGCGTCCTAACAGACTAAACCTGTGAAGTCAGAGACTTGGGGGGCGGGTAGAAAGAGTAGTAGGTAAAGCCAGGAATGTATATATGTTAAAGAAAATGTATGGCTAAAGACTTGGGGGGAGATGTAGTATAAGGACTTGAAAGGGTTAATGCTGGAGACAGTGAGAGCAAACCCTCCCACCATAGTGATGATGATGTAACAGTCACATGGTAATGGATTTTGGAAGAAGAGAGTAGCAGCACAAAGGATGCTAGCTAGAGAGGCTTGTGGAGAGTGTAAATACAGATGTGTAAATAATAAGTTATTAGTTGACCTTATCCAGACGCCGAGACTTTATCAACAACGCCCTAGCTATGCTAAAACTACAACAACAATACACAACGGGTGGACTCTGGACTAAGTGAATATATTGTGTTTCCCACTGACTTACCCACCAAATGGGGTAAAATACCCCTGAACTCATTTTTGCTGCAGTGTGCTGAATTTTAATTGACATTAAAACCAATCGGACAAATCTGTCTTCTAATTAAAATGAGGGCCTGCTCTTCTGGGGTTTCAGCCAATCTAGTGGTGAAGTTACAGCACCAGAATGGAAGAGTCCCTCGGAAATTACTGATGTTTTAAGTGAAAATGCTGGCCACAAAATTCAGTCTTGAAGTGCCCATAGTTTTGGCATTGTGGATGCCGTTTTGGTATCAAAATGGCATCTGCACTGCGTGTACACACATCTGGCAGAGCCCATCTTGAACACCTTATTCGTGAAGGTGTAAATGCGGGCATTAGGATTGCGCATCAAAAGTATGCAGAGTAGGAAGATTGTAACTTCAGTCAGCAGGTAACATTGATTTGACACGAGCACTGGCATATTCAACGTCACTGCTATAGCTAACGCCCTCTCTTAAACACACAAAGCTGAACATGCATTCCACAGCAGGGAAGATCCCCAGCAGTGCTATTTAACGGGATCATCAGGTTAGTTGCTGATTAATTTCTGCTAGCCCCGTTTGAATTTGTAGAAGTACTTGATGGCTTGCAAAGTTTCTTAAAGTTGGTGACATCAACAGGGAGGCCTTGGTTCTGATCAGACCACTTGCTCTCAGTCATGGCTGTTACCATTCCCCTTGGCCTGCAGCTTGAGAAGGGAGCAGAGGCATCAAAAAACTGTTCACAGAGAGAGGAGGAGGAGGACAGGAAGGGGTTCTCAGTAGGAGGCCATATTTGCCTAAGGTCTTCCAGGAACATTTCTCTAACTTCAACCTAAACCAGAAGCAGTGTGTGCATCTTCTGTGTTTTATCAGCCAGAGCAGAGCAAGGATGATGCTGCCAGTGGCTTTGAGTTTCTTTACATTGGGGATCATTCCAAGCTGGAGCAGGCGATACCTGTAACATCTCCCAGTTCGCTGACCACTGCTGCATCAGAGATGACAGATGCTCTTTATGCCAGGAGAGTTGTGTTCTTTCTGACCAGTGAGATGCAGGTGGAGGGTGCAAGTAGCTCTTCAAGGATAGCGGGCTACCCCATGGCTCAGGGTGCCATCGACTGCACACATGTGCCTTTGCAGGCACCACAGCTCAATGCTGAGATGCACCGCAACCGCAAAGCTTACCACTCGCTGAGTGTTCAGCTGTTGTGAGACCTTGCTCGGCACATCATGTTGGTAATGCCCGCTATTCTGGCAGTAATCATGATTCTTTTATTCTGCACCAGTTTGCTGTTCAATTAATATTTGAGCCACCATGTCAAGCACCATGTCATGCCAGAGGGTGGATGCTGGGTGACGAGGGCTATCGCTTTATACCTAGCTCATGATTCCGCTCTGCAGTCCAACCACACATGAGTATAATGAGAGCCATGCAGCCACAAGAAATTTCAATGAGCTGGCTATGGGAGTCCTCAAGCAACAGTTCCGCTGCCTGGACCACTCTGGCGGAGCCCTGCAGTACTCACTGGAGCGTGTCTCCAGATTCATAGAGTCATAGTCATAATGGCACAGAAGGAGGCCATTTAGCCAATTGAGTCAATGCCAGTTTAGCCCTGTCAACCCTGCAAAGTCCTCCTTACTAACATCTAAGGGCTTGTGCCAAAGTTGGGAGAGCTGTCCCACAGACTAGTCCAGCAACAGCCAGACATAGTCATACTCACGGAATCATACCTTACAATGTCCCAGACACTGCAATCCCTATCCCTGCTTATGTCATGTCCCACCGGCAGGACAGACCCAGCAGAGGTGGCGGGACAGTGGTCTACAGGAGGGAGGGAGTTGCCCTGGGAGTCCTCAACATCAACTCCGGACCCCATGAAGTCTTGTGGCACCAGGTCAAACATGGGCAAGGTAACCTCCCACTGATTACCACCTACCGCCCTCCCTCAGCTGTATTGGTATGAGTGACCACCGCACAGTCCTTGTGGAGACAAAGTCCCGTCTTCACATTGAGGATACCCTCCTTTGTGTTGTGTGGCACGATCACCGTGCTAAATGGGATAGATTTCGAACAGATCTAGCAATGCAAAACTGGGCATCCATGAGGCGCTGTGGGCCATCAGCAGCAGCAGAATTGTATTCAACCACAATCTGTAACCTCATGGCCCGGCATATCCCCCACTCTGCCATTACCATCAAGCCAGGAGACCAACCCTGGTTCAATGAAGAGTGCAGGAGGGCATACCAGGAGCAGCACCAGGCATACCTCAAAATGAGGTATCAACCTGGTGAAGCTGCAACCTAGGACTACTTGCATGCCAAACTGCATAAGCAGCATGCAATAGACAGAGCTAAGCGATCCCATAACCAACGGATCAGATCTAAGCTCTGCAGTCCTGCCACATCCAATCGTGAATGGTGGTGGACAATTAAACAACTAACTGGAGGAGGTGGCTCCACAAATATCCCCATCCTCAATGATGGGGGAGCCCAGCACATCAGTGCGAAAGATAAGGCAAAGCATTTGCAACAATCTTCAGCCAGAAGTGCCGAGTTGATGATCCATCTTGGCCCCCTCCTGAAGTCCCCAGCATTACAGATACCAGACTTCAGCCAATTCGATTCACTCTGCGTGAGATCAAGAAACGACTGAAGGCACTGGATACTGCAAAGGCTATGGGTCCTGACAATATTCCGGCAATAGTACTGAAGACCTGTGCTCCAGAACTTGCCACACCCCAAGCCAAGCTGTTCCAGTATAGCTACAGCACTGGTATCTACCTTGCAATGTGGAGAATTGCCCAGGTATGTCCTGTACATAAAAATCAGGACAAGTCCAACCCGGCCAATTACCGCCCCATCAGTCTACTCTCAATCATCAGTAAAGTGATGGAAGTTGTCATCAACAGTGCCATTAAGCAGCACTTGCTTAGCAATAACCTGCTCAGTGACGCTCAGTTTGGGTTCCACCAGGACCACTCAGCTTCTGATCTCATTACAGCCTTGGTTCAAACATGGGAAAAAGAGCTGAACTCAAGAGGCGAGGTGAGAGTGACTGCCCTTGATATCAAGGCAGCATTGGACTGAGTATGGCATCAAGGAGCCCTAGCAAAGCTGGAGTCAATGGGAATCAGGGGGAAAACACTCTGCTGGTTAGAGTCATACCTAGGACAAAGGAAGATGGCTGTGGTTGTTGGAGATCAGTCATCTGAGCTCCAGGACATCACTGCAGGAGTTCCTCAGTGTAGTGTCCTAGGCCCAGCCATCTTCAGCTGCTTCATCAATGACCTTCCTTCAATCATAAGGTCAGAAGTGGGGATGTTCGCTGATGATTGCACAATGTTCAGCACCATTCGCAACTCCTCGAATACTGAAGCAGTCCGTGTAGAAATGCAGCAAGACCTGGACAATATCCAGGCTTGGGCTGATAAGTGGTAAGTAACATTTGCGCCACAGAAGTGCCAGGCAATGACCATCTCCAACAAGAGAGAATCTAACCATCTCCCCTTTACATTCAATGGCATTGCCATCGCTGAATCCCCCACTGTCAACATACTAGGGGCTACCATTGACCAGAAACTGAACAGGAGTCGCCATATAAATATCGTGGCTACAAAAGCAGGTAAGAGGCTAAGAATCCTGCAGCAAGTAACTCACCTCCTGACTCCCCAAAGCCTGAACGCCATCTACGAGGCACAAGTCAGGAGTGTGATGGAATACTCTCCACTTAACTGGATGGGTGCAGCTCCAACAACACTCAAAAAGCTCAACACCATCCAGAACAAAGCAGCCTGCTTGATTGGCACACCATCCACAAACATTCACTCCCTCCACCACCGACGTACAGTGGCAGCAGTGTGTACCATCTACAAGATGCACTGCAGCAATGCACCAAGACTCCTTAGACAGCACCTTCCAAACCCCGACCTCGAGCACCTCGAAGGACAAGAGCAGCGGTTACATGGGAAGAACACCACCGGCAAGTTCCCGTCCAAGTCACAGACCATCCTGACTTGGAACTATATCGCCATTCCTTCACTGTCGCTGGGTCAAAATCCTGGAACTCCCTTCCTAACAGCACTGTGGGTGTACCTACCCCAAATGGACTGCAGCGGTTCAAGAAGGCAGCTCACCACCACCTTCTCAAGGGCAATTAGGGATGGGCAATAAATGTTGCATAGCCAGTGACGCCCACATCCCATGAATAAATAAAAAATAAAAGTTCTTTGCAGAGCAATCCGATCAGCCTCATTCCCCGGCTCTATACCGAAGTCCTTGTCAGTTTATTTCCCTCAAGTGCCCATCCAATTTCCTTTTGAAGTCATTCATCGGCTACACTTCCACCACCCTCGTAAGCAGGGAGTTCCATGTCAATACCACTTGGTGCGTCACGGCCCTTGCCATTAGGGATGTGGTGAGCAGCTCAGGAACAGGTGAGGAGGAGTAATAAAGACGTAGAGGAAGAGGAGCATCAGTAAGAGGAAGAAGAGGTGCAGCGGAAGGAAGGAAGGAGGCAATCAGCACATCCCCTTTCCGGGTGGGCTGTCAGTGATCGGCTCATTGACAATGGCTCCACTGAACACACTGACACATGGCTCCCAAACTGCATTGCACAGTGTCTTACCGTCCCTCTGTTACAGAACATCACAGGATCCTTTTGGTCACAGTACTAAGATAAATACCTCTACAAAACAGCCATTCCAAACCAACTTTATCCAACAAAACATCCAATACTCTATGCAGTACTCAACTAATTACCTTGGTGCATTTCCTTATTGCCTGTCTTGCAGGTGATTTCTTGACTAATTCTTCTACACAATGCTACCCCAGTGGCTACAGTGTGGCTGGTGGTGGCAACTGCATGCCTACAAGCAGCAGTGGGCCTAGTGGGTCCAGCTTTGGACTGTACCATCTCGGCATGGACAGCAGCAGTCTGAGCTGGCTAGGAGGCAACAGCAGGGGCACTGGCAGAGTGGCAGTGGTGGGAGCATGAATGCTGTCATGAACAAGGACAGCAGATTCATGCTGCACATAGCCAGCACCACTCCTATGGGGCGTAGTCTCAGCAATCCCAGTAATCTGCTGGAGGACAGTTTGCTGGATTGCTGTGAGACCCCGCAAGGCCCTTTGAGTACTGCACTCAGTCACAAGCTGCTACCTTTGTGTCCGCTTACAGATGGCAGCATCTAACAGGCAGGGGCAGGCACAGTTGATTGCCCTCATCCCTTTTGAGACAATGGTGGGGCATTAAAAAAAATTATCTATCTGCAGGAAGTTTCATCAGCTGGAGGGGCTGGAGCTCTGAGCTTGAGCAGCAGCTGATGTCCCTGGGTGCATCCACGAGGTTAAGCTATGTGGACAGCATGTTTGAGGAGGTGGTCACTCTGTAACTTAAGCGTATGCAGGCAGAGAGGGAATGGGTGATGGCTAGACAGCCAAGGAGGAACAGGCAGATAGTGCAGGAGTCCCCTGAGTGCATCTTGCTATCCAACTGGTATTCTGTGTTGAATACAGGTGAGGGTGATGGTTCCTCTGGGGAGTGCAGCCAGAGCTAAGTCCATGGCACCGCAGGTGGCTCAGCTGTACAGGGGAGGACGAGGAAGTTTGCGAAAGCAATAGTGATAGGGGATTCTATAGTTAGGGGAACAGAAGGTGTTTTTGTGACCACAGACAGGGTTTCGGGATGGCATGTTGCCTGCCTGGTACCAGGGTCAAGACTGTCACAGAACATCCTGGCACAGGGCGGCACAGTGGCACATTGGTTAGCACCGCAGCCTCACAGCTCCAGGTACCCGGGTTCGATTCCTGGTACTGCCTGTGTGGAGTTTGCAAGTTCTCCCTGTGTCTGCGTGGGTTTTCTCCGGGTGCTCCGGTTTCCTCCCACAAGCCAAAAGACTTGCAGGTTGGTAGGTAAATTGGCCATTATAAATTGTCACTAGTATAGGTAGGTGGTAGGGAAATATAGGAACAGGTGGGGATGTTTGGTAGGAATATGGGATTAGTGTAGGATTAGTATAAATGGGTGGTTGATGTTCAGCACAGACTCGGTGGGCCGAAGGGCCTGTTTCAGTGCTGTATCTCTAATCTAATCTAATCCTGAGGAGGAGGGTGAATAGGCAGCAGTTGTGGTTCATATTGATACTGACAACATAGGTAGAAAGGGATGAGGTCCTGCAAGCATATTTTAGGGAGCTAGGAAAGAGACTAAGAAGCAGGACCTAAATGTTCGTAATTTCCAGAGATTGGTTGGAGACTTGGGCAGAGAAATGGCAGATGGAGGTTAAACTGGACAAATGTGAGGTAATGCATTTTGGAAGATCTAATACAGGTGGGAAGTATACAGTAAATGGCAGAACCCTTAGGAGTATTGACAGGCAGAGAGATCTGGGCGTACAGGTCCACAGGTCACTGAAAGTGGCATATGGTATGCTTGCCTTCATCAGTCGGGGCATAGAGTATAAAAATTGGCAAGTCATGCTGCAGCTGTACAGAACTTTAGTTAGGCCACACTTAGAATGTTGCGTGCAATTCTGGTCGCCATACTACCAGAAGGACGTGGAGGTTTTGGAGAGGGTACAGAAGAGATTAACCAGGATGTTGCCTGGTCTGGAGGGCATTAGCTATGAGGAGAGGTTGGATAAACTCGGATTGTTTTCACTGTAACGACGGAGGTGGAGGGGCGACATGATAGAGGTTTACAAAGTTATGAGTGGCATGGACAGAGTGGATAGTCAGAAGCTTTTTCCCAGGGTGGAAGAGTCAGTTACCAGGAGACATAGGTTTAAGGTGAGAGGGGCAAAGTTTAGAGGGATGTGCGAGGCAAGTTCTTTACACAGAGGGTGGTGAGTGCTTGGAACTTGCTGCCGGGGGAGGTGGTGGAAGCAGGTACGATAGCAACGTTTAAGAGGCCTCTTGACAAATACATGAATAGGATGGGAATAGAGGGATACGGTCCCCGGAAGTGCAGAAGGTTTTAGTTTAGACAGGCATCAAGATCGGTGCAGGCTTGGAGGGCCGAATGGCCTGTTCCTGTGCTGTACTGTTCTTTGATCTTTGTACTGCCACGCAGTAATGTGTATAGACACAGGAGGATAGTGCAGATGAATGTGTGACTGGAGAGATGGTGCAGGAGGGAGGGCTTTCAATTCCTGGGACATTGGAACCATTTCTTGGGGAGGTGGGATCTGTCCAGACCAGACAGCTTGGACCTCAACACAGCTGGCAATATGATGAAGAGGAAGATGAGATATTCAGTTAATGTTTAACTTTACTGCCTGGGCAATACCCTGGTGGAACCGATGGCGCACCCATTGTAGAACTTTCTGAGTCACTGGAACAAAAATCTGGTGGGTTCTATAATAGGCAGGTAATGACCTCTGCTAGGCTACTGCCCAGCTGGCAAAAGGGTGAAAATTACCCTCCATTTGGTTAAGTTTTTGACAAGTTTTTTGTTTGGAACTGTATAATGTCCTGAGAGGGAGTGAAAATTGCAGAGAAAACAGAATAGTTCAGTAAAACATTTATTTTGGATCCAGCTGAACAGAGCACAGTTATAAGCATGATTAAAGAGTTCCATAATGGAATAGTGCTAAATGTGTTTTCCTCCTGACTCTGGCCTCTTGTGCATCCCACACTTTCATCACCCAGCATTGGCTGACTTGCCTTCAGCCATCTAAACCCCAAACTCTAGAATTCCCTCCCTCAATCTTCCCGTCTTTACTTTTTTTTTATCCTGCTTTAAGATGGTCCTAAAAATGCCACCTCTTTGACTAAGCTTTTAGTCACTCATACTAATGTCCCCTTATTGCGCTCAGTGTAAATTACACTGTACACAGCCCATCTCATCCAGGCAGGGTTATAACTGGGAGTGCTAAACTGAGAGAGAGATTGCAGTCGTAATGGCCCTCCATAAAGTGAATGGAGAGGCAGTGCTGTCCTTGCTATAGTATTTTTAAATGAGCCTGTAATATATAAATGGCAACAGATTATAACAGGTTATAATAAATTATATAGTGTCTTTTACATTAATGTCTCAAAGTGCTTCACCTAATGAATTAATTCTTTGAAATGTTGTGACAGTTGCTGTGTTGAACAACTTCAGCCGCTTTCTCAATGGCATTAACATTACATAAACAAACATGTGAGTCTGTCACATCCCTTGCTACATAGATAATTTTGTAGATTTTCCAACATTCAGTCTTTCACACCAAACTTGATTTTTTGAAACTCTTTTTAACAGCATCTGTAGTAAAGGTGATGTACTACAGTTCAGATTGAACCCTTTGCTTCAAAACAGTAAGTTCAGTTTTGGAAAGCAAATTCCTAAGACTATATTAGAAGCGTTTGCATAAACTGATGCTTCCAATGAAGAGCAGTGTACACACTGAGTACACTTCAGAAAATCGCACAAGCACAGTTAATGATTTTTTTTGTATTGAATTATAATGGACAGCAAGTCAAGGGCAGTGCTGCTTTGAATTCCTGAGATGCATTCCCTGTGATCACCACTCTCTACTGACAGCATTAGAAAGCAGAACCACCCTGGTAATACATTATAATAAAAGCAAAATACTGCAAATGCTGGAAATCTGAAATAAAAACAAGAAATGCTAGAACCACTCAGCAGGTCTGGCAGCATCTGTGAAAAGAGAAGCAGAATTAACATTTCGGGTCAGTGACCCCTCTTCGGAACAGTAATACATTAGCCTTGTAGCACTTTAGATCGAATCCAGAGTCACTTTTCCCAAATTGCAAGTCTGTGTTCAATTGCTCATGTGACCAAATTTCTTAATGGAGTTGACCCATCACTTCATTGCTGCCCATTAATAAATAACCGCAGTCAAAAGTCATCAATGGGTGGCAGCCAAAGACAATACAGTCGGAACTGTTATTCGGCAGTTTTTACGATGTACAGCATGTGAATAATTATAACAATGGAGAACAGTATTTCACAATTTTTTAAATGTAGCCCAGCTCGATGTTAGAACAAACCAAATATTGGGAGTATTTCAGTTTACCATGGGTAAATCATTGCTCGTTCACTACAGGAGTGACCTTGAACATATATGAATATTCTCAACCTTTGACTTCAGGTTTTACAACATGTTCTCTGTCACTTTTCTAATTTGAGTAATTATTAACTCGAAACCGAACTCTAACATTTCATCTGTGTTTACATGCATTGTAGCCTTTTATCAGCAAAGTCAAATCAGGTTAAAAGGTATAGCCAGTTGCTAGTATAATTATGGAGAAACTTTGGGCCATGCTTTCCTGTAATGGCTAATTTTAGTGAAAGGAAGACTTAAGTAAATGTAGTGTAATGTTGGGAGAACAATTATTTGAACATTTTAAGCTTTACCTGCAAAAATAGATTAAGAAAAATCCAGTAGAGTTAGGAAGAAGCTGATTTCTGCTTGCGAAGATCATTAACTTCTGCAGCATTATATAGTCCATTAGAAACTGAGCCCCTAAAAATTTATTCACCCTTCTGCTTGGAGCTTCCACACGCCCAGCCTGACAGAAGAGTAGTGACTCGGTGCACAGGGTGAAAGGAAGGCATATGACCTGTGATGGGATGCATGTGGGGTCCATCTGTGGGGCCAGTCTTGCATCACAGAATCATGCAGCCCAGAAGGAAGCCACTGATCTGACTCTTAGAAAGAGCTATCCAATTAGTCCCACTCCTCTGCCCTTTCACATTAACCCTACAATGTTATTTTTTCTCAAGTATTTATCCAATTCCCTTTTGAAAGTTACTATTGAATCTGCTTCCACTATCCTTTCGGGTGGATCACAGCAGCTGGCTGCATTAAAAAAAGTTCCTTCACATTTTCAATCTGTGTCCTCTGGCTACCTAGGCTCCTGCCAGTGTAACCTATTTCTCCCTATTTGATCTATGAAAACCGTCATGATTTTCAACTCCTCTATTAAATCTTCCCTTAACCTTCTTTGCTGTAAAGCGAACAATCCCAGTTTATCTAGTCTCTTCATGTAACTGAGGTCCCTCATCCCTGATACCATTCCAGTAAAGCTTCTCTGCACCCTCTCCACAAGGCCTTGAAAACTTCGGTGCCCAGAATTATGCACAAGATCCAGTTGGGGCCTAATGATCATTCTACAAAGGTTTAGAGTCATAGAATCATAGGGCCAGTAATGCACAGAAGGAGGCCATTCAGCCCATCGAGTCCATGCCTTATATCCAATGTCCCAGACATCACAATTACGATCACCATTCCTGGGTATGTCCTATCCCACCAGCAAGGCAGACTCACCATTCGTGGCAGCACAGTGGTATACTATCTGGAGGGAGTTGCTTTGGGAGTCCTCAACATTGATTCCAGACCCCATGAAGTCTCATGGCGTCAGGTCAACCATGGCCAAGGAAACCTCCTGCTGATTACAAGCTACCACCATTCCTCAGATGATGAATCAGTGCTTCTCCATGTTGATCATGACTTGGAAGAAGCACTGAAGGTGACAAGGGCACAGAATGTGGGTATACCTACCCTAAATGGACTGCAACGGTTCAAGAAGGCAGCTCACCACCACCTTCTCAAGGGCAATTAGGGATGGACAATAAATGCTGGCCTGGCCAGCGTCGCCCACATCCCATGAATGAATAAAGAACAAAAAAAAAAATGTACCCTGGATGGGGAACTTCAATGTCCATTACCAAGAGTGGCTCGGTAGCACCACTGCTGACTGAGTGGGCCGAGTCCTGGCAGACACATCTATCAGACTGGGCCTGTGGCAGATGGTGAGGGAAAACCTACTAGATGTTGAACTCACCAATCTACCTGTTGCAGATGCACCTGTCCATGATAGTATTGGTAGCAGTGACCACCGCACAATCCTTGTGAGAACGAGGTCCCGTGTTCACATTGAGGATAACCTACATCGTGTTGTGTGGCACTATCACCGTGCTAAATGGAGAATAGATCTGGAAGCTCAAAACTGGGCATCCATGAGACACTGTGAACCATCAGCAGCAGCAGAATTGTTATCTACCACAATCTGTAACCTCATGAACATTGCCATCAAGCCAAGGGATCAATCCTGGTTCAATAAAGAGTCCAGGAAAGCATGCCAGGAGCAGCACCAGGTATAGCTAAAAATGAGTTAAAGCTTGGTGAAGCTACAACACATGACGACTTGCATGCCAAGCAACGGAAGCAGCATGCAATAGAGCTAAGCAATCCCACAACCAATGGATCAGATCAAAACTCTGCAGTCCTGCCACATCCAATCGTGAATGGTGGTGGACAATTAAACAACATACCAGAGGAGGAGGTTCCGCAAATATCCCCATCCTTAATGATTGAGGTAGCCAAGCACATCACTGCAAAAGAAAAGGCTGAAGCATTTATAGAGTCATAGAGTCGTACAGCATAGAAACAGGCCCTTCGGACCACCGCGTCCATGTCGACCATAATGCCTATCTATACTAAGCCCACCTGCCTGCATTAATTCCATATCCCTGTATGCCTTGCTCATTCAAGTACCTGTCCAGATGCCTCTTACATGTTGCTGCTATTCCTGCCTCCACCAACTCTTCAGGCAGCTCATTCCAGATACCCACTATTCTTTGTGTGAAAAACTAACCCCTTTGATCCCCTTTAAACCTCCTACCTCTCACCTTAAATCTATGAACTCTAGTTTTAGTCACCCCTACCATGGGAAACAGACTCTGGATATCTACCCTATCTATGCCTCTCATAATTTTATATACCTCTATCATGTCCCCTCTCAGCCTCCTTCGCTCCAGGGAAAACAGACCCAGCCTATCCAATCTCTCTTTATAACTCAAGCCCTCCAAACCAGGCAACATCCTTGTGAATCTTTTTTGCATCCTCTCTAGCTTAATCACATCTTTCCAGTAGTGTGGTGACCAGAACCGCACACAGTACTCCACATGCGGCCTAACCATCGTTCTGTACAACTGTACCAGGACGTCCCAACTCTTGTACTCAATGCCTCGGCCAATGAAGGCAAGCATATGCCTTCTTCACCATCCTGTCTACCTGTATTGCCACTTTCAGGGAGCTTTTGTACTTGCACGCCAAGGTCTCTCTGCTCAACAACATTCGCAGAGCCCTGCCATTCACTGTATATGTCCTGCCCTGGTTTAACTTCCCAAAATGCATCACTTCACACTTGTCTGCGTTAAATTCCATTTGCCACTCTCTTGCCCACTTTCCCAGTTGATCTATATGCTGTTGTAACCTTAGAAAACCTTCTCCACTGTCCACTATACCACCAATTTTGTTGTCATCTGCAACTTACTAATCATGCCCCTTACATTCACATCCAAGTCATTAATATATATGACAAACAACAAAGGGCCCAGCACCAATCCCTGCGGCACACCACTGGTCACCGGCCTCCAATCTGAAAAACAACCCTCCACTACCACCCTCTGCCTCCTATCACCAAGCCAGTTTTGTATCCAATTTGCTAGCTCACCCTGGATCCCATGTGTTTGAACCTTCTGGACCAGCCTACCATGCGGGACCTTGTCAAAGGCCTTGCTAAAGTCCATGTAGACAACGTCCATCGCCCTGCCCTCGTCAATGCTCTTGGTCACCTCCCCGAAAAACTCAATCAAATTCATGAGACATGATTTCCCATGCACAAAGCTATGCTGAATATCCCTAATCAGACCATGCCTTTGCAGAAGCATATAAATCCTGTCTCTCAGAATCCCTTCCAATAACTTCCCCACCACTGATGTAGGGCTCACCGGCCTGTAGTTCCCTGGCTTATCCTGCTGCCCTTCTTAAATAAAGGCACAACATTAGCTATCCTCCAGTCTTCCGGTACCTCACCCGTGGCTAATGATGATACAAAAATCTCTGCCAGGGCCCCAGCAATCTCCTTCCTTGCTTCCCATAGCATCCTAGGATACACCTGGTCAGGCCCTGGGGATTTATCCACCTTAATGCGCTTCAAAACCTCCAACACCTCCTCCTTTGTAATGTTGATATGCTCCAGGATATCACTGTTCCCTCGCTTGAACTCACTAGCTTCCATGACCTTCTCCACAGTAAATATGGACAAGAAGTATTTATTTAAGACCTTGCCCATTTCCTGTGGCTCCACACATAGATTGCCACACTGATCCTTAAGGGGACCTACTCTCTCCCGAGCTACCCTTTTACTCTTAATATACTTATAGAATATTTTAGGATTCTCCTTTATCTTATCTGCCAGGGAAATCTCATGGCCCTTTTCGCCCTCCTAATTTCCTTCTTAAGTGTCGTCCCACATCCCCTATACTCCTCGAGGGACTCGCTCGATCCCAGCTGCCTATACCTGACATATGCCTCCTTCTTTGTCCTGACCAGACCCTCAATATCCCTCGTCAACCAAGGTTCCCTCAACTTGCCAGCTAACTTCCATTCCATCTAACAGGAACATTCCGGCCCTGAACTCTTCCTATCTCACTTTTAAAAGCCTCCCACTTGCCAGACGTCCCTTTACCTGTAAACAGCCTTTCCCATTCAACATTTGAGAGTTCCTGTCTGATGCCATCGAAATTAGCCTTTCCCCAATTTAGGACTTCAACCTGAGAACCAGTCCTATCCTTTTCCATAACTATCTTGAAGCTAATAGAGTTATGGTCAATGGTCCCAAAGTGCTCCCCCCACTGACACATCAACCACCTGCCCATCCTCATTTCCTAAGAGGAGTTCGAGTGTAGCCCCTTCTCTAGTAGGGCCATCCACAAACTGCCTCAGAAACCATCTTCAGCTTCAGAAACCATCTTCAGCTTCAGAAACCTTTTGCAACCATCTTCAGCTAGAACTGCCGAGTGGATAATCCATCTGAGTGCTGACAACATCCCGGCTGTAGTACTGAGGACTTGTGCTCCAGAGCTAGCTGCATCCACGAGCCAAACTGTTCCTGTATAGCTGCAATACTGGCATCTACCCAACAATGTGGAAAATTTCCCCAGGTATGTCCTGTCCACAAAAAGCAACACAAATCCATTCCAGTCAATTACTGCCCCATCAATCTACTCTCAATCATCAGCAAATTGAAGGCAGGGGTCATTGACAGTGCTGTCAAGCGCCACTTAAACAGCAACAACCTGCTCATTGATGCTCGATTTGGGTTCCACCAGGGCCATTCGGCTCCTGACCTCATTACAGTTTTGGTCCAAACATGGTCAGAAGAGGTGAGGTGAGATTGATTGCCTTTGCTGCAAGGCAGCATTTGACTGAGTGTGGCATCAAGGAGCCCTAACTGAATTGAAGTCAGTGGTATTCCGAGGGAAAACTCTCCACTGATTGGAGTCACATTTAGCACAAAGGAAGATGGTTGTGGCTGTTGGAGGCCAATCATCTCAGCTCCAGGCCATCACTGCAGGAGTTTCTCAGGGTAGTGTCCTAGACCCAACCATCTTCAGCTGCTTCATCACATGACCTTCCCTCCATCATAAGGTCAGAAGCAGGGATGTTGGCTGATGATTGCACAATGTTCAGCACCCTTTACAGCTCCTTAGATACTGAAGCAGTCCATGTCCATATGCAACAAGACCTAGAAAGCATTCAGGCTTGGGCTGATAAGTGGCAAGTAACATTCGCACCATACAAGTGCCAGGCAATGACGATCTCCAACAAGAGAGAATCTAAACATCTCCCTTTGACATTCAACAGCATTACCATTGCTGAATCCCTCACTATCATCCTGGGGGTTGCCATTGACCAGAAGCTGAACTGGACCAGCACATAAATACTGTGGCAACAAGAGCATGTCAGAGGCTGGGAATTCTGCAGTAAGTAACTCACCTCCTGACTCCTCAAAGCCTGTCCACCATCGGCAAGGCACAAGTCAGGAGTGTGATGGAATATTCTGCACTTTCCTCAATGAGTGCAGTTCCAACAACACTCAAGAAGCTCAACACCATCCAGGATAAAGCATCCCACTTGATTGGCAACCCATGCACCACCTTAAACATTCACTCCCTCCACCACCGGCACACAATGGCAGCAGTGTGTACCATCTGCAAAATGCACTGCAGCAACTCACCAAGGCTCTTTCAATCGCATCTTCCAAGCCCGCGATCTCTACCACCTAAAAGGACAAGGGTAGCAGACGCGTGTTAACACCACCACCTGCAAGTTCCGCTGCAAGGCACGCATCATGCTGACCTGGAAATATATCACTGTTCCTTCACTGTCGCCGGCTCAAAATCCTGGAACTCCCTCCCTAACAGCACTGTTAGTGTACTGACACCCCAAGGACTGCAGTGGTTCAAGAAGGCAGCTCACCACCACTTTCTCAAGGGCAATTAGGGATGAGCAATGTATGTTGACCTTGCCAGCAATGCCCACATTCCATGAATTTAATGAATTTAAAAAATGCTGGCTCTATGGAGCATTTGAGACACTTCCATTCCCCCACTCTATCCCCTTAGCCGTGCAAATTTACTTCCCACAAGTGCCCATCCGATTTCATTTTAAAATCATTAATCGTCTCTGCTTTCATCACCTTCGTAGGCAGTGAGTTCCAGTTCATTGCCACTCGCGGCAAAAAAAATTTCTTCCTCACATCTCCCTGCATCCCTTGCCCAGAACCTTTAAATCTGAATCCCCTAGTCCTGTACGATCAGTTAATGGAAACAGATTTTCTTTGTCTACCTTATTTAAACCTGTCATAGTCTTATACACCCCTATCAAATCACCCTTCAATCTCCTTTGCTCCAAGGAGAACAACCCCAGCATCTCCAATCTAGCCTTGCAGCTAAAATCCTTCATCCCTGGAACCATTCTGGTAAATCTCCTTTACACCCTATCAAGGACCCTCACATCCTTCCTAAAATGTGGTGACCAAAACTGGATGTAATACTCCAATTGTGGCCTAACCAGAGCTTTATAGAGGTTCAACATTACTTCGCTGCTTTTGTGCTCAATACCTCTATTTATAAAGCCCATGGATTTTAGTAAGGCATTTGACAAGGTCCCGCATGGCAGACTGGTCGGTTAAATGAAAACTCATGGGCCACAGAGGAGTGTGGCACGTTGGATCCAAAATTGGCTCGGTGACAGGAAGCAAAGGGAAGTAGTCGACGGATGTTTTTGTGAATGGAAAGCTGTTACAGTGGCGTTCCACAGGGCTCAGTGTCGGGTCCCTTGCTGTTTGTGATATATATTAATGATTTGGACTTAAATGTGGGAGGCATGATTGGGAAATTTGCTGATGACACAAAAATTGGTCATGTAGTTGATAGTGAAGAGGAAAGCTGTGGACTCCAGAATGATATCAATGGTTTGGTTGAGTGGGCGGAAAAGTGGCAAATGGAATTCAATCCGGAGAAGTGTGAGGTAATGCACTTGGGGAGGGCAAATAAAGCGAGGGAATACACAATAAACGGGAGGATATTGAGAGGGGTAGAAGAAGTGAGAGACCTTGGAGTGCATGTCCACAGGTCCCTAAAGGTGGCAGGAAGGTAGATAAAGTGGTGAAGAAGGCATATGGAATGCTTTCCTTTATTGGCTGAGGTATAGAATACAAAAGCAGGGATGTAATGCTGGAACTGTATAAAATGCTGATTCGGCCACAGTTGGAGTATTGCATACAGTTCTGTTGCCACATTATAGGAAGGACATAGTGGCTCTGGAGAGTGCAGAGGAGATTTACAAGAATGTTGCCAGGGCTTGAAAGTTGCAGCTATGAGGAAAGATTGGATAGGCTAGAGTTGTTTTCTTTAGAACAGAGGAGGCTGAGGGCTGACTTAATTGAGGTGTACAAAATTATGAGGGGCCTAGATAGAGTAGACAGGAAGGTCCTGTTTCCCCTAGCGGGGAGGTCAGTTACCAGGGGGCACAGATTTAAGGTGATTGGTAGAAGGATTAGAGGGGACATGAAGAACTTTTTCACCCAGAGGGTGGTGGGTGGTCTGGAATTCACTGCCCAGATCGGTGGTGGAGGCAGAAACCCTCAACTCATTTAAAAGGTACCTGGACATGCACCTGAAGTGCTGTAACCTGCAAGGCTATGGACCAGGTGCTATTTTTTTATTTTAGAGATACAGCACTGAAACAGGCCCTTCGGCCCACCGAGTCTGTCCCGACCAACAACCACCCATTTATACTAACCCTACAGTAATCCCATATTCCCTATCACCTACCTATACTAGGGGCAATTTACAACGGCCAATTTACCTATCACCTGAAAGTCTTTGGATGTGGGAGGAAACCGGAGCACCCAGCGAAAACCCACGTAGACACAGGGAGAACTTGCAAACTCCGCACAGGCAGTACCCAGAATTGAACCCGGGTCCCTGGAGCTGTGAGGCTGCGGTGCTAACCACTGCGCCACTGTGCTGGAAGGTGAAATTTGATTGGGCAGCTAGTTTTTCAGCCAGCATTAACATGACGGGCTGAATAACCTCCTTCTGTGCTGTAATTTTTCTATGGTTCTATGATCCCATATGCTTTGCTAACCATTCTCTTAATATGCCCTGGCACCTTCAAGGATCTGAGCACATGGACCCCCAGGTCACTGTCGCTCCATGCTATTTAGAACTGCGCCATTAAGTCTATATTGCCTCTCCCTGTCCCTTCTGCCAAAATGCAATACCTCACACGTCTCTGTATTAAATTCCAGCTACCATTTGCCTGCCCATTCTGCTAGCTTATCTATGTCCTGTTGCAGTCAATTTGTATCATCCTCACTGTTTGCCACTCCTTTAATTGTGGTATTATCAGCAAATTTTGAAATTTTACTCTGTATTCCAATATCCAATTAATTTACATATATCCAGAAAAGCAGTGGTCCTAACACTGACCCTTGGGGAACACGACTGTCTACTATCCTCCAGTCTGAAGGTTTGCCATTCGCCACGACTTGCAGTTGTCTGTCATTAACCAATTTTGTTATCAAGCTGACACTGACCCACCTATTCCATCAGCCTCAATTTTGTTCAGCAGCCTTTTGTTTGGTACCTTGTCAAATGCTTTCTAAAAATGCATGTAGACAGCATCCACTGCATTCCCATCATCAATTTTCTCTGTTACTTCATCAAAAAATGAGTCAGATTGGTCAAGCACAAACTTCCCTTTACAAACCCATGCTAGCTCTCCTTAATTAAATCAAACCTCTCCAAAGTACCTGTTGAGTTTTTCTCCCTAATTATTTTTTCTAAAACCTTCCCCACCGCAGATGTTAAACTGACCAGCCTGTAGTTACTAGGAATGTCCTTACACCCTTTGTTGAAGAATAAGGGTGTCACATTTGTCACTGTCCAATCCTCTTGCTCTTATCCTTTATCTAGGGAAGATTGGAAGATTATGGCAAGTCCTTCCACTTTCTCCTCTTCCACTTACATATGCAACCTGGAATGTAAGCCTTTCAGATCAGGCAACTTATCCACTCTAAGCACAGCCAGCCTTTCTAGTACATCCTGCCTACCAATTTTCACCTCGTCTGTCATCTCTATCGTCTCCACTTCTACCGATATTTTGTCAACATCCTCTTCCTTAGTAAATGCCAATACAAAGAACTCATTAAGTATTCTAGCCTTGCCCTGCACTTCTAAGCATATATCACCCTCTTCATCCCCATTAGGCTCCACCCTGCCTCTTCCTACCCACTTATTATTTACATGCCAGTAGTCTATTTTTGGGTTCCTTTTATGTTAACTGCCATTCTATTCTCAATTTCTCTCTTTGCTAGTCTGCTTTTCCTTTTCACTACCCCTCTCAATTTGTTGTATTTGGCCTGGTTCTTGCTTGAAGAATTCACCTGACTTGCATCTTACACCCTCTTTTTTTGTTTTATCATAATCTATATCTCCTTTGTCATCCAAGCAGGCCTGGCTTTGGTTCCATGACTAATCTAAACCTTATGAGACAATGATCAAAGTGCTCTCCCACAGACACTTTGTCCACTTGTCCCCATTCCCCCCCCCCCCCCCCCCCCATTTCCCAGCACCAGATCCAGCAATGCTTCCTTCCTAGTTGGCCTAAGATCCTACTGGTCAATGAAGTTCTCCTGAACACATTTCAGAAATTCCTCCCCCTCCGTACCCTTTACTCCTACATTATTCCAATTGATATTTGGGTAATTAAAGTCCCCCAAATTCACCACTCTATAGTTCTTGCACATCTCTGTCAATTCCCTGCAGACTTGCTCCTCTATCATTCTGTCACTATTTGGAGGCCTGTAGAATATCCCCAGCAGTGTGATCATACCCTCAACTCTAACCAAATGGATTCTCTCCTGAAGGGTATCTGCTCTTTCCAACACGACAATGTCTTCACTAATCAGTATTGCCACCCCACCTCTCTTTTATCCTTCCCTATCTCTTCTGTATCCTTGAATATTAAGCAGCCAGTCCTCACCATTTTTAAGATATTTTTTCGTTATTGCCACTACATCATATTCACACATGGCTATTTGTTCTTGCAGCTCACCAATCTTCTTCATCACACTTTGTGTGTTTACATGCATGCATTCTCAACTTTAGTTTCGAGATACAGCACTGAAACAGGCCCTTCGGCCCACCGAGTCTGTGCCGACCATCAACCACCCATTTATACTAATCCTACACTAATCCCATATTCCTACCACATCCCCACCTGTCCCTATATTTCCCTACCACCTACCTATACTAGGGGCAATTTACAATGGCCAATTAACCTATCAACGTGCAAGTCTTTGGCATGTGGGAGGAAACCGGAGCACCCGGAGGAAACCCACGCAGACACAGGGAGAACTTGCAAACTCCACACAGGCAGTACCCAGAATTGAACCCGGGTCGCTGGAGCTGTGAGGCTGCGGTGCTAACCACTGCGCCACTGTGCCGCCCAACCTGTTCTTGTATTCCTCATAGTCCTTCTTAGTCTGCTCCTATCCAATATGGTACTGCTCCCTATTCTAGTACTATCCAAGACTCTCAATCCTTTATGTACCTTATTCCTTTTTTCTATTCCTATATGCTGGTGCCCATCCCCCTGCCAATTTAGTTTAACCCCTGTATGTAAATTCTATCTATAAATGACTTGGATCTTGGAATAGAGTAAAATCTCAAAATATGCTGTTGACACCAAACTTGGAGTTGCGGCAAACAGTGAGGATGATATGAACTGCCTACAACAGGACATAGATAGGCTAACTCCGCCATTCAATTAAATCATGGCTGATCTTCTGTCTCAATGCCATTTTCCTGCACTTTTCCCATATCCCTTGATGCCTTTAAAATCTAGAAATCTATTGATCTCTGTCTTGAGCATACACAATGACTGGGCCTCCACCACCCTCTGCAGTAGAGAATTCCAAAGATTCACCATCAGAGGAGTGAAGGAATTCCTCCTCATCTCTGTTCTGAGACTGTGTCCCCCAGTTCTACACATCCTTCCTGCATTGACCCTGTCAAACCCTGTAAGAATCTTGTAGGTTTCAATGTGATCACCTCTCATTCTTCTAAACTCTAGAAAATACAGACCCAGCCTCCTCAATTTCTCCTCATAAAATAATCCCGCAATCCCAGGAATTTGGTGAACTGTTGTTGCATGCCATCAATGGCAAGTATATCCTTCCTTAGATAAGGAGACCAAAATTGTACACAATACTCCAGGTGCAGTCTCACCAAGGCTCTATAGAATTTCAGCAAGACATCTTTACTCCTGTACTCAAACCCTCTTGCAATGAAGGTCAACATACCATTTGCCAATTGTTGCTGCACTGCATGTTAACTTTCAGTGATGCATGAACAAAGACACAAAGGTCCCTTTGGATATCAACACTTCCCATTCTCTCACCATTTAAGAAACACTCTGCATTTCCATTTTTCCTGCCAAAGTGAATGACTTCACATTTTTCCATGTTCTTGCCCACTCACATAGCCCGTCTAAATCCCCTTGAAGGCTCTTTGCGTCCTCCTCACAACTCACATTCCCATCTGGTTTTGTGTCATCAGCAAACTTGGAAATATTACATTTGGTCGCCACGGGAACCTGGGGATGCATGTGCATCGATCTTTGAAGGTGGCAGGACATACTGAATGGTTTGTAAAGCACATGGGTTCTTGGGCTTCATAAATAGAGGCATTGAGTACAAAAGCAGGGAAGTTATGCTGAACCTTTATAAAGCTCTGGTTCGGTCCCATCTAGAGGATTGCTTCCAGTTCTGGTCACCACACCTCAGGAAGGATGTGAGGGTCCTTGAGGGTGCAGAGGAGATTTACCAGGATGATTCCAGGGATGGGGAATTTTAGTTACAAGGTTAGGTTGGAAAAACTGGGTTTGTTCTCCTTTGATCAAAGGAGATTGAGGGGAGATTTAATAAAAGTGTACAAGATTATGACAGGCTTAGATAAGTTAGACAAGGAACACCTGTTGACATTAACTAATGGTACAAGGACTAGGGGACACAGATTGAAAGTTTTGGGAAAGAGATGCAGCGGGAATATGAGGAAGCACTTTTTTTACGCAGCGAGTGGTAATGACCTGGAATTTGCTGCCTACAAGGGTGGTGGAAGTGGAGAAAATCAATGATTTCAAGAGGAAGTTGGATGGTCACTTGAAGGAAATAGACTTGCAGAGCTATGGGGATCAAGTGAGGAGTGGGACTGGTTGGATAGCTCCATGGAAAGCAATCATGGAATCGATGGGCTGAATGGCCTCCTTCCATGCCATAAATGGCTCTATGGCACCTCCCCATGAGGACATTGTTCCCAGACCTGTTGAGGTGCAACCCATACCTTTAAATTCCTTGCTTTTCTACTCTATGCCTCTATTTATAAAGCCAACGATCCCATGTGCTTATTTTAAACTGCCTTATCAACATGGCGTGCCACCCTGTTCCTGCATTGTCAGTTGTACTATTTAGCTTATATTAACTCTCCTCGTTCTTCCTTCCAAAGTGCATCACTTTACACTTCTCTGCATTAAATTTCATCTGCCAAGTGTCTGCTCATTTTACCAGTCTTTCCATATCTTCTTAAAGTTTCCTCACTGTTTACTACATTTCTGAGCTTTGTCTCATGTGCAACCTTTGAAATTATGGCTTTTTATGACCCTAGTCCAGGTTATTAATATATATCAAATAGATCAATGGTCCTAATACCAACCCATGGGGGTGCTCCACTGTGTACTTCCCTCCAGTCTGAAAAACAACTACTACTCTCTGCTTTCTGTCTTTTTGCCAATTTTGTATCCATACTGTCATTGCCACTGTCACTTTAATTGCATGCACTACAATTTGCTAACACGTTTATTATGTGGTTCTTTATTAAATGTCTTTTGAAATAGAACATCAACTACACTACCCTCATCAAACCTTTCCATTACTTCATCAAAGCATTCAACCAATTTGTTAGACACAATTTGCCTTTAACAAATGACCATTTATTAACTCATGCTTTTCCAGTTCATTTTGGGTCAGATTACGGTCTCTCGAATTTTCCCAACCATTAAAGTTATGCCGACAGGCCTGCAGTTCCTGGGTTTATCCCGCTTCCCTTTTATGAACAAGAGTTTAACATTTGTAATCCTTCTTCCCTCTGACATCACTCCCATAGAAATATTGGCCTGAATTTTACGCCCTCCCACAGGAGCGGGCTAGTGGTGGGGGGTGTCTTAAAATTGATTGGGAGGCGGGGAGTGCCATTTTCGATGCCTTCCAGCCCCTGCTGCAATTTTACCTGGGGCTGCAGTGGCGAGTAGCCAATTAACTGCCACTTAAGAGCCTCTTCCTGCCTCCCTCCGGCCACCTTGTGCCCCACAAAGCCCCCCCCCCCACCCAACCCCGGAAGCCCCAACTGCCCACACTGAAATAAAGCCCCCCCCTCACAACTGAACCCCTTGCATCGCCAGCGCCCGGCCGAATGTCCCCAACGAGGCCCCAAAACGTACCTCTCTTCCACGGCCAGTGCCCACGACCCTACTGTTGGCTGAGTCCAGTTCCTGCAGTGGCCACCACTCCCAGTGGCGCTGCTGGGACTGAGAGCTGCCCGCCCACTGATTGGCCGGCAGCTTTTGGAGGTGGGACTTCCTGCCTCAGAGAGGTAGATGTCCCGCCTAAGTTCAGTTAAGGGCTTGGGGAAAGTAAAATCCTGGCGTGTCTCCCCAGGCCCAGCGGAGGCAGGCTCACCCTCGACTAATTGGCCGGTAGGCAGGGCCTCCCGCCAATGTGAAATTCCAGACATTGTGGTCGGAAACTTTGCTAATTTCACCCTTATTTCCCTCAACAATCTAAGGTGCACCCCATGCGGACTGAGTGACTTGTCTACTTTGAATGCTGCCAACAGTTGAAGTAACTTCTTAATCTATTTTTTTGATCCAAATTCTCTACTACCTCCTATATTGTGGCATTGGCAGCAACCCTTTCTTTAGCAAAGACAGATGCAAAGTATTCCTCTAGTGTCTCAGTCATGCCCTCTACCTCTGCAAGTCTATCTTTTTGGCTCCTCATCAGCTGCTCCCTTCCTTTGACTATTGTTTATCATTCATATGTTTGTAAAAGACTTTATAAGAGACATTTCTTCACTCAGAAGGCTGTGAATTTTTGGAATTCTCTACCCCAGAGCGCTGTGGATATTCAGTCATTGAGTACATTAAGGCTGAGATTTCTGGACTCGAAGGAAATCAAGGCATATGGGGATCAGGTTGGAAAGTGGGAGTTGGGGCCTTAGATCAGCCATGATCTTATTGAATGGTGGAGCAGACTCGAGGGGCCATATGGTTTATGTTACCCGCTAATCTATTTTCAAGCAATCTCTTTGTCCCACTCATTTCCTTTTTCATTTCTTCTCTGTAATTTCTGTCTTCTGCTTGATTCGTCACTAAATTATGAATCTGACATTTGTCATAAGCTTTCTTGCTCTGTTTCATTTTAATCCCAATGACCTGGAGTTTCCAGAAGTTGCACTGTATTTTTCAGCATGATTCACCTGAAATTGGATAACCACTGAAAAAGATCAAGGAATTTCAAGGGCAAGTTACAGCCAGCGCAAATTGAATTTCCACAATTTTTTACGCTGGTTTATAAACGTAATGGAAGCCACTGCTGCCCATAAAATTGGGCCGTACCCAAGGTTACATAAATTGAGACTGTCAGTTGTGGTGTGGTAGCACTCTTGCTTCTTTGTTAGAAGGTTCTGTGTTCAAGTCCCACTCCTGGGGGATTTCAGCTTTGCTGCCACTCCATTGCAGTGTTGAAAGAGTGCTGCACTGTTGGAGGTATTGTCCTTTGGATGAGAGGTTAAACTCAGATCCCGGCTGCCTGTTCAAGTGGATGTAAAAGATCCCATGGCACTATTTTGAAGATGAGCAGGAGACTTATCCTCAGAGCCCTGGCCAGTATTTATCCCTCAATCAACATCACAAAAACAGATGATTTGATCATTATCACAGCTGTTTATAGAAGCTTGCTGTGTGCAAATTGGCTGCTGCCTTTCCTATATTGCAACAGTGACTACACTTGACAAAGTACTTGGGTGGCACAGTGGCGCAGTGGTTAGCACTGCAGCCTCACAACTCTTGCGACGCGGGTTCAATTCTAGGTACTGCCTGTGTGGAGTTTGCAAGTTCTCCCTGTGAACTGTGTGGGTTTTCGCCAGGTGCTCTGATTTCCTCCCACAGCCAAAGACTTGCAGGTTGATAAGTAAATTGACCATTACAAATTGCCTCTCGTATAGGTAGGGGAAGGTGGGGATGTGGTAGGAATATGGGATTAGTGTAGGGTTGGTATAAATGGGTGGTTGATGGTCAGCACAGCCTTGGTGGCCCAAAGGGCCTGTTTCAGTGCTGTGTCACTAAATAAATAAATACTTCATTGGCTGTGAAGCACTTTGAGACATCCAGTGGTCATGAAAGGTGCTCTATAAGTGCAAATCCTTTTGTTCTGTGACTTTCTGCGAATTGCGCCTGGCTAGGGACCTCAGAGGAGGCTTTTAAAATTCAGCTTTACTTAGGGGC
Source organism: Heterodontus francisci (assembly GCF_036365525.1). NCBI lineage: Eukaryota > Metazoa > Chordata > Chondrichthyes > Heterodontiformes > Heterodontidae > Heterodontus > Heterodontus francisci. The sequence goes on from NC_090371.1 coordinate 228,053,941, forward strand.
AAGGGCACATTTTAAAAATCTTTTAAATATGAAATATTTGATTTACTATAAAACTGATTACTGCACACAAATGAAATAGTAAAAGGTGTTGTGTACAGTTTAAAGTCCTTTTCAATTACTTAAAATCACAAATGATTGTCTGGACATTCTTATTAATGTTTATTTTTGCAATCAGCCCATTTTCATAGAGTAGAGTCATAGAATTATACAGCACAGAAACAGGCCATTCATCTCATCCTGTCCATGCCAGCCATCCAGCACCTATCTATTCTAATCCCATTTTCCAGCACTTGGCCCGTAGCCTTGTATGCTATGGCATTTCAAGTGCTCATCCAGATACTTCTTAAATGTTCTGATGGTTCCTGCCTCTACCACTCCTTCAGGCAGTGTGTTCCAGATTCCAACCACCCTCTGGGTGAAATTTTTTCTCTAAAATTCCCTCTAAACCTCCTTAAATCTATGTCCCCTGGTTATTGACACCTCCACTGAGGGAAAAAGTTTATTCCTATCTATCCTATCAATGCCCCTCATAATTTTGTATACCTCAATCTGGTCCCCCCTCAGCCTTTTCTGCTCTAAGGAAAACAACTTTAGCCTATCCAGTCTCTCTTCATAGCTGAAATGCTCCAGCCCAGGCAACATCCTGGTAAATATCCTTTGCATCCCCTCCAGTGCAATCACATCCTTCCTATAGTGTGGTGATCAGAACTGTACACGGTACTCCAGCTGTGGCCTAACTAGCATTTTATACAGCTCCATCATAACCTCCCTGCTCTTATATTCTATGCCTCGGCTAATAAAGGCAAGTATCCCCTATGCCTTCCTAACCAACTTATGCTGCTGCCTTTAGTGATCTAAGGACAAGTACACCAAGGCCCCTCTGACCCTCTGTACTTCCTAGGGTCCTACCATCCATTATATATTCCCTTGTCTTGTTAGTCCTCCAAAAATGCATCACCTCACACTTATCAGGATTAAATTCCATTTGCCACTGCTCTGCCCATCTTACCTGTAATCTAAGGCTTTCCTCCTTACTATTTACGACACCACCAATTTTCAGCTGTATTAATAAAACTGCACCAGGTTACCACTCTTGAATACATAAATTTTTTTTAATTCAAGAAGAAGAAGCAATTACATTGTAAAAGACTGGTTCATGGTAGATTTTACATTTGCCAATACGTTTGAAAAGAAAATTGAGCAAATGTTTAGTTTAGTGATACAGCACTGAAACAGGCCCTTCGGCCCACCGAGTCTGTGCCGACCATCAACCACCCATTTATACTAATCCTACACTAATCCCATATTCCTATCACATCCCCACCTGTCCCTATATATTTCCCTACCACCTACCTATACTAGGGGCAATTTATAATGGCCAATTAACCTATTAACCTGCAAGTCTTTGGCATGTGGGAGGAAACCGGAGCACCCGGAGGAAACCCACGCAGACACAGGGAGAACTTGCAAACTCCGCACAGGCAGTACCCAGAATCGAACCCAGGTCCCTGGAGCTGTGAGGCTGCAGTGCTAACCACTGCGCCACTGTGCCGCCCCTCTTTCACTTCGAAAAACTAGTGCCATCTTGAGTGGAATTTATGCCCTGACTATCAAATGCAACCAAAGTGGAAATCCTGCTCCTATATCTTTAATCATCGAGGGAGTAGCTTTGGATGCAATTCCTTACCCGCTCATAAGAATGTGTTTAGTCTGTACCCAAACTAGCTCCTCTTTGAAGGCCTCCCTTGTTCATTTACTGTATTACCTGTCAGTCTGTATTTCCAATCCACCTGGGTCAGATCTCTTTATAGCTCACTGAAATTAGCTGTTTTTCAATTGTGTATCTTCACCTTTGGCTGTTCCATGTGCTTTTTCATAACCACTCTAAAGCTAATGATAATGTGATGACTGTTTTCCAAATGCTCTCCGACTGAAATACACTCCACTTCATTCCCCAGAACTTGATCCAGCACTGTGTCCTTCTGCATTGGGCTACAAACAGACTGGTCAAGAAAGTTATCCTGTGCACATTTCAAGAATTCCTCCCCACTCCATGTTCTTTATACTTTTTTCCCCCCAGTCTATATTAGGGTCATGGGCTGGGCCCTGAAGAAAGGGTCAGGTACTTGTTAATTTCACTGGTTCATCAGATAAGACATTTTTTGGGGCTTCCTCGACACCACCCCTCAGCCAAAGCATTTTGTGGCCTCCTCAGACTGGCAGGCGCCCAAGATTCGCCCATAGTGGCACAGCCACCTGCTAGCCGCATTGAAACTAGGGAAGCTCCCACTGACTGTGGAGATGTTGGTGGGTTGCCAGTGGAGGTTCTTGGTGGGCCAAACCGAGCATAGGCCAGTGAAGTTTCAACCCCTGTGTTAAAAGAATCTGGGGCTAGTAGTCTAGAATTGCAGTTGGTATAAGACATGCATTTAAATAGTGCCTCTCACAACCTCAGGATGTCCCAAAAATAACAATTTGAATTTCAATAGCACCTTTAATGTAGTAAAATGTCCCAAGGTGCTTCAGAGGAGCATTATCAAACAGAATTTGACACCAAGCCATATAAGGAGATATTAGGCCAGATGAGATAGCTTTTAAGAAGCGTTTTAAAGGAGGAATGAGAAGAAGAGAGGTGAAGAGATTTAGGAAGTGAGTTCCAGAGCTTAGGACCTTGGGGTAGCTGAAAACATGACTGCCAATATTGGAGCAGTTAAAATCAAGGATATGCAAGAGGCCAGAATTCAAGGAGCACAGATGTCTAAGAAGGTGCAAGAAATTATAGAGATAGGGAGGGGTGAGGCAATGAGGGTTTTGAAAACAAGGATGAGAATTTTAAAATTGAGGTGTTGCTGGACCAGAAGTCACTGTAGGTCAATGAGTGATGGGTGAATGGGATTTGGTGTGAGTTAGGGTATGGGCAACAGAATTTTGGATGATCTCATGTTTATGGAGGTTGCAAGATGGTAGGCCAGCCAGGAGAGTGCTGACATAGTCATGTTTAGAGGTAAAAGAAGCATGGATGAGTCTTCAGAAGCAGATGAGTAGAGGCAAGTGGGGTATTGATGATGGTAGAGGAAAGATTAATGACAGTATTGCTAAAAGTGCATTTGGTAAATATGGACAGGAAGGCTAATTAAAGGGACAATTCATGCGCAAAGCTAAATGTACATAGTAGTAACTCCTAGAACACCAGTGATCCAGTATACACTAGTGTTTAAGGAGTTACTCCCTTACTGCCACCTCCTTCCTACTTCATTGGCACAGTTTCTGGCATCTTCCAAAATTAGGTCTCTCTGCAGAGCAGAGTTATAGAGCATGTAACGCACAATGGTGGTTCTGGAGACAGGAGGGCAGGAGGCTGTATTGCAATACACCTCCTGAACAAATCAGATGCCTTGGTGCTGCATGAAGATTTCAGTGCTGTGCAGAATAATGTTGAGAACTGTCATTGATCTGCATGATTCTGCTCTGCTTTTCACAAACTAGCTAGACACTGGGAGAGCAGAACCCTTTTCTGTTCACGTTGAGTCACAGGGTTATGGATAGAGATCTGAATGGTAACAAAGGTGCTGTAAGTTACCCCTTTTATTTGTGGGAATGTCACAATGGGATAGAAGTATAACCTTCTCATGTGCTTCTGCTGTTCAGTGGTGAATATTATGAAAGCATTGGATCCTGATAAAAGGATCAGTCACCTCCTTGATAGGATCTGTAGGTGGCAAATAGGATGGTACAGTAATTATCCCAGCACTAACCTAGAACAAGCCTGATACATCAAGATTGATGGTTCTGGTGACCTTGAAAAGCATTGGCAGTGCCATTCAGAAGGTAAGTGTTGTCTGGAAGTCTTCTTGTCGGAGAAGGCATAATGCAATCAATACCTTAGCCTCTTCAGGTACAGCTGTACAACCAATCTGGTATCTGTGTTTGGAGCAATACATTTATGTGCTGTGTGGCAATTGGTTTGGATGGTATACCTTTGGTACCATCTAACATTTCTGCCAAATGTCTTCAGCTCTTCTTCAAGCACGTTGAGTTCTAGGGGAACACTAACTACAATCTCCATTGTACTATAAATACAAAGCAATAACTTTAGGATAACCAAAGTAGTTTCATCCACAATCCCTATTAAAGAACAACTTATTTATAAGAACGTAAGAAATAAGAGCAGGAGTAGACCATAAGGCCCCTCAAGCCTGTTCGAACATTCAATTCGATCATGGCTTATCTTCTGCCTCAACGCCATTTTCTTGCCCGCTCCCCATATCCCTTGATTCCATGAGAGGTCAATAATCTACCTCAGCTTTGAATATACTCAATGATAGAGCATCCACAACACCAAGGGGTACAAAATTCCAAAGATTCACAACCCTTTGGATGAAGAAATTTCTCCTCATCTCAGTCCTAAATGATTGATCGCTTATCCTGAGGCTTTCCCTCCATGTTCTAGATTTCACAGCCAGGGAAACAACATCTCAGTGTCTACCCTGCCAAGTTTCTTCAGAATTTTGTACGGTTCAATGAGAACCATAGGAAATGAGGATGGGCAGCTGGTTGATGTGTCAGTGGGGGAGCACTTTGGGACCAGTGGCCACAACTCTATTAGTTTCAAGATAGTTATGGAAAAGGATAGGACTGGTCCTCAGGTTGAAGTCCTAAATTGGGGGATGTCTAATTTTGATGGCATCAGACAGGAACTCTCAAATGTTGAATGGGAGAGGCAGTTTACAGGTAAAGGGCCGTTTGACAAGTGGGAGGCTTTTAAAAGTGAGATAGGAAGAGTTCAGGGCCGGCATGTTCCTGTTAGATGGAAGGGCAAGGCTGGCAAGTTGAGGGAACCTTGGTTGATGAGGGATATTGAGGGTCTGGTCAGGACAAAGAAGGAGGCATATGTAAGGTATATGCAGCTGGGATTGAGCGAGTCCCTCGAGGAGCATAGAGGATGTAGGACTACACTTAAGAAGGAAATTAGGAGGGCGAAAAGGGACCATGAGCTTTCCCTGGCAGATAAGATAAAGGAGAATCCTAAAAGATTCTGTAAGTATATTAAGAGTTAAAGGGTAGCTAGGGAGATAGTACGTCCCCTTAAGGATCAGTGTGGCAATCTATGTGTGGAGCCACAGGAAATGGGCGAGGTCTTAAATGAATATTTCTCGTACGTTTTTACCGTGGAGAAGGTCATGGAAGCGAGTGAATTCAAGGGAGGGAACACCGATATCCTGGAGCATATCAACATTACAAAGGAGGAGGTGTTGGAAGTTTTGAAGTGCATTAAGGTGGATAAATCCCCAGGGTCTGACCAGGTGTATCCTAGGATGCTATGGGAAGCAAGAAAGAAGATTGCTGGGGCCCTGGCAGAGATTTTTGTATCATTGTTAGCCACGGATGAGGTACTGGAAGACTGGAGGATAGCTAATGTTGTGCCTTTATTTAAGAAGGGCAGCAGGGATAAGCCAGGGAACTACAGGCGGGTGAGCCTTACATCAGTGGTGGGAAAATTATTGGAAGGGATTCTGAGAGACAGGATTTATATGCATCTGGAAAGGCATAGTCTGATTAGGGATAGTCAGCATGGCTTTGTGCATGGGAAATCATGTCTCACGAATTTGATTGAGTTTTTCGAGGAGGTGACCAAGAGGATTGACGAGGGCAGGGTGATGGATGTTGTCTACATGGACTTTAGCAAAGGCCTTTGACAAGGTCCTGCATGGTAGGCTGGTCCAGAAAGTTAGAACACATGGGATCCAGGGTGAGCTAGCAAATTGGATACAAAATTGGCTTGGTGATAGGAGGCAGAGGGTGGTAGTGGAGGGTTGTTTTTCAGATTGGAGGCTGCTGCACAGTGGTGTGCCGCAGGGATCAGTGCTGGGCCCTCTGTTTGTCATATATATTAATGACTAGGATGTGAATGTAAGATTAGTAAGTTTGCAGATGACACCAAAATTGGTGATATAATGGACAGTGAAGAAGGTTGTCTAAGGTTACAACAGGATATAGATCAACTGGGAAAGTGAACAAGGGAGTGGCAAATGGAATTTAATGCAGACAAGTGTGAAGTGATGCATTTTGGGAAGTTAAACCAGGGCAGGACATATACAGCAGGGCCCTGGGGAGTGTTGTTGAGCAGAGAGACCTTGGGGTGCAAGTACATAGTTCCCTGAAAGTGGCAACACAGGTAGACAGGGTGGTGAAGAAGGTGTATGGCATGCTTGCCTTCATTGGCTGAGGCATTGAGTACAAGAGTTGGGACGTCATGTTACAGTTGTACACGACGTTGGTTAGGCTGCATTTGAAGTACTGTGTGCAGTTCTGGTCGCCGCACTACAGGAAAGATGTGATTAAGCTCGAGAGGATGCAGAAAAGATTCAGAAGGATGTTGCCTGGTTTGGAGGGCTTGAGTTATAAAGAGAGATTGGATCGGCTCGATCTGTTTTCCCTGGAGCGAAGGAGGCTGAGAGGGGACATGATAGAGGTATATAAAATTATGAGAGGCATAGATAGGGTAGATAGCCAGAGTCTGTTTCCCATGGTAGGGGTGACTAAAACGAGAGGGCATAGATTTAAGTTGAGAGGGAGGAGGTTTAAAGGGGATCAAAGGGGTAAATTCTTCACACAAAGAATAGTGGGTATCTGGAATGAGCTGCCTGAGGAGGTGGTGGAGGCAGGAGCAGTAGCGACATTTAAGAAGCATCTGGACAGGTACTTGAATGAGCAAGGCAGAGAGGGATATGGAATTAATGCAGGCAGATGGGATTAGTATAGGTAGGCATTATGGTCGGCATGGTCGCGGTGGGCCGAAGGGCCTGTTTCTATGCTGTACAACTCTATGACTGTATGAGAGCTTCTCTCATTCTCCTAAACTCCAGAGAATATAGGCCCAATTTACTCAGCTTCTCATCACAGCACAACCCTCTCATCCCAGGAACCAATCTGAAGTAGCGGAAGCATTATGAAGTATCTCCCTTCACTGCTGTTAGGGATCTCCCAGGCACCCACATGTTCATCACACAAGTCTGTTTGGATTTTGGATATTTAATGCTTTGTTACATGCAAAATGAAAAAAAATAGACTGCAAAAGATAGTGAAAGTGAATTTATGTTAGGTTCAGTCATAGTGATGCACATGTTCAATATGCTTTGGTGCCGTGATTACTCCTTGTGTTCTGTGGACTTCTTGTGGTGCTTGCAATTGTACCTTATCACAAGTGCTCCCCGAAGAAAGAAAACAGAATCAGCAGAGAAAGGCATAGTCAACGGTGTGACATCAGGCCGGTTGTCTTTATTTGTTACTTAGCACATGACAGACTTACACTGGTCTCCTTTGTTGTAGTTACTATTCCCTTAATGTTTTCAGAGATGCACCAACTGTAATTTCTGCAGCGCTACATGATAACTTAGAACCGCTGGGAACAAGATTGGCAATCAGGCATTCCTTTTAGATTAGATTAGATTAGATGAGAGATACAGCACTGAAACAGGCCCTTCGGCCCACCGAGTCTGTGCCGACCATCAACCACCCATTTATACTAATCCTACACTAATCCCATATTCCTACCAAACATCCCCATCTGTCCCTATATTTCCCTACCACCTACCTATACTAGTGACAATTTATAATGGCCAATTTACCTACCAACCTGCAAGTCTTTTGGCTTGTGGGAGGAAACCGGAGCACCCGGAGAAAACCCACGCAGACACAGGGAGAACTTGCAAACTCCACACAGGCAGTGCCCAGAATCGAACCCGGGTCCCTGGAGCTGTGAGGCTGCACTGCTAACCACTGCACCACTGTGCCTTTCTTTCTGATGCCTAAGTTGTTGGGTTATGGAGGTGGTATGAGTTGGGGTGGGGGTCGCGGGGCAGGGTCGGGGGGGGGGTGGAATTTTAACTCTCATTGGGTTTTGGCAGAAAACTGCAGTTTCACTCTCCTACCCACCTGCAACAGTAGGAGGCCGGGAAATTTTAACCAGAACAGGAGAAAATTGGTTGACACAAGACTCTTAGCATTCACAAAATCATATGGCCCATGTCTCCCTGTCATCACACGGTTGAGTGTGGGTGGGGATTCCAGGGACATGGTTCTGGGCAGGGGAGGCCTAAAATTGCCTTGTTGAGCATGAAGGAACATTGCTGTTCCTCACTTCCCAACAAAGGAAAGTAAATTTACTGTCATCATTAGGTCCTGATTGGCGTATCTGAATTAGGATCCTTCTGGCTTTTAATGGGTGACTTGTCCAGAAAAGACTGTTAAATTGGAAATGGCAACTTTTCATTGAGTAAATAACTGGGGCCATTTTAACTGCGCCAGCACCCAGGTATCTGCTAGGTGGGTAGAGTTAAAATCTGCTTCGCTGTTGTTCTGTCATTTTTCTCAACAGATGTTTATTTCATTAACTTTTACAAATCCTATGTGCAGAAGTTGATCGGTTTGATGTAAGTTCGAACATGGCTAATTGTTGTACCTTTTTTCTCTTCAGGTGAACGGAGAATATCATATAAAGCACTGCAGGGGGCTCTCATGATCTACTTTTACAGGTTAGTAAAATCAAAATAGTACAGTGAAAGAGCTGAGTGGTACAGTGGACTAGCGGACTAGCATACTGTTCCTTTATCTCTGAGACCTGTGTTCAAATCCAATCCAGATTGATTCCTTACTGTCACATGCATTGGAAGGGCAATGAGATAGCATTTATAGACTAACTCTGAAAGTTGTGAAAAAACAAACTTTGTCTTTAAAAAATGAGCCTTTATTCCAAAGAGTGAATAATGGTCCAAAATGACCACCTAAGAAAATTGTATTCCAACAGTCTGACAAAGATAAAAGACAAATCTTCAGAGCCAAAAGGCTTGAATGAAACCCATCTTACACCTATCATAAAAACATTCCTGAATTGAATGTCTTCTAAAACAAAGAAAGTGAGAAGTAGCTAAGTCCTGGGCCCTTGTGTGATCACCATGGTGGGAAACCAATGTGTCTCCTAACAGGACCTTAAAACAAAGACAGCCAGAGAGAAAGAGAGAGAGAAAGAGAGAGAGAGAGAGAGAGACTGACCCAGAAGGTGAAGCTACTTGTAACAGCTGATATTCCAGTAAGCCAGAAAGCACCTGCCCTGCCTAAAAAATCTGACATTTACATAATACAGCAGAGAGAGATTTGGAAGTGGCCCACCATATTCAACAAGACCTTCAATCAAGAGAGAAATCTACAGTCGTCTCAGGCCTGCAACTATCTGGAACCTCAGTCTCAAAGTCTTAAGAGAATTCAACAGGTTTATCGGAACCCTTCTCCACCACAAAAACCCACCTACCTCTTTCCATTCTCTATCTGTTTCTTCTTGGGTGTGTTTGTGCGAGTGAATTTGTGCATTAATGAGGTTGTGACAATTTCAGGATAAGGCACATTGATCAATAAACAATTGACTTTCTGTTTCTTAAAACCTACAAGAAAACCTGTTGCTGACTGGTTATTTGAAAAATGAAACACCAAGAGGCTAAACTCTTAATACAGTTGGAACCACTCAAATCACACCACATGGCCATAACATTACTAATGAACCTCCAGCAGGTAATGTATGGAAAATCACAGGCTACAGGCTTACATTTCCCTCTATGAACTTTAGTGAGTGCAGCTCACCCTTCGAAGGGCTGGAGCATGCAATTGGTCAGATGGCTGATTGCAAAATGAGTTTGAACATCCAAAATGAACACTGACTGCAACAAACTACCCATAGGTCCACACAAGTTGACAATCTCAGTATGCTAGCATTTTTGGAAATGTCAGAGTAGTACAGTAGAAGTACCAATCTGAAATTGAGATTCATAAAAACAATAGGCGTTCGATTGTACACTGGGGTTCAGTTGTCCACTGGGGTTCTCCCGATCTCTCGCTGTAACTTCAGTGGAAACTTCTGTGAACTAGCATTATTGTCCATTTATGCTGTTTTGCCAGAACTTCTGCCAAAGTTACAATGAGAGATTTGGAGAACCCCTGTTTAATGTTTACCCTTATATGAGGTAGTAAAGAGTTTTACTTTGCATCTGTGCTTGAATATGGCCTTATGTTACGTTAATTTGGGAATTGATATGGGGTGCCCAAAGTGGAAAGGAGTTCTATTCTTCAGAATTGACATCACTCTGAGGAACACTATATTTGCCTTTGTGTAAAGATAAAATGACACAATATGGGTGAGTGTGCTTAAATGCTTGCAACTTGCCACATATCAAGTTCACCCAAGATACCATGGAGGTTAGACACATCTTCATAGGTAGGAAAGGAACACTGAAGGATGACTTACCTCTGGTGATTGTCACACACTCACAGTGAGACAGAGACTATTTTGTGGGAGTGACTTTCAACTTGGGCGGGGTTGTATAATGATTGGCTGATCTGATACAACCAGTTTTCTACCCTTGCCAAAGTTGAATGTTAACCCTGTATATATATGTACTAAGGAAAAATTGGTATTTGAAACAGAGGAAGATAGATGTCTGTGGGAAGAGAGTGGGGCAGTGAGATTCATTTTGGATTGCTCTACCAAAGAACCAACTGAAACACAATGATCCAAATGGCCTCCTCCTGCACTATAAATCTCAATAATTCTGTGCGAAGCACAAGAGTTTCATGCAGATGTCATAGGGAGTTGGAGATTGGTTGTTTACCCAGTGTTTTATCAAGAGATGATGCATGGCCTCAGAGGACCAAAAGAGAAAGGAGAAATTGCAATACTTTAAAATGGAGACAGAGTCCTAGAGTCATTTATGGCACAGAAGGAAGCCATTCAGCCCACCATGTCTATGCTGGCTCTCTGTAGAGCAATCCAGTCACAGTCCCATTCCCCTACTCTATCCCTGTAGATCTAAAAGCCTATTTCCTTCAAGTGTGCATCCAGTTTCCTTTTGAAATCGTTGAAATCACCCTCATAGGTGTGAGTTCTAGGTCATTGCCACATGTGGAATAAAAAAAGTTCGTCCTCACGTTCCCCCTGCATATCTTGCCCAAATCCTTCAATCTCTGTCCCCTGATCCTTCTTACATCAGTTAATGGGAACAGCTTTTCTTTGTCTACCCTATCCAAACCTGTCAGAATCCTGTACACCTCTATCAAATCTTTCTGCAATATCTTTTGCTTCAAGGAGAACAACCCCAGCTTCTCCAACCTAACCTAGTAGCTAAAATCCCTCAGCCCTGGAAACATTCTGTTAAATCTATTTGGCACCCTCTCAAGGACCTTCATATTCTTCCTAAATTGGGGTGACCAAAATTGGACGCAATACTCGAGTTGTGGCCTACCAGAACTTCATAATGGTTCAGCATGACATCCCTGCTTTTGTACTTAATACCTCTATTCATGAAACCAAAAATCCCATAGGCTTTGCTGACAACTCTCAATATGTCCTGCCACCTTCAACGATCAATGCATATGCACCCCCAGGTCCCTCTGTCCCTGCACACTCTAGAACTGCGCCATTAAGACTATATGGCCTCTCCCCATCCCTTCTGCCAAAATGTATCACCTCACATTTCTCTGTATTAAATTCAATTTTCCACTTGTCTGCCCATTCTACTAGCCTATCTATGTCCTGCTGCAGTCAATTTGTATCATCCTGTTTGTCACTCCTCCAAGTTTGGTATCATAAGCAAATTTTGAAATGTTACTCTCTATTCCAATATCCAAGTCATCTATATGTATCAAAAAAAGCAGTGATTCTAGCACTAACCCTTTGGGAACACCATTGTCTACCATCCTCCAGTCTGACAAATAACAACTTACCATGACTCATAGTTTTCTGTCAATAAGCCAATTTTGTTTTTATCCAAGTTGACACTGACCCACCTGTTCCATCAGCCTCAATTTTGTTAACCAGCCTTTTATGTGGTATTTTGTGAAATACTTTCTTAAAATCTAAATAGGCAACATCCATTGCATTCCCTTCATCAATGTTCTCTGTTATGTCATCAAAAAATTCAATGAGATTAGTCAGGCATTATTTCTCTTTTACAAATCCATGCTGACTGTCCCTTTTTAGCTCAAATCTTTCCAAGTGCATGTTGATTTTTTCCCCGATTGATAGTTTCTAAAACCTTACCCACTACTGATGTTAAACCGACTGGTCTGTAGTTAATAGGACTGTACTTACACCATTCTTGAATAAGGATTTGCCACTCTCCAATATTCTGGCACCTCCCTGGTATCTAGGGAAGACTGGAAGATTATGGTAAGCCCTTCTGCTATTTCCACCCCCACTTCCTTTAGCAACTTGTATGCAAGCCAGCTGGACCAGGTGACATCCACTTTAAGCATAGCCAACCATTCCAGTACCTCCTGGCTTTCAATTTTCACCCTATCCATTACCTCTACCATTTCTGTTTCTATCGATATTTTCTCAGCATCCTCTTCCTTTGTCAACACAGATACAAAACACTCATTCAGTGTTCTTGCCTTAGTTCTCTAAGCATATATTACCCTCTTTGTCCCGAATAGGCTCCACCCTACCTCTTACTACCCCTTTACTATTTACATGTCAGTAGAATATTTTTGGGTTTCCTTTTATGTTGACTGCCATTCTATTCTCATATTCTCTTTGCCAGTCTTATTTTCATCTGCACTTCCCCTCTCAAGTTATTGTATTTGACCTGGTTCTCACTTGAAGAATTCACCTGACATGCATCATACACCCTTTTTTTGTTTCATCGTATTCTTCATCTCCCTCATCATCCAAGGAGCCCTGGCCTTTGCCCTTGTTGGAATGTACCTAACCTGTACTGGAAGCATCGCCTCCTTAAAGATCACCCATTGTTCTGTTACAAATTTTACTGATCATCTTTGGCTCCATTTTACTCTGGCTGGATCCTTTCTCATCCCATTGAAATTAGCCCTCTTCAAATTTAGAAGTTCTATTTTAGGTTGTTCCTTGTTCTAATTTAAATCTTATGATATAATAATCACTCTTAGCCAAGTGTTCCCCCACAGACACTTGGTCAACTTGGCCTATCTCATTCCCCAGCACCCGATCTAACAATGCCTTCTTCCTAGTTGGACCGAGAACATACTGGTCAAGGAAGTTCTCTTGAACACATTTCAGAAATTCCTCCTGCTCCTTACCCTTTACTCTAATACTATCCCAATGGATATTTGGGTAATTAAAGTCCCCCAGTATCACCACTCTATAGTTCTTGCATATCTTTCTGATTTTCCTGCAGATTTGCTTCACTGTCTCTCTTTCACTATTTGGATGCCAATAGAACACCCCAGTAGTGTGATTATCCCCTTTTTGCTTCTCAACTCCAACCAAATGGATTCTCTCTTTGCCCTCTCAAGGACATCCATTCTATCCAACACCACAATGTCTTCCCTAATCTGTACTGCCACCCCACCTCCCTTTCTTCCTTCCCTATCTTTTCTGAGCACTTTGTATTCTTGAATATTAATCACACAGTCCTCATTATTTTTAAGCCATGTTTCCATTATTGCTGCTATACCATATACCCACACGGATATTTTTTCATGTAGCTCACCTATTTACAACACTTTGTGTGTTTACACATGCACATTGTAAACCTGATTTTTCATTCCTTGTAGTGCTTCTTAGTCTGTTGCTAACTAATATGGTACTACTCCCTTCTCCATTACTATCCACTTTGTGCACCTTATTCCTGTTTTCTACTTCTATACGATGTTGCCCATCCCCCTGCCAGTTTAAATCTTCCCCAACAACACTTGTAACCTCCATGCAAGGACATTGGCACCTGTCATGTTGAGGTGCAACCCATCTCTTTTGAATAGGTGCCTCCTTCCCTAGATCTGGTCCCAATACTCCAAGAGGTGAGGTGAGAGTGACTGCCCTTGACATCAAGGCAGCATTTGAGCAAGTATGGCATCAAGGAGCCCTAACAAAACTGGAGTCAATGGGAATCCTCTCCGCTGGTTGGAGTCATACCTAGCACAAAGGAAGATGGTTGTGGTTTTTTTATTTTTAGAGATACAGCACTGAAACAGGCCCTTCGGCCCACCGAGTCTGTGCCGACCAACAACCACCCATTTATACTAACCCAACAGTAATCCCATATTCCCTACCACCTACCTACACTAAGGGCAATTTATAATGGCCAATTTACATATCAACCTGAAAGTCTTTGGCTGTGGGAGGAAACCGGAGCACCCAACGAAAACCCACGCGGTCACAGGGAGAACTTGCAAACTCTGCACAGGCAGTACCCAGAATTGAACCAGGGTCCCTGGAGCTTTGAGGCTGCAGTGCTAACCACTGCGCCACTGTGGCGCCTTTCGTTGTTGGAGGTCAATCATCTGAGCTCCAAGACATCACTGCAGGAGTTCCTCAGGGTTGTGTCCTAGGCCCAACCATCTTCAGCTGCTTCATCAATGACCTTCCTTCAAACATAAAGTCAGAAGTGGGGATGTTCGCCGATGATTGCACAATGTTCAGCACCATTCGCGACTCCTCAGATACTGAAGCAGTCCGTGTAGAAATGCAGCAAGACCTGGACAATATCCAGGTTTGGGCTGATAAATGGCAAGTAACGTTAACACAACACAAGGGCCAGACAATGACCATCTCCTACAAGAGAGAATCGAACCATCTCCCCTTGACATTCAATGGCATTACGATCGCTGAATCCCCCACTATCAACAACCTAGGGGCTACCATTGACCAGAAACTGAACTGGAGTAGCCATATAAATACCATGGCTACAAGAGCAGGTAAGAGGCTAGGAATCCTGTGGCGAGTAACTCATCTCCTGACACCCCAAAGCCTGTCCACGATCTATAAAGCAAAAGTCAGGAGTGTGATGGAATATCCTCCACTTGCCTGGATGGGTGCAGCTCCAACAACACTCAAGAATCTCGACATCATCCAGGAGAAAGCAGCCTATTTGATTGGCACCCCATCCACAACATTCACTGCCTCCACCACCGACGCACAGTGGCAGCAGTGTGTACCATCTACAAGATGCACTGCAGCAACACACCAAAGCTCCTTAAACAGCACCTTCCAAACCCGCGACCTCTACCAACTAAAAGGACAAGGGCAGCAAATGCATGGGAACATCACCACCTGCAAGTTCCCGTCCAAGCTACACACCATCCTGACTTAGAACTATATTGCCATTCCTTCACTGTCGCTGGGTCAAAATCCTGGAACTCCCTTCCTAACAGCACTGTGGGTGTACCTACCTCACATGGACTGCAGCGGTTCGAGAAGGCAGCTCACCTCCAGCTTCTCAAGGTCAAGTAGCGATGGGCAATAAATGCTGGCCTAGCCAACGATGCCCACATCCCATGAATGAATAAAAAAAAAATGATGTTCTCCCTCCTGCATCATACCGCAAGCCATGCATTGATCCTCCCTAATTTTCTATTTCTACTCGTTAGCGCATGGCACTGGGAGTAATCCAGAGATTACTACCTTTTGAAATCTTACTTTTTAACTTCCTCCCTAGCTGCTGAAAATCTGACCATTGGACCTCAATACCTGCCCTCCTTTGTACTGACATGTACCACAACTTCTGGTTCAGTCACTTCATCCTGCAGAATATTCTTCACCTTCCCCTTGATATCGTTTGCTTTGGCTTCAGGGAGGTAACACACCATGCAGCATTCATGATGACATTTAAATCCTGCCTGTTCCCTAACCTATGGAATCTCCTATGTAACGACTGTATTTCTAAACTCCCTTGCCCATTGGTGCCATGATCTGGACTGCACTCCTTCAAGATGTCATCACTCCCAGCAGTCTCCAAAGCTGAGTACCAGTTTGAAAGTGGCACACTCCCCGAAAACTCCTGCACTTCCTGCCTCTTCCAATTCTCCCAGATGGCCACCCATCTACTATCCTGAACTCTCACTGCCTGTGGGTGGGCCACCTCCTGGAATAGAGTCATAGAGTCACAGAGTTATACTGCAGAGAAACAGCCCCTTTGGCCCATTGTGTCCATGCACCTATCCATCAAGCACCTATCTATTCAAATCCCATTTTCCAGCACATGGCCCACAGCCTTGTGTGCTATGGCGTTTCAAGTGCTCATCTAAATACTTCTCAAATGTTGTGAGGGTATCTGCCTCTACCACCCCTTCAGGCAGTGTGTTCCAGATTCCAACCACTGTCTGGGTGAAAAAATATTTCCTCAAGTCGCCGTAAAGCTCCCACCCCTGACCTTAAATCTGTGCCCACTGGTTATTGACACCTCCGCTAAGGGAAAAAGTTTCTTCCTATCTACCCTATGCCCCTCATAATTTTGTATACCTCAATCAGGTCCCCCCCTCAGCCTTCTCTGCTCTAAGGAAAACAACCCTAGCCTATCCAGTCTCCCTTCATAGCTGAAATGCTCCATCCCAGGCAACATCCTGGTGAATCTCCTCTGCAGCCTCTCCAGTGCAATCACATCCTTCCTATAGTACGGCGACCAGAAATGTACACAGTACTCCAACTGTGGCCTAACTAGCGTTTTATACAGCTCCATCATAACATCCCTGCTTTGACATTCTATTCCTCGGCTTATAAAGGCAAGTATCCTAATACCTTCCTAACCAACTTATCTACCTGTGCTGCTGCCTTTAGTGATCTATGGACAAATACACTAAGGTCCCTCTGACCCTCTGTACTTCCTAGGGTCCTACCATCCATTGTATCTTTCCTTGCCTTGTTAATCCTCCCAAAATGCATCACCTCACACTTCTCAGGATTAAATTCCATTTGCCACTGCTCAGCCCATCTTACCAGCCCATCTATATCGTCCTGTAATCTAAAGCTTTCCTCCTCACTATTTATGACGCCACCAATTTTCGTGTCATCTGCAAACTTACTGATCATACCTCCAATATTCACGTCTACATCATTAATGTACACTAGAAACAGCAAGGGTCCCAGCACCGATCCCTATGGTACACTACTGGTCACAGGCTTCCAATCGCAAAAACAACCCTCGACCATCACCCTCTGCCTCCTGCCTCTAAGCCAATTTTGGATCCAATTTGCCAAATTGCCCTGGATCCCATGGGCTCTTCTTACCTTCTTGACCAATCTCCCATGTGGGATGTTATCAAAAGCCTTACTGAAGCCCATGTAGACTGCATCAGCTGCTTTACCCTCATCTACACACCTAGTCACCTCCTTGAAAAATTCAATCAATTTTGTTAGACACGATCTCCCGCTGACAAAGCCATGCTGACTATCCATGAATAATCCCTGCCTCTCCAAGTGGAGATTAATCCCATCCCTCAGAAATGTTTCCATTCGTTTCCTAACACTGATGTTAGGCTCACTGGCCTGTAATTACCTGGTTTATCCTTACTACCCTTCTTGAATAATGATACCACATTTTCTGTCCTCCTGTCCTCTGGCACTTCTCCTGTGGCCAGAGAGTATTTGAAAATTTGTGTCAAAGCCCCTGCAATCTCCTCCCTTGCCTCACATAACAGCCTGGGATACATCTCATCTGGGGCTGGGGATTTATCCACTTTTAAGCCCATGAAAACCGCTAATACCTCCTCCCTTTCAATGCTAATTTGTTCAAGTATATCACAATCCCCCTCCCTGATCTATGCACCTACATCGTCCTTCTCCATAGTGGACACTGATGAAAAGTAATCATTCAATACCTCACCTGCATCCTCTGGCACCACACAAAGATTGCCAGTTTGGTCCATAATGGGCCCTGTTCTTTCCCTGGTTATCCTGCTGCCTTTAATATACTTACAAAATACCTCGGGATTTTCCTTTATCTTGCCCCCCTTCGCTCTGCTAATTACTTTTTTAAGTACCCCCCTACACTTTCTATACCCTTCTGGGCCTCTGCTGTTTTCAGCCCTCTGAATCTGCCATTAGCCTCCTTTTTTTTCTCTTATCCAATCCTCTATATCCCTTGACATTCAGGGTTCCTGGACTTGTTGGTCCTGTCCTTCACCTTTACAGGAACATGTTGGCCCTGAACTCTCACTATTTCCATTTTGAATGACTCCCGCTGGTCTGATTTAGACTTTCCTACAAGTAGCTGTTCCCAGTCCACTTTGGCCAGTTCCTGTTTTATCATATTGAAATCGGGCTTCCCCCACTTCAGTACCTTTATTTCCGGTCCATCTTTGTCCTTTTCCATAACTACAGTTATGGTCACTATCCCCGAAATGACCCCCACTGACACTTCTACCACTTGTCCAGCTTCATTCCCTAAGATTAGGTCCAGTATCGCTCCTTCTCTTGTCAGACTTTTAAGTGCTGGCTCGGAAAGCTCTCCTGGATGTACGTTAAGAATTCCACCCCCTTTCGCACTAAGACTATCCCCGTTAATATTGGGGAAGTTGAAATCCCCTACTATTATTACCCTATTATTTTTACACCTCTCTGAGATTTGCCTATATATCTGATCCTCTATCTCTCCCGCGGCACAGTGGCGCAGTGGTTAGCACCGCAGCCTCACAGCTCCAGGGACCCGGGTTCGATTCCTGGTACTGCCTGTGTGGAGTTTGCAAGTTCTCCCTGTGTCTGCGTGGGTTTCCTCCGGGTGCTCCGGTTTCCTCCCACAAGCCAAAAGACTTGCAGGTTGATAGGTAAATTGGCCATTATAAATTGTCACTAGTATAGGTAGGTGGTAGGGAAATATAGGAACAGGTGGGGATGTTTGGTAGGAATATGGGATTAGTGTAGGATTAGTATAAATGGGTGGTTGATGTTCGGCACAGACACGGGTGGGCCGAAGGGGCTGTTTCAGTGCTGTATCTCTAAAAAAATCCCTGACTGGTTGGAGGCCTGTAGTACACTCCCAGCAAAGTGATTGCCCCCTTTTTGCTTTTAAATTCTTCCATATGGCCTCATTTGAGGAACCTTCTAAGATATCATCCCTCCTTACTGCAGTAATTGACTTCTTGATCAATAGTGCAATGCCACCTCCTCTTTTACACCACCACCCCACATCGTCACGCCTGAAGATTCTATACCCTGGAATATTGAGCTGCCAGTCCTGCCCTTCCCTCAACCATGTCTCTGTGATAGCAATAATATCATATTCCCATTTGTTAATCAACACCCTCAATTCATCTGCCTGACTTGTAAGATTCCTTGCATTAAAATAGATGCAATCCAGCCTTGCATTATTCGCTTGTACCTTAACAGGTTTATATTTGCTCTGCCTTCCA
Organism: Heterodontus francisci; assembly: GCF_036365525.1. Classification (NCBI taxonomy): domain Eukaryota; kingdom Metazoa; phylum Chordata; class Chondrichthyes; order Heterodontiformes; family Heterodontidae; genus Heterodontus; species Heterodontus francisci. Next base: position 228,073,087 of record NC_090371.1, read on the forward strand.
GAGTGACTTAGTTTCTCTTCTATATTTGGCTGTGCATCACGCCCTACTGTACCTCCACTCTGTAAACGTCCCAGCAAGGATGTTGGTCCCGTTCCGGTTCAGGTGTAACCCATCCGACTTGTAGAGGTCCCACCTTCGCCAGAAAAAGACCCAATGATCCAGGAAAATAAAGCCCTCCCTCCTGCACCATCTCTTCAGCCACGCATTCATCCGCTGTATCCGCCTATTCCTGAACTCACTAGCACTTGGCACCTGGAGTAATCCAGAGATTACAACCTTTGAGATCCTGCTTTTTAATCTGCTTCCTAGCTCCCTAAATACTTGTTGCAATACCTCATCCCTTTTTCTACCTATTTCCACCAATGTGAATCACGACCTCTGACTGTTCACCCTCCCCCTTCAGAATGTCCTGCAGCCGTTCCGTGACATCCTTGACCTTACCAGCAGGGAGGCAACATACCATCTTGGAGTCACATTTGCGGCTACCGAAATGCCTATCTGTATCCCTAACGATAGAATCCCCTATCACTATAGCTCTCCCACTCTTTTTACTTCCCTCCTGTGCAGCTGAGCCACCCGTGGTGCTACAGACTTGTCTCTTGCTGCATTCCCCTGAAAAGCCATCTCCCTCAACAGTATCCAAAGCGGAAAATCTGTTAGAGTGGAACCCAGGGGACTCCTGCACTACCTGCTTAGTTCTTCTACTCTGCCTGGTGGTCTCCCATTCCCTTTCTGCCTGAGCAGTCTTTAGCTGAGGTGTGACCACCTCCCTGTACTTGCTATCCATGATGATCTCAGCTTCGCGGATTCTCACTGTGTCCCCAGCCACCGCTCCAGATCCGAAATGCAGATTTCGAATAGCTGCAGCTGGAGACACCTGCTGCACACGTGTTCAACCTGGACACTGGAAGTGTCCCTGACTTCCCACATTGCACAGGAGCAGCACTGCATACTGCCGAAATGCCCTGCTATTACTTACACTTAGTTTACCCTTAAATTACTCAAAAATTAGAGATTATTTAAACTAGGGACCTTGATTCCCTAAAAAAACACTAATTACAATATTAAAAAACTGCAGACGTTACCTATCTCTTTACTTTAGTTAGAAACCCAGCTGTTTAGAGTTATTCCCTAACAGCGATTACTCACCAACCACTCACCTTGCAGCTTTCCTGTGACGTCACTGTTCCCTGTGTTTTCGATCTCTCGCTCTCTTTCTCCCGGTCTCTTTATGCTCCAGCTCTGCCCTCACTGTTTCTCACTCTCTGAGTGAACTCTCATTCTCTCTCCCAGTCTCTTTATGCTCTGACTCCGCTCTCTCTGTTTCCCACTCTCTGAGTGAACTCTCACTCTGTCTCCCGGTCTCCTTATGCTCGGCTCCACTCTCGCTGTTTCCCACACGCTGAGTACGATCCAGGAAACTCTCATCTTCCCTGATCCTCTGCAGTGACTCCAGCTTCCCCATAAGCTCATAAATCCTGAGCTTGAGCTTAAGCAGCTAGATACACTTCCTATACAGATGGTTCCCTCAAGACACTGAAGTGTCCTGAAGTTCCCACATGGTGCAGGAGTTGCAAGCAACATGTCTCAGCTTCCCATCCATGATCTAAAAAAAATCTGTATTCCCTCTTTTAGAATCTAGTTAGTACTTTGTTTGAACTATTAATTTTGAAATGATAGAAGATAATCAAATTATTTACCTTTCTTATCTCCAGAGAAGAACCACGTTTCCAGGTACCATTCCAGTTATTGAATTCACTCATGGATATTGATGCCCTCATGACTAAATGGAGATGTAAGTTATACTTCAAACTTGATATATTTACATTAAACATGCGCAAACTTTTTTTGTTAATTTGAAATTTCTTCTTTTTTCCAAGACAACCATGTTTGTATGGTGCAAAGGATGATTGGAAGTAAAGCTGGCACTGGAGGATCATCTGGCTATCAATATTTATGCTCTACTTTGAGGTAGGATAAAAGGACAATCATTTCTTCAGGCTTTGCACTAGGCTTAACATAGAACATAGAACATTACAGCGCAGTACAGGCCCTTCGGCCCTCGATGTTGCGCCGACCTGTGAAACCATCTGACCTACACTATTCCATTTTCATCCATATGTCTATCCAATGACCA